>NC_059112.1:3136500-3453000 GCF_020740685.1 Jaculus jaculus | reverse complement strand
TACACAGATGTTCCAAGAACTCATGAATTTGACACACACAATGCAGATCAAACGTGTTAGGGACAAACGGATGAGTGCCAAGGCCTTGAGCTCTGGCTACTGGTTCTGTGAGGGGTTCAGGGTTGAGCCCAGAGTCCTTATTAAATAACCCAAAAGAAGAGTAAACAGTATTAATTCAATTTTCAGATGACCTTAACTTTGATGAGCTTGCCAACCATGGGAAAAGGGTAGAAAGGTGAAACTCTGACCAGAACTCCTTTCCTTGAAAAGAAAATTCCTTCCAGTTCTGTTCCCGGACAGGACAGCTTCTCCTGGGACAGTTCCCTGGCAGGACAACCTGACCTTGTCTGCCTACCCTGCTGATGGACAGCCTGGTCTGGCCTCAACAAAGCGACACTCGTTTTCTTTCAGATGGTGAACTAGGCCTTGAGGAGCAGGAAGCCTAGTGGTTAAAGACACAGGCTCTGTAGCTAAACTGCTTGGATGTGGTCTTAGCTAATAACTCCAGGCATGTTACTCACCTCTGCCTCAGTTTCCTCATCTGTAAAGTGTAATTATCAGGGCACTGTTCACACAAGATTCTTGAAAGGAACAAATATCTGGACAGTGCTTAAAATGATGTCTAGTCTTCACAGAGGTAAAAACAAAACCCAAAATATTGGGAAGATTTATTGCTATGATCACAGAGAAATAAATAGTACATTTGTGGACCTTTCAAAAAAGAGACTTGGATAACTGAAGTCATGACAAGACAGCCTTGCTGAATCTGGTTGGACAGACAGATAAGAATTCTGAAATGATCTCTGACAAATTATCATGGTCTGCTTTTATCGCTCATGCAGTTGAAAGTGCAAAACAAACACCTACTTGGCTGTGAGCCCCATTTCTAGAGTGTTCTATTAC
Organism: Jaculus jaculus; assembly: GCF_020740685.1. NCBI lineage: Eukaryota > Metazoa > Chordata > Mammalia > Rodentia > Dipodidae > Jaculus > Jaculus jaculus. The sequence goes on along the minus strand of NC_059112.1, from coordinate 3,452,097 downwards.
TCAGAACAGGGAGCTGTCTCCCAGCCTGCCAACTCTCCTCCCGACTCCAGCTCCGCACTGATGGTAAGAAACTACTGTTTAGAAATACTCTTGCCAAGTTTTCATTGAGCGGCTGCTATGAGCCCAACTATCCTAGGACTGAGAAATGAAGTAGTCAATGAGTTCTTCTCTGCACTTATCAAACATATCCTCTAATGGGGAAAAGGAAAAACAGGCTAGAAGTAAGGAAACTGAAACACAGAAAGATAAGCCTGGGCGGAGGCGAAGGTGCTTACTTGTCAGGCTACAGGCCCCATGTGAGTTTAAAAAAATAAAGAGCCAGGTGTGGTGGCACACGCCTTTAATCCCAGCACTCAGTTCGAGGCCACCCTGAGACTACATAGTAAATTTCAGGTCTGCCTCTGCTAGAGTGAGACCCTACCTAGAAAAAGAAAAGCAAAACAAACAAACAAAAAAGCAAGCTCAGTGCATACAAAATAAGTGCAAGAGCTGTCAAAGAAACAGATCTGAGTGGTGAGGAAAGGGAAGACAGAGAGAAATGCATTCTGGGCAGAAGTACAGAGTCAAACACTGTCTATAAGTGAGAGCAGACACAAAAGCCAAGTTGTACATAATTAGCAGAGGCCAAATTTATGTGAGTCTACATGATGTCAAGAGTGGCTTTCCTGTCATACTGGAAGGTCTGCGGGTCTATTCTTTCCTTTCTTCTACAAACTTACTCAAAATAAAAGTAACTAAATAATAAATAAGCTTTCCAAGTCTCTTTAGTCATTTAATGTGTCTCTTCCTGGCACTTTTCTTCTTTTACTAATATTCTATGCATTCTTTTTTTTTTCTAGGTAGGGTCTCACTCTCACTCTAGCCCAGGCTGACCTGGAACTCACTCTGTGGTCTCAGCCTGTCTTTGAACTCACAGCAATCCTCTTATCTCTGCCTTCCAAGTGCTGGGATTAAAGGTATATGCCAGCCACCACACTGGGATTCTATTTTCCTTCATGAAAGAAAAAAAAAAAAAAGAGTGGCATTTGTTACTGTGCGCCAGTGTATTTTCCAGCTATACAGTCTTTGCTAAAAGAGCCCAAATTGGCTCTTTGTCTGTCTAGCCCATACACATCTGTTTCTTAAGGTTTTGTTTTTTAATTCTCTTCTCACACATTTTCCCTCCAATAATTCATTCACTGATGTTACTTCAAGCATTGTTAGAGACTGATGGATTTCAAATGTTTATCTGGCTGTGACTCACCTCTGTCAAGCTTCGGAGTCCTCTGTTCAACCTCAGGAACAAGCCTGCCTGTCCGAAGCATGTGTGAGGCTTACGCCGAAGACTCAGCCTGGGCTTTCCACCCGCGAGGCCCTGTCCTGCCGACGAGCCGCACCTCCAGCCCCAGGCCTAGCTATGCGCAGGCGTGTTTCTTGTGTCAATTTGTACTCAGCTTTGCCTGCAGGCTCATCCGACCCTGAAGCCCATGACCAGCAAGACTCAGTCATGTGTGATCCCTGCCTCTCCCCATGCATCAGAGCCATCACCCCCAGGCCTGCCCTGCCGCACCCCCAGTGGCTTCATGTCCACGAGCTTCTCCGGGACTTTAACACCTATGAAGACTTCCGCTGATGCTGGTGTTTGGGTGGTGGTGGCCCAGCAGTTCTCTGCTAACTCAGGTGGCTGTTTTAGACAATCTCGTCCTGTGTTATTTGTGCTTTTATCCATCTAAGCACCAGAGAAGATCGGGGAGACCGAAAGTATGCAGTTACAAAGGCACCGCAGAGCCATTCTGGTTTTTGTAGCAATGGTCTAAAAATCACAGCCCAGGCAGGAAGGATTCCCTTAGCCCAGGATTGAGAAAGATGGATCCTAGAACAAGATGGAAACCTTATCTATATTTTAGGGTGGTAGGAAAGATGAAGGCTGGGGTCACCCCCTCCAAAAGACAAGGTTAGTCTGAAAACTATATATTAAGAAAGAAAAATGAATGCATTTCAGGAAGAGGCTGAGGACAAGGGGAAGCCAAGCTACTTCTGCAAAAGCCCAAAGGGATCTCAGGAAAATCCACCTGGGGGCGTGATGTAGGCATGAGCTTCTAGCACAATTGGCCTCAGATATCACAGTGTATCTATCCTGCATTCAGAATTCTCTTTCCATTACAACCTCTAAGGATCTTTAACACCCTTTATGGCTTGATTAACAAGATAAAATTCAAGCTCCTTAGTATGATGTAACCAATTTGGCTTCTTATCTACTTCCTCATAGTCTGTCTCCCACAGCTCTCTTTAACTTATAACACCAACACACCCGCATTGGTTCCAAAATGACCTTAAACAAACACTTTCAGTATCTTACTATAAGCTCTTCCAAGACCCATATTCTTTTTCTATCCAAGAAATGCCAGTTCATTCTTTTAACATCCAACTTGAATAATGTACCCTCCCTGAACACTTATTGGGCTTCCAGCATTTCATAGCAAACCACATCTTTTCAATTCATATTTTCATAGTGTTTTGTGGATGAATCTTCAGAAGCAAACAGCTTATTACCATTATTTGTTGATTCTTTCCTGATAGAATTAGCAAGACATGGAAAGGGGCCATATTTGCTATTTTTATTATTATTATTTCTAATAGGACTGGCTTATAGCCTATGAATGCTTGGATCAATACATGCCTGGAGGACTCATGGATTCCAGATAATGATCCCAAACAGAAAACTATTTCATGACCCCAGAGATTTCTTCAGCACACATTCCCTGCACAGAACCCACCTTGCATTCACATGCAATACATTCCAAAACATTACTTAAAAAACCAAACCCACTGCATTGATTAGGTCATTAACCACCTATCACGTATGTATTAAAACTTAAATTCATTGTGTGTTGTAATAATCAGAGTATTTGGGGAGAGTTTATATTTTCTTTAAAAACATCTAGTATAGCAGCCTGTTTGCATCTCTATTAGCTGTTCATTATCATAGATACCAAGAGCTAAGACTTAATGAGTTTTCTCAAAGATTTCTTGAAAATATAAGACTTTGTCTCTCTTCCTCTTCCTCTTCTTCTTCCATTTTGTATTGGTGGAAAAGGCATCCTTTTAAATGAACTGTTTTCTTTTTGCTTGATATGTCTTGAGATTAAGGCATGGACTCAATTCTCTGCAAGGCACTGATGACTTTCAGAGGTGCCATTCGCCCAGAAAGTCACTGAGTCCCTCGTCACAATGGCAAGAACAGCTGCCACCAGACAACATAGTCCTGCCAGCAGGAAACATCTGGCACAGTGAGAGAATATGTCCCATGCTCTTAACCACAAAACCTCTTTTTGTGGTTTGAACTAGGGCCCCAGGCATACTAAGCAAATGTACTGTCCTTGTTAGAGTCTTAAAGTAGGCTGCGAACTGGTTTGATTCAATCACACAACTGAGCTCATTCTGATGACGTGAGTGGGATAACATGACAAAAACACAAGGAAAGGAAAGATACCTTGTTGAATCTGGCAAGCAACAAGGTCAGAGGCAGGAAGATAAGACAGAAAGATCAGGGGCTCAGAGGCAAAGATCTACCCAGGCTCAGGTCCTGACCACCACGTATCAGCTCTACGACCCCAAGCCCTCTAGGTCTCAATCTCCTCATTTGCAAGCTGGACCCAAAAATGACAGTTGGGGGATCGAGACCATGACGTAATTCAGGCACAGGATTTAGCAGAGGGCCAGGCACAGAGCAGGGGTTAACATGTTTAGCATATAGCTTGGTCCTTACCATTCCATCTTTCTTTAAATCTAGACAGAAAACTAACTGATTTCAAACATCTTGAAGACTTCATCACTAGCACTGACGTAACCAATGTGTATTTTCATAGACTACTTTGTGAACATAAATGTATGAGTCATTGTCAACCCCTCTTGTCCCTCAGGTAGCGAATGCTCTTGCAAACTGTCCTGCTTTTATCACAAAACCTCCATTACTCCATTACTCCACTGGGAAATCATTTCTAGCCACACAATTTAAAATACATTTGTAGTTCATTTGCATTCATTATCCCTAGGCTGCTACTTTATTTTATTTCAGTGCTTATTCTATGCTTCCTGTTTATTTACTATTTTTGGTGTGTATTTTTTTGTGTGTGTACTTATAGGTGTGGGCCACTGTGATGCACATGTGGTGGTCAAAAGACAACTTTGGACCATGGTCCTTGCCTGTCACCTCATTTGAAGCAGGGTCTCTCATGAGCTCATTGCTATTTTCCAGGCTAGCTGGCCCATGAGCCTCTAGTAGATTCTCCCACCTCTGCCTCCCTTATCACCCAAGGCATACTTGATATTGCAGACATCAGCTATGGCGTCCAGCTTTTATGGAGGTGCCAGAAACCCAAACTCAGGTACTCTTGCTTGAATGGCAATTGCTTTATCCACCCAGCCCTTACTTCTTCTTCTAACCAGCCAGAAACAAAAATGCCAAAACTCCATATGACAAGATATTGTGGAGACCTATATGCTACCTCTTAGAAAACAAAATTTTGTAAATATAGGGTGAGCTGTATAGAGGGGCAAAAGCTTGAGCCACCTTTTGAAGACTTTCATATAAAGTTTCACCTCAGCATATCATGCTAATATTAATTTTCTACCTTCAAAATTCAATCAAGTAATTCTTAACTGAAACATCCAGTGCAAAGGTTTTCCCTTCTCTCCCTCCATCCTTTCCTACCTTCTTCTCTACCCTCCTTCCTTAAGATGAACAGAATATTGGCATCACTCTTTGAATGGTAAAGTTTTATAACCGATTCAAAGATTATTCTGGGCAAGGCCTGACACTTTCAGCGCTCATGTCAGCGCTGTACGAATGATAACAGAATGGAACACGCCACGTATGAATCTCGCTCAAGTATCTTCTCTGTTTCAAAAATCAAATTGTTAGTTCCCTCCAACTGGATACCAAGCAGTGCACCAGCTTTCTCTAGGGGACTGAAACAGTCACAAAATTGTATGTCAACTGGGGGATTTCTCAAAACCCAACTTTACTGATTGTAAATTATCACTCCAAATTCTAAATGCACTCACAGCACAGCTGTGACCGCATTAGGGATTTCTGCTTCTCTCTGGATACTTACTAAAATCACTTTGTTTAAAGTTATTGTGTTTTTGAGTCATCATAGTACCATCAAAGTACAAATGAAAAATACGTTTGTTGAAAACAAAACTTCTGGGTTTGGAGAGATGGCGCTGCAGTTAAAGGCACTTGCTTGTACATCCTACCAGCCCAGGTTTGATTCGCCAATACCTAGATATATCCAGACACAGGAAGTAGCTTGTGCTTCTGGAGTTTGCACCAGTTTTTACTATCTCCCTCGTGGTAGCAGAAAACTTTCGGGGGTGTAATGAATGGTGTAAGTAGAGTTAGCACCTCCATCAGATTTTATTTTTTTTTGGTTTTTTGAGGTAGGGTCTTACTCTAGCTCACTATATAGTCTCAGGGTGGTCTCAAACTCATGGTGATCCTCCTACCTCTGCCTCCCAAGTGTTTGGACTAAAGGCGTGCACCACCACACCCGGCTCTCCATCAGAATTTTTAAGTCTTAGATAAGTATGTTCATTTATTTATTCATATTCACAGAACAGTGCACAAAGAAGATGCCTTATGTTCACTCATTTAACCTGCTGTATTATTTATGGGGGAGGAAGAGAGAGAGAATATGTGTTTATGGGTATGCAGGGGCTCTTGCTGCTGCAAACTCTAGACATATGTACTACTTTTTGCATCTGGCTTTATGTACATACTGAGGAATCGAACCTGGGAAGGCAGGCTTCGCAAACAAGCGCTATTAACTGCTGAGACAACTCCCCAACCCTCCTTGAATCCTTTCATTTTTCCTATTACTTTTTTCTCATGGAGCTAAGAGAGCAAAGCAGAGTAAGAAAACACCAAGTAGCATGCCTATTGTCTCTTCAAGCCATACAAAAGTTAATATTCCAGAGTCCAAAACACTCATGCAATTGAGCAAGAAACTCCTCATGTACACTATTCAGCAAGCCTGATAATCTGCTGAGTGTTCATCACAGGAACTGTGCCAAGGAACAGAGAAAATCTTTGAAGCTACACTACTTTTTCATTCCACAGCAATATGCTATGTGTGTGACATTCTGAAATGATACTTCAGTGAACAGAAATGTATTTGACAGTCTGAAATATCAGGTAGAAGGTATAAACTATTCAAGAACTTGAGAATTTCTCATCTTCACTATAATTGTATGAAATGTAATCCCAAGCATGGCTGGTGAGGGAAAGGTGAACAATACGGTTTCCCAGAGAAACCGAGAGCAGAGAGCGCGCAGAAGGAGAAGCAAGAGTGATGGAGTGTGGACTGTGAACAGAACAGGATGCACTGCATGCAGGGCCAGCGCCGTCTCAGTGGTCTCTCAGGAGCAGAAGGCCTGCACGTCGTCACCCGTGATTATTCCTGAGCAATTACTGAGCCAGTCCTGAAATACACTAAGAACACCCACTTGAGGATGCTGGCAGAGTTTCTTCTTTCTGATTAAGGCTTATAAAGGAGAAATTTAAAGGCTCTGACCAACTGCTACAATCTATGTGTAACATGGAAAATATCCTGTTTATTCAAATCTCTGAGCATAAATCATCCATCATCCTGGAATATAGAGCAATGCTGAAAGAATTATTCCATCTGCACAGCCCAAGTCAAGGCAGATGGGCAAAGTCCTGAGAGTCCTCAATATTCCCAGAACAAAATAATCTAAGCTCTAATTCCAACCAATGTATGGTGATATATATATACACACACACATATAATTATTTACTGGGGAGAGTGGCAGATAGTGAGAGAATGGGCATGCCAAGGCCTAAAGCCACTATAAACTAACTCCAGACACATCTGACTTATATGGGTCCTTAGGCTTCTCAGGAAAATGCCTTAACTACTAAGCCATCTCTCCAGCCCTAATATTTGGCTTTAAATATATATATATATACACACACACACACACACATATACATATATATGTATGTATATATATATATACACACATATATATATATATATATATATATATATATATATATATTTATTTATTTATTTATTTGCAAGGAGACAGAGAGAGAAGGAGAGAGGGGTGTCAGATAGGGAGAATGGGCACTCCAGGGTCTCCAGCCACTACAAACAAACTCCAGATACATGCACCACTTTGTGTATCTGGCTCTAGGTGGGCACTGGGAAACTGAACCAGGGTCATTGGACTTTGCAGGCGAGCACCTTAACCAATGATCCATGTCTCCAGCCCCAATATGATTTTTAAAATATGAATCCCCTTGCACGATGAGAGAAACCAGCTGATGTATGAAAATAAACTTTTGCCTCAGGCTATGTCTTGGCATTCTTGCATGGAGAGCAAAATCCAAATGATGTAATGATGGCCAGGTTTGGGGTGGGAGGTAGAAGACACAGGTTCTCACATCAGTGTCCAAAGGACACTAGCAAAACAAGGGGCGACAAAATGATCAAAAGCCTCAGAAGGAGTTGGTACTCACAATGTTCATCAGGGTGAGGAGGTAGTTTTGGACATGCTCTTTTCCATGGAAGCGGACCACAGAGTCATCCACTCCAAGAAGCACCTCAATATTGTAATCGTTTTCTCCTGCGTGTCTGCGGTGCCTCACCGTGTCATTCAGATGCTGGCCAACACTGCCGTAAAGGACACCAAGGTCATCAGGGCCATCCAGGTCCAACTCTGTTGAGAAACAAAAGCAACTCAAGCATCCCAGCTTCCCCACTGTGCCTCCTGGCACCTTTGTGGAAGGAAGTGAACCTTCCCGGGGCCTACCCTTACAGTCGACAGGCTCCAACACAATGCTGCCAGTTTACTCTATAAACAGTCGACTAGACGCATGTGACCAGAATGACCCCCAATGAATTCAACATGCAGCAGCCACACTGAGTAAATCATACTGGTTTCCAGGGAGCAATGCCACCTGGGAATTCAGGGCAACAGTGTATCCACTTGCCCTGGCTGCGTGCCAGAACATAGCAAAGGTGAGTTATAGAGTAATTGAATAAAGACTAGAAATAGAAATGTGTGTTAGTATGTTTACCCTGGCCAGTGTAAAATACTATGGTTACAGAGTATAGAATTTGTATTACATAAATTTAACTTACTCTTCTTTCCAGTGGTCTTAATTTATAAATTAAACTATATTCCATGATAGATAGGAATCTATGTGTGGTTCAAGTGATATGCCAACATCTCACTTTACTACTCTGATGAAGGCTATCTGGCAAATGCTGCTAGGGAAAATGTTAAACTCTTAGTATAATTCTCAACATCTTGATTGGCTGATATCTAATGATAGGTAAAACACTCTATCATACATGTGAATATATATGGGATTCAGTAGAAATGACATAAAAGGAAAAAATAAATTATAAACAATTTATATTCATTCAAGGAATTTAATTGTTTTAACTTTCTAAATAGACATTATACTGTGGACTGAAAACCACACAGAGATATGGAAAAAGAGTGAGTCAAATATTCTTAAGTTTAAGCAACCTAAATTATATCAAACGAGTATACACTTGGGAAGAAAATGTTTCAGTGGATTAAAAAATATCACCGGGATTCTAAAATTAAACAGATTATTCAAAACTTCTGGTATAAAAACTGATGGTCGATTCATCTCCACTTCCAGTACATAAAACTTAGAAAGGAATTTATAAAGTGCCTTGATGTCTAAACCAAGTTTGACAGACCAACTGTGACTCATGCTTTATATAGAGGGTTATTTAATACTGTACTGGGGCCTGTAAGCCATTTGAATCAGCGTCTGACATTAACAAATAGGTATTTTCCTCTCCACCTTTGTGGTTTCAGTGAAGTTGAGGAAGGGAAAAGGTGTCTCTTGGCCAAGATTGATGGCCAAGCATTATCCACGCGGGATTCGAGGCGTGGAAGCACAGATCCCACTCACACCCTGTGACCATTCGGAAACGTATGAAATGCCCACGCCTGCCCGATGTATGGGCACAGGCTGTGTGTGAGATGACTTGTCTGAAAGCTGCTCTGTACTTCCCTTTGACTCAAGCTCAGGCGGTCACTCATTAGCTGGCCGTTTTCCTCTGCCCCGCAGTGCATGGCTCGCTCTCGCCGCCTTCCACATCAGAGAGCTTTCCTCAAAAGTCACCTTTCAGGAGCGGCAACCCCACACAGAGGGCAGGAACCTGCACCTCTACACAGCTTGGCTATTCAGCCTCAAGTCCTTTCACCCACGAGGATGGGAGACACGGGGCTGCCGTCACACACATGGAAACTCACAGATGAACTCCAAAACGGCTTGCTTTGCGCGAGTGCCCGAGGCAAGCTCCAGTGGGCGGTGGGAGCCGCGTGCTCACGTCACGGAGGCTGGCGCACAAGGAAGGAAGCCGGACCGCAGGGCCAGGCCAGTTCCCTTCTGCTCAGACATGCTTTCAACCCGGCCTTTTGCAACTCTCCTAAAATAAGTGGTTTTCTGATAGGAGAATGATTTTCATAGTGCAAAGGGAACTGAGAAGGAAGAAGGGAGCCTTTTCAATAAAGCACTTTCTTCTCCCCTGGTGCTATGGAATGTTATCTTCCATGGCTCCAAATGCAGAAAATATCAAACATGTTGGATTTATGTTAATTTTTAATATTTCACTTACTGAGTGAGTGGGTGCACCAGGGATTTCTGCCACTACAAAAGAACTACATATATACATGTCACTTTGTGCAGTTGCTTTTATGTGGGTACTGGGGACTTGAACCTGGGCAGTCAGGCCTTACAGGCAAGTGCCTTTAACTGCTGAGCCATTTCCCTAGCTTCTATGCCTCCTTTTAAATGTAATTGAACAAGTATTTATTTGTATGGGATGTTTTTCCCTCCTTAAGACAGGGACTGTCTACTTTAGCCCAGGCTATCTTTGAATAGCCTCAGCCCAGAGTGTTGGTGTTACAAGTGAATGTCACCACACCCAATTAGCTTAGAATTTCTAATCAGACACATCTAGCTTCTAATCATGGTATTGTCACCTCCTCACTGTGATTTCACTGAAAACACCTATAGTGCTTTTACCCTCAATGTCTTAATTTGTGAAATGGGGTAAGTATAAATATGTTTGAATCCCTGAGATAATCTGAATTAAAAACAGTTAAAGCCACCATGCACAATGCTTGGATATTACTAGGAATACTTGAATTTAGGGGAGATTCTCAAGCAGAAATATGGCCCATTTTCTGCCTAATCAGCTTTATGAAAAGAGTACCTAAAGTGTGCTGCTGGTCAGACAGCTTCCTGTCCCTGAAGTGATTCCTATGTTTTGAAAGGCAACACGGCTACACTGAAAAGTAAGTTCTGCTTGTGTTCTGTGTCTCTACATCATCTTGTGATCGAGACAGTGGTGATTCTCTGCTCAGCACCCACACTCTCCTTCCAAAGTGTAAAGACAGCAAGAAGCTGGACATCACATCGGGACCCCGAGGATGTGGCCACGGAGTAAAGGCATGTGCTGAGCATGGTGGTGCTGTGTGTGTGGGGGGGGGGCTCCAGACTACCCATGTGTGGGACTCTGACATGTCCCTGGAACAATTCCAGATAACAAATTAGAGATGATATTCCCGTCACGTTTGGGCCAGCACCCTGACTGATTTTTCTTTTTTTGATATTTTAATTTTATTTATTTGACAGAGAGAATATGGGGAATTGAACCTGGGTCCTTTGGCTTTGCAGACAAATGCCTTAAGTGCCATTCCTCCAGCCCTGATTTTTCTTTTATATGACATGGATTCTAATCCTAACATATATGACAGTGACCAGATTTAATTTCATTAACTAGGTTTCTCCTATAGCCCTACTTTCAATAAAAATGCAAGTCAATTTTTATGCTATTAACATCAATGGCAAAGATTCACATTGCCAAAAGGAATCCTAGCCTTATGTCTATTAATAAATGAGGAAGGATCCTATTGTTTTTGCAGTAACAATATACAATAAATCTATATGTAGACATGGGGCATTTCTCATGAATGGAATTCTATTTTGAAAGTGAAGTCATTGGAATACCATAAGCTGGATTTTCCAAGAGTAGGTAGACAGCGTAAGGCACAGCTAAAAATACATGTGAACCTCGGGAGCAGAGAGAGGTTTATGTAAATAAGTGTGTGAACTTGTTTATATTACTTTATGGCAATTTTTCCATTGAAGTCTTACTTTTCAAAGTTAAAAACTCTCTTCTAGTAAGGCATGGTAACAGTGTCTCCAAGTATGTAAGGACACTATTGTACCAGGAAGTAAAATACTCTCACCAACTGATTCTGATGGTTCATATTCAGGCCAACTTATGATGTCAACTCAGAAGTTTCACAAAAGAATCCTACTTTAAAAAAAAAAAAAGACATGACTACTCAATGAATACTAGTTTCCATTATTTTTCCCCCAAAATTCTAATTGTATGTATTTTGAATAGATTTGATTTTCTTCTGTTTAACTAGTACTTAACTATTTCAAGGGACAAAGTATGACATTTTTGAGTGGAAAAAAAAAACTACCATTTAAATAAAAAAATACTTTCAAGTTTTGGTTTGTGATAATGTAATAAACAACCTTAGTGGCTTTGTTGTTTCAGCTACAAATCTGGCTTTTAGTAAAAATCTCTGCACAGCAGGTACATTTAGCATCAGATGGTCATTTAAAACCATTTAAAGCATCTTAAGCAATAAGGAGTCGTAGTAGTCTGTATGACAAAACATCTAAAGTAAAGTGAATCCATAAATCGATCAAGGACCCAGCTCCTTCCACCCTTTCAGATCTTGCCAGTGTAGTGAGCCACTTTGTCTTCAGATTGGCTGAATTCTTTCAAAGTGGTCAATCAATCCCAGCCTCAGAGCCGGTGCTGACTGGATCTGTGGGGCTTGTTGCCAGCTACTGCAGCCAGTCTCCAGTCAGTGAGACCAAATTTAGTGAGAGACCACGTGTCAAAAAATGAGGTGAAGAGTGATTGAGGAAGATAGCTGATACCAACCTCTAGCCTTCACACACATATGAAATATACATACACACACACACACACACACACATATATATATATTTATATATATATACATATATATACATATACCTATATATACATATACATATATATACATATACATATATATATACACACACACACACATATATAATACACACATATATTACAAGTATTTACAAAATCCTCTACTGTGATCTGATGACTGCCGAAGTTATTATTGCATTCTTGGCCTCTCTTTGTCACTAGAAAGGCTCAGCCCTGTATTCTCACAGTCATGGGTTCTTATCCCAGCTGTGCTTGCTCAGCCACACAGCAACCATTTATTGAATAATTGGCATGCTTGGGTGTGGGCTATTTTGGCAAAAAAGTACATTACTCTGTGTTAAACTTAAAACAAGATAAATGACATTTTAAAAGTATAAACACGCCCTAGATGTTGCATGGGCACACTTAAAACTAAAACCTTTTCATCCTCTAAGATTCAAACCGCAGTGGGAACACCAAATTATTTGCTAAATCCTGCACTAGGTGGAGGGATTATCTTTCCCTCCAGCAATGTATGTGATCACAGGGCTTATTCTTGTTATCTCGTCCCCATTCCACCCCGCGGGGGCTTCTTAGTTTAATGAACTAGTAAACTGCTTCTGCCTGCTTTTCTTTTGCTTTTGCTTAAGACTGTGATTTGAGTTTCTGAAACTGAGAGAACCTTGATGAATGAGGCCTTCGTTACCCTCCTCACAGTCAATAGTCCTCTTTTCCTTCCAATATTCTTTAGAAAACTGCCGTCCTATGAGAGGACCTGCACTCCATATTCTGTTTCATCTTCTGAGTTAATTACTTTAGCTCCATTTCCTTTTACATAAAGAACTTCATTACCAGTAAGTAGTCACTTTTTTTTTCCACCAAAATCCTTAAATTTTTCAAAGCAGTACAATTTTCTAATCTACATTTAGCCCAACATGAGTGTTTTTCTCCCTCACTCAGTTCTGTATTTTATTCATCGTTTCCATGGCTGAGTTGGCTGCACTGAGGGGCGGACGGCAGGACAGGGATCAGGCACCCGACCGAAGTTCCGCTGCGCGGAGCCTGGCAGGAAGGCAGGCGGCCCTCTCGAGCCTCTGCCACAGCGGCAAGAGCAAAGTCATGTGGGGAAAATAAAACAAGATGAAGGGCCAGGGTGAAGGGGCACAATTTTAGATAAAATCGTCAAAACAAGAGGGTGCAGAGTGGTGAATTATCCAAGTTCTGTCTTCTTGGGATATCTGCCAGGGTTAGCAGGTACTGAGGCTGCAGCTGAGTGTGGCTGGTCTCCCAAGGGTCTGAGTGCCAGAAACCGTGTCCTCCAGTGACGGTGAAAGACATAGGGAGCCCTTCCTAGGCACTGCCATCACTGCCCTCCATGCTGGTGGAACCCACGAGAAAGGCCTCTATCATGAAGTTGGTGCACTCTGGGCCTTAAACCTCCAGAACTGTGAGCTAAGTAAACCCTTGTTTTTTGTTTTTTGTTTTTTAAGAATGAGCAAGAGAGGCAGGGAGAGAGAGAAAGAAGGAATAGGTCCAGTAGGGTTTCTAGCCACTGCTAACAAACTCTAGACGCATGTACGTAGGTACTGGGGAATCGAACCTGGGAACTTAGGTTTTACAGGAAAGTGAACTTTTCTTTTAAACAGGTAGCTTGCTTCATTTTTCTGTAGTCAAAACCTGAGTAATATGACTAGTACATTAATATTAACCTTGTAGATTTTATAGAAAGAGGCTGCAAAATATAAAGAAAATAGGAACAGATTTGAGAGTGTGGTAACTGCACCAAGGGACACTGTTTCAATGTATAGGACACATGCACAGGGCATGCTGCCAACCTACAGTTACGTCATGTGGTGCAACGGACCAACAGCCCTCCACCAGCCCTGGCTGAGCGGGAGCCTCGGGGAGGGAGGTGAACCTGACAAGAGCTGGACATGGCACGGCTGCTCTGACGGAGAACCTGCAGGACAACGGGGTGGGGGGGGGGGGCGGCTGTAGTTGCTTGAAGTCCATCGTGGCCAGCGGCCAGCCAGAAAATGGGCACTTCAGTCCTGTGACCAAGGGCCTGAGTGGCACCGCCGTCCTGAGCAATGCTGGAAGAGCGCTGTTCACTAGGCTCTTCAGCCAAGAGCTCAAGCCAGGTCTGGCGGTACAGGTCTGCAACCCCAGCTGCTCTACTCGGGAGACAGAGGCAGGAAAACCACAAGTTCAAGGCTTGCCTGGGCTACAAATAAGCTCAAAGCCAGTCTGGGCAATTTTGTAAGGCCCGCTCTCAAAATAACAAGTACAACAAAGACTATGAATATAGTTCAGTGATCGAGTACTTGCCTAGAATGCTTGAGGCCAGAGGTTCAATTCCACACACTGGAGAGTTTAACCTGGCCAATGTTTTGACATTTTGAAAATACTGCATGTTTACATACATGTAAAATGTGGGTGTGCATACATGTGTGTATGGGCATGCACACTGAGGCTAGAGGACAGGCTTAGGTGTCATTTTCCAGAACACTCCTCCCGCTAGCTGGAGCTCACCAGGTAGGCTAGACTAGCTGGTCAGTGACCCTCAGGGATTCTGTCTCTGCTACCCCAGTGCTGGGATTACGGGTGTTGGCACACCCATAATCCCTGAGGGTCACTGACCCACATGACCCACATTTTACCTGGGTATTGGGGCTCAAACTCAGCTCGTCATGCTTGCATGCCAGGTATTGTATTGACCGAGCCATCTCTTCTCCCTGGCCCTGCACTGTGATTCTGGCCAGGTGATACCTCAAGCACAGAGCTCGTACCACGTCTTTGGACTTCTGACCTATGGAACCCACCATGGAGGACTGGTTTTAAGCCATTATGTTTGCAGCAACAACAAGAACTCAGCTCCACAGTTAGCTCTGCTTGTTTGGGGACAGATGCCACAGCAAAATAAAATAAAACAAAAAAGGGCAGATTTGTAAATCTTGCAAGTTAAGAAGTGCATGGGATCCTTAATTAAAAAAAAATGTTTTGTCTGTTAATTCTAACATTTCTGCCAATTCTGAGTCAGTTTCTAAAGACTTATTTTTCTCATCATTATGGGCTGCATTTTTCTGCTTCTTTGCATACTTGGTGAGTTTTGATTAAAGATTTGACATTGCAGATTTTATCTTTTTGTCTACTGGATACATTTGTGTCCCTATAAATATTCTTGAGCATTTTCTTGGATGCAGTTAAGTTACTTGAATACAGTCTGTTCCTTTTGGGTCTTGCTCTCAAGATTTCTTAGGCAGGGCCCAAGCAGAATGCTTCCAGGGCTAATTCATTCCTGACTGCTACTGAGGAAGGCCCCTCTGTGCATTCTTCAGTGCACCATGAATCATGAACATCTGCAGACTGGCCTGTGGCAGCCCAGATGAGAACTAGACGCTTTCACCTTGAAGCCAACGGTGGGCCCTCTCTACGCTCTGTCCCATTTCCTCACATGCATGCACTAATCGGGACTTGGCTATGGAGGGAGGACCCTCTACCACTCTCCAGAGTTATTTCTGTGCAGCTTGCTTCTCTCCTATCAAGTTCTATCATTCTCAGCTCTGGCTTCCAAGTTCCGGGCATCTGTCACATTCCCTCTGCTTGTCCTCCTGAGAAGCAGAGTGGAAACCCTCAAGGCAGTCAGCCTGAGTGTTCCTGAAGCCTGCTTTGTTTTTTATGTTGTCCATCTCTTGGGGTCACTCTCATTCACTGCCTGGTGTCCTCTATCTTGAAAATTGTGGTCTCATATTTTTTGCCCATTTCTAGTTGGTTAAAACAAGAGCATAAACCTAGTCTCTGTGATTCCATCTTGGCTTGGACCAGGAATTCGCTGAATTTGGCTTTGCTACAAACATATGGTAAGTTAGAAGCTGTTCTCTTTGCATCAGTCACATGTCTCAGAATTATCTCATATGCCCTAAGTGACTTTCTAGGCACATCTACTCAGACATGCAGAAGGCAAGTGGCAGTGAGAAGTTCAGGATGAATCTTGACAAAATTCTCACCATATATATATATATATATATATATATATATACACACATATATATATATAATGTATAATTTCATAAGACATTAAATGCCCTTGAACATGCTGCAACACTCATGTATTTATGGAAGGCAGATAAGGTTCAGCAACACTTAAAATTATATTCACCTTTCTCATCCAAAAATGTGAACGTCCTTGTTGACTCAAAGCTATCTGAGTTAAAGGCACTGCAAACATGCTTATAGAAAAATTGTCTTTCAAGATTAGGGGGTTAAAGCTGCTCTGTGGTGACATAGCTTAAGCACAAAGCTCAAAAAATTAAAACTGGGGGGCTGGAGAGATGGCTTAGCAGTTAAGCGCTTGCCTGTGAAGCCTAAGGACCCCGGCTCGAGGCTCGCTTCCCCAGGTCCCACGTTAGCCAGATGCACAAGGGGGCGCACGCGTCTGGAGTTCGTTTGCAGAGGCTGGAAGCCCTGGCGCGCCCATTCTCTCTCTCTCCCTCTATCTGTCTTTCTCTCTGTGTCTGTCACTCTCAAATAAATAATAAAAAAAATTAAAAAAAACTTAAAACTGGGGCTTGGGAGATGGTTCAGTAGCTAAAGGCATTTGTTTGCAAAGCATGTCACCTGGGGTTTTGATTCCCCAGAACTGATGTAAGTCAGATGCACAAAGTCGTGTATTGTCTGCAATTCATTTGCAGCTTCAAAAGGTCTGGTATTCGTATTCTCTCTCAAATACATAAAAATAATTTAAAAAATTAAAAAACAAACATGGGTATTACTTTACAGTCCCAAGAACATGCTATTTGAAACACTCACTGAATATATTGTGAGCATTTTAGGGAATGATGTTTGTAAGACCATATATAAATGACAGAAAATTGATGTGAACTTTAAGACGTTGTTGTGGATGTGAAGACAAGACTTCTATGAACTAGAGTTCATGGCTGGCCATCTCTTCAAGTCAACAAGAACAACAGGAGGTGAGTCGCTCAAAAGAAGCAGGACCTTGTCACCTGGAAGTGGCACAGTGGACATTTATGTTTGACAAATTCTCACATTGAAATGTACATTTCTGGATTTGAAAGACTCACTGTCATTTTACCCCAAGAAAATAAATACTTTATAAAATATTTGATATACATACATTCTTCCCTCCTTCATGCATTTCTGGCTACCCTCAATCATTTGTTTTCCTTCCCCTCTTACCTCTATCAATACATTTCCAACATTACTGAGTACCTTTTCAGCACAAAGCCTAAACTGGCCTCTACAAACTTAGGAAGAATTCACCAGTTCCTGTGACTGGTGGTTACAAGCTAACAAGAAGGAGGGATACACTGACAGAAAGGTAAGTGTGTCACTGGAGAAGAATCATGTTGGTTGCTCTGCCTGGAAGAATTTGAGACCATTTCAACAGAGGGGATAACAAAGACAGATGGGTGGACAGACAAGACAAACAGACCATGGGTCCAACATACGCAGAAGGCCTGGTAAGCACTGACACGTCGAGGAGACAGGACTTCAAAGATGGAGCAGAAAGAACCTGAAGATTTATGTGGAGAGATGTGGTAGGGAAAGGTTGAAGCAATGTCACGAAGGAACTTAAGGGGCTAGTTTTCCTGGGTGGTCCTTTGTTCATGCTTGCTGTTTGACCATAAATACAAGTGAGCTTTCTGTTCTTTGAGAAGCATTCTCGTTTGAACCACAAATTAAATGAACACCTTATTCATAGGTCTTTCAGTCTCAGAATGAGTTCTTGAAGGCAAGACTGAGTCTATATAGCAAAGATACAGCAATAGAGCAGGCTTTCCATGTTTGTTTTCCATGTGCGTGTGTGTTCTAGTCTCTCTTGCAGCATCCCATGGATTTAAGCGCAGTGGAACAGAACAATGAGTGTCCCACTCTCACACTTTTCTGCCACTTTTTACTTTCTGGTGACACCCTGCTATCTGTTTCCCTTTGCAGGACTGGCATGATAGGCGCATGTGGCCATGGCCAGCTAAACTTGCGAGGCTTCTGGAGACTTGAATGCGGGCAGTTCCAGAGCCCTCAGGCTCTCACGCTAGTGCAGGAAGTACACTAACCCAGTGAGCCGTCTCTCCAGTCCTCCAAGCCCTTCGTGTAGTGACAGTCTCTCTCAGGTGAGGAAGCTGGAGTGGAGAGTTAGTTATTTGGCAGTCATAATCCAAGCTGGATGTGGTGTACCCTTCTGCACAAACTGGAATTAGATTCCTCAGTGGATTTGCACTGAAAATTCCACATGAGAATTTGGCTAAACCAAACAGATGAATGCAGGTATGATTTGGAATTCAGAAAAGGCATGTGTGGCTGCGGAGCTACTTGGGGCGAGGGCGTTCTAGGGCAGGCCCCAAGTGTAGTTGCCAGCATGTAGATTATGAAAGGAAGTTGTGGTAGCAAGTACAGAGCTTTGTTATCCTTGGAGAACATTGTGATGGGAAGTTGGAGACAACAGGTCCAGAGGCAGCTATCTTACTCTCCTGTTTCCTGAGGAGTAGCAGTAACAGCACATGGGTGAGCCAACCTGCTCTCTGGGCACTCGTCCTGTAGCCAAAGATGCAAGACTATTCCTCCAATCCTTACAAAAATTTAATGTGCACTGATTTCCATACATCAAATCCTTCTGTGCTTAAAATAGCTAGTGTGGCTTGAATTTCTTGGCACTGAATCTTGACATATATATGGTAAGTTATTTAACAGAACTTGGCCTCAAAAGCACGTCCATGCAGTAAGAAGTTTGGGTTAGTCAGTTCCCTGTAAGATCCTCCTACCTTTGGAATTCTGTTTGTATTTCTGCACTTTTGTAAAGTGCCTCGATGCCCCATTTTTCCCTCTCTTGCATTTGTCAGGATTGTCTTCAATTTGGCTGGTAGCCAGATTCATTTACTAAGATAACTGATGAATATACTTGAATACAATATATTGTTCCAATAAGCAACACTAGGACATTCATGACTAACATTTGCAAGGTTAAAATACTGAGCTTTGCCCACAAAAGTATTCAAGAGAAAATTCTTGGTTTTTTTTTTTTTCTTTTTTCTTCTTCTTCTGTTCAATAGTCAAAGTACAATTTGGGGGGAGCAAAGAATAATCAGAGATAAACTCATTATAGCCCACAGTATCATATGTCAACAAGGCTCAGAACAGGCATGTAGCCCATATTTAGTGATATCTATCCTAACAGTCATTATACTCAAGTAAGGAACCTGTGATATCTGAATTTGCATACAATTTTGGACTCTTGAATTAATCACATGGTGCTTTTAGACAGACATAGAAATGTTCCTGACATGTAGAATACATTGAGCCCGTTTACAAATGGAACAATGTACACGAATAGTAACCTAATGATCTCAATACACAAGCAATTGGTCAACAAACATTTGTTAAATAAGGGGCAAAATTCAATGAGTTAACCATGAAGAGAAAGCAGAATATATTAATGGATCTTAATGGTTCAGTATGTAAACAAAGGAAGAATAAAGACCATACCTAGGTAATTGAAGTAATATTATCAAATAAACACTGGAAACAAATTATACATGCCAAAACGAGAATAAAATTAAAGTTATTGTATCTTATAATATACAGAGAGGCATGTGCTATAATAAACAGGTTGAGCCTCCCTAACTGACAATCTGAAACTGGACTCTGAAGCTTTTTTGGAGCATTATGTATTGGGCCTGAGACATTTGCCCAAGAAAGGCTATGAAAATATTCTAAAATATGAGAAAAAGTCTGGGGCATTTTTGGACTCAAGCATATGGGAATGAAGGATAGTCAACCTGTAAAAAATATTGTATTTCACATACATACATGTCAGAGACAGATGCCCTCCATGACTCCTTGCTTTCTTATTGTGAGTTTATCTACTCAATAAAAACTTATACCAGTTATACAGAATAGTCTTCATGCTTACACATTCATTTGAAGTCATGCAAAGCAAATACAAAAACAAAAGAGCAAGTGTGGGGGTGGGGAGGGGGTGAATTACCATGGGATATATTTTATAATCATGGAAAATGTTAATAAAAATTTAAAAAAAAAAAGAAAAAAAATCCTGTAAATAGGGCTGGAGAGATGGTTTAGCAGTTAAGGTGCTTGCCTCTGAAACCAAAGGACCCAGATTCTTTTCCCCAGGACCCATATAAGCCAGATATGCAAGAGTGCACATGCCTCTGCAGTTCATATGCAGTGGGTGGAGGCCCTAGTGCACTCATTCTCCCTCCCTCTATCTGCCTCTCTCCCTGCAAATAAATAAATAAAAATAAATTAAACTCCTGTAAAGACTTTAACTTGAAAAAAAAAAAAAGAGCAACCAAACCCTCAAGTGGACAAAAAGTAAAACGAAAGAGAACATTGATGCATACATGAGAAATAAGTATGCTGCTAAAGGTGGTCCTCTCTAAGGCTACTGCATGGGAGATTAAGAAGAATCCAAAGA
Source organism: Jaculus jaculus (assembly GCF_020740685.1). Lineage (NCBI taxonomy): Eukaryota > Metazoa > Chordata > Mammalia > Rodentia > Dipodidae > Jaculus > Jaculus jaculus. Next base: position 3,431,580 of record NC_059112.1, on the reverse strand, counting down.
TTTAATTTTATAAAACTTGAATTACAGGAAGATACTGAGAATAAAGTTACTTCATGGTAGGAAATGACTTGAACACTGTAGATTGCCAGAAAATGACAATAAATTAATTTTACCAAAAACATATTAAAATAACAGTCCTCAGGAAAAAAATATCACAAATATGTAATAAGTCTACTAGGAACTATAAACTCAAACACTTCCTAGTTGGAAAAAATATTCACAATACATATACAAAACAGGAATCGTGTCCTAAATATACAAAGCACTCTGCAAAAATATCCCTATTTAAAATAAATTCCCTTTATATGTGCTTCATAAAAATCACATACTTTAGTAGCCTATAAATGGTGTATAATGTTTCTCAACATAGCTAGCTATCAGGAAAAATAAAATTAAATCCAAACAAAACATATCTTCCTCAATGGCCATAATTAGACACTAAAATGGAATATGCCAGGCAATAAACAAGATACAGATGAAATGGAACTGATATACAGTGGAGGTAGCAATGTATACAGGTATAGGACTTTCTAAAGTAATTTATTTTCACACACTTAAGTTGAACACACACAAAGCTCTTAGGACACATCAGTTTTACTGCTATGTAAAAAAAAGAACAGAAATAGGTCTATATGTAAACCCACTCTAATACATTTGGAAGAACATTTGGGGTTTGGAGAGATGGCTAAGCAGTTTAGGTGATTTCCAGCAAAGATTAACAATCCTGGTTTGATTCTCCAGTATCCATATAAAGCCATATGCATTTGGAGTTCATTTGCAGTAGCTAGAGACCCTGGTGTGCCCATACGTACTCACCCACTCACACACTGTCATATATCTATATCTGTTTATCTCTCTGCTTGCAAATAAAATAAAATAAATATTTGGAGTAAGGCATTGCATATGGTAAAAGATGCTCACTTGCAAGCCTGATGGCCTGAGTTAACTTCCAAGCACCCACATAAAGCTGAACTCAAAATGCTGCAACCATCTGTGATTCCAGCACACCTATGGCAGTGAGAGGTGGAGCCAGGAGAATCCAGAGGCTCCCAGGCCAGGTATGCTGGTGCACATTATGTGAAGCAGGCAGACCCCATCTCAAGCAGGGTGGTGGGAGAAGACAAAGATGCTGAGGTTGTTCTCAGACCTCTCCATCTGTACTGTGGCATGTGCATGACACACACAAACACACACAGTCATACACGCCTACATATACATACATCACACACACACAATTTTAAGATGGGCTTTTGTATTCATTTTTATTTGAGACAAAGAAAAAAAGAGATTGACGATGGGCACACCAGGGCTTCTAGCCACTGCAAATGAACTCCAGATGCATGTGCCACCTTGTGCATCTGGCTTATGTAGGACCTGGAAAATCAAACCTGGGTCCTTAGGCTTTGCAGCAAGCACCTTAACTTCTGAGCCATCTCTGCAGCCTGACAAATACACCTAATTTTTTAAAAGTAAGATAAAGAGCATTCATAGTTATTTGTAACTAAAACTGAAATGTAGGTTGGATGAATAGATTATTGTAAATTTGCATAAAGCAACAGAAAACAATTGGTATTAGTTGCAACAGCATGGTCATGTTTCTTAGACAAAAATTAAGTAAAGGCAGCCAGATAAAAGTAAATATTACATGGTTCATATAAACATATATATAATACATATAATATATACATTTTAAGAAAAGCCAAAGCCCTGATATAAATTAGAACAGTAAGTAAACAAAGTAAGCATATGGAATAAAGAAAAATAATTTCTCTAACTTAATGTTCATGATGCTTACATTTATAAAAATTTAGTGGGCAAAATGCTAAAGTTTTTAGCTAAATCCTTATGACCTCAGAATTTCAAGTCGAATGTAGATCAAGGACAAAGAAAGATAAAACAGAACATTAAATATAAATCTATGCTTACTAATGCAAGTGACCTCTGCCTCATGAACATAGAAATGGGAGGCTGTTCAGGACATGAAAACCCAAGATTTCACTGTGTAGTCACCTAAACTGAAGGCAGATGATTGACACAGCACGGATGAAGCCCAACGCAGAGACTGCCTTCTGTCCTCCCCAAAAAGTGATCTGATAACCAAAACACAATAAATCATTCCACACATAAGTTTTTCCAGGTATTCAAATAATATAAGTATGATAATAAATAACTGAAGTTAGCATGGAAGATGATATAAAGTTAATATGAAATTATTCCATATGCTAAGACAAGTTTTAATAAGAATTCACAGTAACACCAAACTCAGACAATTAGCAATAGATCTAACAAGTTATATAATATTCATACACCAAAAATTAAAAACACTATTGTGGGCTGGAGATATGGCTTAGTGGTTAAGGTGCTTGTCTGCAAAGCCAAAAGGCCCCAGGTTTGATTCCCCAGTACCCACATAAGCCAGTTACACCAGGTGGTGCATGTGTCTGGAGCTTGTTTGCAATGGCTGAAGGCCCTCACATGCCCATTCTCTCTCTGCCTCTTTCTCAGCCTATGAAATAAATTAATTAAAATTTTAAAATACTATTGAGAGAAAACAAGAAAGTTCTAACATAATGGAAGTATTCATAGTTTTGACGAATCATTATTATAAAGTTGTGAATTCACAAATTGATTTATAGATCTGATATAATCCCATCAATCTTTTTGGTAGATGCTAGAATGGCAATGTTAAAAGAAAAAGTACATGGAAATAAAGATCCCAAACAGTCATCACAGTTTTCGAAAGTAGCAGAGATTGAATACTTCACACCCACACCCCTCAGCCTGTCACAAAAGTGAGGTATCTGCAAGAGTGCACAGGGACGGGCCCCGCAAGGGGACAGAGGACGGCAGACAAGGACACCCCACGCGCCAGCGGGACAGCGCAGCCGTCAGTGAATCGTGCTGCCTGGACTGCATGGCCAGGGGAAGGAATAATGAGGCTTCAGCTGTTCTTCCACAAAACAAAAGCAAAAAGCTCATTATTAATCTGTACTAGGGAATAAAAGGAGGAAATTCAAATAAAATTACAGACTTTCTTCAGGACTTGGGCTGGGCATGGTGTTTTAAAGGCCACAGAAAGTTCAGACACATTACCTCTTAATATCTGTTTACCTGAGACAGAAACTCACACGTAAGCCACAGCATGAGAAAAGGCATCTGTTACAGAAATATCTGGAAGAAGGTTCTCACATGTGGATGAGGAACTCCTCCCCTACAAATGTATAGCAAAAATACATATTCCAGTAGAAAATGAATGAAGTTGGATGAAGAGTGGAGTGGGCAACTCACCAAAGTAGACACACAAGGCAACAAGGGTAAGATGCTCGACTCTGGTGGCGCTGAGGAAATGCTGATGAAACCGCAGCTTCACCACGGAGCTACGGAATGGCCAAACTGACCAACAGGTCGGGGTCAGTATAGACAACTCACCCTCTCACGTGACTCTGGTAACATATTTTGTCAACCTACTCTGAAAGCTGGAAGTATCCACTCGAGCTGAATTACTGCACTCACAGGTACCCACTCAAAAGCGTTACACATGCCACAAATGAGCACAGCAAGGTGACTGCTCACGGTGGCCCTGGAAGCCTCGAGAGACAGCCCAGCCCCTTGGCAGCCACATGGAGGAGGAGGCAGAGGTGGATCCCCAATACCGGGAAGCTCTTCAGAAACAGGGTAAAGGAATTCCACACGTCCACATGAATGAATTTCACAAATTCAAATTCAAATGAAAGATGTAAAAACAGGAAGAAAACTAGGTACTATGTGATTCCACTTCAATCGGATGTCAAAATCATTCCCAGCTATCTTATGGAATCTAAAGTGAAAACAGTGGCAACAAAAGTGTCTGGGTGCTGATATTTTAGGTCTTCACAAGAGGACGAAGTGCTCTGTGAAACGATACAATGATGTGAGGAGTTTATGAGCTAGCAATTACCTGTTCAAACAAGACTTAGCAAGTCCAATGGTTAATCAAGGTAGTCCCTGTTTATTTTCCTGACAAAATATTACTACATTGTGAAGGATCTAAAAGCAAGTTTTCAAAGCTTATTTGGGTCAACATAATCCCAGCACTTGGGAAACTGAGGCAGGAGGGTCATCACATGTCTGACATGCACTTGGTTTACAAAGCAAGTTCGAGGCCTGCCAAGGCTACATTGTGAGGCCCTATCTCACAGAGCAAAAACAAAACAACAAAATAGGGGTGCTAGAAACATGGCTTGGCAGTCAAAGGCAGCCCACAAGCCTGGGTTCAACTCCCAAGCCACTCACATCAGCCAGACACAGAAAAGTGGAGCAAGTGTCCTGTGCTCATTTGCAGAAGCAAGACGACCTCCCGCTCCACACACACAGCTAATACCGAAATAGAAAAAAAAAAGTTTCAGAACTCATGGTACTTTAGTAATGTAAAGATAAGTACACACTTTCTCAGCTATTGTATGTGTTTTTCACTTTTAGTTAACATTAGGAACCATTTTTATGTGTTTCGAACCCCGAGCGCTAGCCTGTTTGCTGAGCTGTGTGTGGAGCTTTCTGCTGGCCCAGACCTGCCTGCTCTCACCTTCTTGCTACGTTTGGAGTCATGCAGGCCAAGAGTTGTTTTTAGCATTAAGCAGTGAACTTAGAAGCAAAGAATACCAGTCACAAGGGATTATCTCGCTCAGGGCTGTGGCAGAGTTATTACACACGTGCGTGATTAAAAATTGAACCGTGTTATACAGCACAAGTTAGAGGAGAGTTACACGCAGGACAAAGTGAAAGAAGTCACTAATTACTAACCAGGCAATATGGAAATAAACCCTCCCACAAATAGGTTTTTGTAGTTTCTTTTCCTTGTGCTAAATTTTCTCCCACCTCTGCTTCTTCCGTCCTGTCCACATCGGAGGATTATTTATTGCCGTTTCAGTTGTATATTTTGGGAGAATGAGGTGACTCATTATACTTTTGCATAGTTACTTGGTTTAAAATACTGTGAAAGGAATTTATTTTTAACCATGGAGCCTGTTACTATGACATCAAAAATTGGCCACAAAAGTGGGTAACAAAGGAATTCTCTCAACACCTTTAATTCTATAATCACTTCATACCTTTTGCCTTTGACACAAGCAATTGCTGCTTTCAAATGAAAGCAGACATTATACAACACTTTGAAAAAAAATACAAACAAAAACAAAACCAGAATTTGTTGTCTTGGTTCTGCATGAATCCCTCAGAAATGCCCCAGCATCTCATAGGTGGCCACACAATAGCTGACTGCTGATCACAGTGCCACTTCTGAGCTGATGGCCTGAAACCTCTCTCTGTGCTTGACCTCGATCCCAGTCATCTCGGCTATCTGTTTTATTATCACTTTGTCCATTCCATTTCTAACATTATCTTTCCCTCAGACTGCACGGTCCGGTCTCCCTTCCACCCACCACTATGATCCAATAAACCAAGCCCTGACAATCCTGAGTAAAGACTCTATTTCATCCCTGTGAGGCAGAAAATTGGCCCAGAAAGCCTGACTTACCACAAGGAATGACCCCAGGTGGCCAATCCATTTCTGTGGGTGCAACCCATCCAATTCAACAAATATTTCCCAAGTGCCTACTATGTGCCCAGCACTCTGCCAGGTGATGGAGTCAGAATGATGAGTAAAACAGGTGCCTGACCCTTCCAGAGCGTGGAGCTTAATGGGAAAGGCAGAACCCACATGAGTAACTGCACAGATATATGATTACAAACTGATGCCTGCTGAGCAGGGAAAGTCCTTGGTACTACGAGGGTAGAAGATGGCCTGAGCTCAGTCTGTTCACTCAGAGGACTGACCAGGTGAAGGGAGCATGCTTCCAGTCATAAAGACCCCACAAGGACATGTGCCCACCTTAGATGCAATGGAAATGGGTAATGAATGGGGAATCCCATCCCAATTTAGAAAAATCTCACCCATATGAAAAAAGTTTCTAACCAGGTATGGTGGTGCACGCCTTTAGTGCCAGCACTTGAGAGGCAGAGGTAAGAGGATTGCCATGAGTTCGAGGCTACCCTGGGAGTACAGAGTGGATTCCAGGTCAGCCTGGGCTAGAGCAAAACACTACCATGAAAAACAACAGCAAAAACTTACTAAAAGTTTTTCTTACTAAAAGTTTCTTGTCATTTCCATAGAAAATGGTCAAGTCGCTGGCATCTCACTGCAACTATAGAACACTGGGCATAATGAATGAGTACTTAGCAAACTTAATCACTTTAAATTGAACATTGTCAGTTAAGGGTACATTCAAAATGGTTATTTTCTCCTTGCATTCATTAGAAAGGTGGTCGAAGTCCTTGTGGTTTCCTCATGTTTAAAGTACAATTACACCTAAATATTAATTTGTTCCAAATAGAAAGTTAGAAGATAATTTCTCCTTAGAAATGGAAACAAACTGAAGAAAACACAGGAAATAAACAAAGAAAAAGCCCCGGGGAAAGCCACCAAGTATACAGCCACAGCTGCTGCAGCCAAGTCCAGGGGCAGAGAAGTGCCGGCCTGTCTGAGCTGCTCAGAGGGGCTCTCCATGGCTAGATGCACTCTGGGACATCCCATAATGTTGACAGCATTTTATTGACAGAATATCATTTTAATCCTTTAAAACTTCACAGGTTTGAAAAACATATATTGTAATGTCAGAAAGAGTACATAAATGTTAGACAGTAAAACAGTATGGTACTGAAACACCCTGTGTGGAAGAGCCCTAGAGAGAACAATGGGACAAATGTTGAAAATCTGGGCATACACATATTTTTAAAAATTATTTTCAGGGAGGGAGGGAGGGAGCAAGAGGGGGAGTGAAAGAGAGACAGAGAGAGAGAGAGCACACTAGGGTCTCTTGCCACTGTAAACAAACTCCAGATGCATATCGCTTTGTGCATGTGGCTTTATGTGGGTACTGGGGATTGAACCCTGGCTATCAGTCTTTCAACAAGCTCCTTCAACCACTGAACCATCCTTCCAATCTTAAATACACTTTTAGTTACTATCTTTGGCTCTTCAGAGAAAGTGAAAGGGAGAACAGCCTGGAGTTTACAGGATGACTTTAGCAAACTTGGCATCCAAAGCTGCAGCACACTTTGAAAGAGGACACAGTTCAACAATTCAGGGATAAGTGGGGGACAGGCACTCTTTTACCTCTATCTGGAAGGAAGCTTAGGTATCCACAAGGAACATCTTCCTAAATGGAACCAAGTTCTGAGGCAGCCTTACTTACTGCAAGGGCAAAGGCTTGCCTTTTATCAACAAATTTACCAAAACTGATCAACTACACTGAATTAGGAAAAAGACATACTTGCAGATACAACTATTTGTGGCTAGAATGTCTTCTGCTGGTATTGGAAAGACAGATTGGGGCACCCCGGGGACTCTTGTTGTCACAAAGGAACTCTGCGTGCAGGTGTCATTAGTGCATCTGGCTCTATATGGGCACTGGGGAGTCAAACCCAGGCCAGCAAATTTTATGAACAAGCTGCTTTAGTTGCTGAGCCCTCTCTCCAGCCCTAGGACTTCTTATTAAAGTTCTTAAGTTTAAAAAAGGGGGTACTGGGGAGATGGCTCAGAGGTTAACTTGCTTGCAAGGTCTGTCAGCCTGGGCTCAGTTTTCTGGTGCCCACATAGAGCCAGGTAAACAAAATGGCACATGTGTCTGGAATTTGTTTACAGCGGTGGGAGGTGTTGACAGGTCCCTCCGTCACTCTCTCAATCTCTCTGAAATAAATGATTTTTAAAAATAAAACAAAAAAAGCATCTAGGGCTGGGGATGTGGCTCGATGGAGTGACTACATCATATGGAGGAGGTACTGGTCCATTTTCTATGATGTACACATCCACAGTCTATTTAAATAATGGGAGGAAGAGGGTGATAATCAAAAAGTGACATATATGAAGAATTAGAGGAGAAAGGGATATCAGTGCTGGCTCTATTTTCTAGCTGAGTTCATAATTTCATTTGGTGATGCTGCACTCCATCTGTAAATGAAGGATACCATTAAAATCTACTTCACACCTACCTGTCACTTTATTTACTTAAATAGTAGAGTTAAAGCAATATCTGTCAGCCTGGAACTGAGTCTTTTTGATCTATCATTATAATCTTTGTCCTATATAGCAGATTCTAGAGTTTTGTTTTTGTTTGAATATTTATTTATTTTTAAGGCTGAGTCACATTCTCTACTCCAGACTGACTTGGACCCCTTATGTAGCCCAACTAGCCTCTAACTCATAGCAGTCCTTCTGCTTCTGCTTCTCACGTTCTGGGATTATAGGCATGATCCTCCATACACCCATCTCCAGCTACTAGGAATTTTTATTTGAGTAAATAAATTTAAGAAATGACTTGCAAGTCACCTAACAGGCCAGACACCACACTAGTTATCTGAAGTTCATATTGAACAGATAGAATCTAGTGTCATGGGGGAAAAACAAAGTAACACAGAAGAGCTCACAGTTCTGCCTAGTCCATGCCTAAAATCAAATAGCTGTTCTGTCAATTGAAAGCTGCCTCTCCAGTCTGAGAGACTTGTGGGGGCCCAGAGCCCTCCCCATGGGCTCACCACACTACCCAAAGCTCCTTGCCTCTTCCTGCCTTGCTTACAACAAATACTTCATGAAAAATGTTCTTTCTCCAGGGTGGAGGCCTCTCTGCATCCTACACCATGTAAGCATCCTCAACTCCCTTTCTTCTCTCTCTTCTTCCTTGTTTCCTAAGTGAGCTCATGCTCTTTTCTCCCATGGGAGAAGTATTATTCATACTCAAGTCCAAAACAATCATGCCATTGACCTAAGTAGGTTTCATATCACACTACAGGTTAGTCACTTCCTAAAGAGAATTCTCAAACCACACAATAAACACAAATAAGAAAAACATCTCCATCTACCTACCTGCCTATTTTCATGATATTCTTATTTCTAATTAGCAGAAGCGTCCATTTCTAATTCTTAGGACAGCCACATGGGACCATCTCAGGTAAGCTGCAAGTAGTAACCCTGATTCTACCCAAGCAATAGCTTTCATCGCATAGGGCTGAGGTAAAAATGTATTTCCTTTTATGCAACTGTACATCATGCTTCCAAGCTATTATCAACATGACTTGAAGTTCTTTGCAGACAAAGCATTCATAGTGACCAGCACGTTGACAACTGTCTTGGCTTCATATTGAAAATCACTTAAACTAACACTCATGTTCACTCAGTCCTGCAATCAGGATCTGGACAGGGAGGGATCAACTGCCTGCTACTACTGTTTGCATCAGATTGTCACTGAGTTGAAACCAAGACGTAAGCCATGCTGAAGGGTTCAAGTAAACTCTGGACTCTATTTACTTTCAAATCCACAATAGCTGACAGAATTCATGTCCTTGTGGTTTTATGAAAGGTTTCAATGTGCTTGCAAGTTGTCAGACAAGGACCCTCAGCTACCAGCATTTCCCCTTCCTCCTCTGCACACCTCTCATCGCATGGTAAAAGTGGTGGGATTACAGAAGCCCACACAGCTTCCACCTTTTACGTGGAGTCCGGGAGTCCAAACTCAGGCAACCAGGCTTCCTGGCTCCCTCCAAGTTATTTTAACTTCGTTCCTGGCTCAACTGTTTGGTGAGGGCAAAGAGAATGTACATGGGGGAGGGCATGGATGCAGGTCATGCTCTAGAAGCTTGCAGAGATAGGCATATATACTTCTGTACCCTTTCTCATTGTCACTTGTAGGCAAAAAGCCTTAGGGCATTAAATGTCCAGGTATCACAAAATAAATTTGTAAAACAAAACTCAGGTGCCTCTTCTTAAGTGTCCACATATAATAACCCTAGAGTGGAGGAGACCAAATCTGAATGGAGGCAAGTTTTACCACCAGTCACTCTGGAGCCAAGGTGCGAAGCCAGATCCCCAGGCAGGCTTTAATATAGGCCTTCAGTGCTCCTCCAATTCCTTACGACAAAGCGTCTAGGATGCCCAAGGGTGGCACTGAGGAAGCTGTACTGCTTACAAGGCCCATGACACATAGAGCAGTCCAAGAGCTGACCAAACTCACACTAGAATGTGGGATCTACTGGGCACCTGGGCAGACATGTTGAAATATACTTACTGTGCCCTCATCCACTAATTGTAAGACTTCAAATTTCTGAATTTAAGCTGTGGAACAGCATATTATTAGCCCTTTAAATTTTAATTTTAGTTTATTAAATGTTTTGAGAAGTATGTTTTTATAAAAGGATTTCTTACATAGAATTTTTAAATTCATGATGTATGATTTTACAAAGGCTTGTTAAAAGTTGAAATGAGGGCTGGAGAGATGGCTTAGCGGTTAAGCGCTTGCCTGTGAAGCCTAAGGACCCCGGTTCGAGGCTCAGTTCCCCAGGTCCCACATTAGCCAGATGCACAAAGGGGGCACATGTGTCTGGAGTTCGTTTGCAGAGGCTGGAAGCCCTGGTGCACCCATTCTCTCCCTCTCCCTCTGTCTTTCTCTCTGTGTCTGTCGCTCTCAAATAAATAAATTAATTAATTAAAAAAAAAGTTGAAGTGAGGATAAAAGGATCTCTATGATTGTAACTAAAATGGTTCACCATAGAAGAAATAATACACAATGCAAATTAGTTCAAATGAACCCCCACTTTGCATAATGGTTATTCATTAATCTCATTTGCATACTGCCTCATATACATGTTTGCTCACTGTCTTGCACGTGCATGTACACACACACATACCAACACAATGAAGACTTTTCACAATCCTATCCTCCCTCTCACTTCTATGGATCCCGAGGCCAAATGGGCAGGGATGAAAAGAACTGTGAGATCTATTTTGGCGAGTGCCAGAGCTAGAAATGCCGTGTAATTTATAGGTTTGCATATAAAGAAACCTCCAAAGAGGACCACCATCAAGTGGCATATTTCTCTCTAGGCTGTCACTTTACTGTACTCTTGAGGCTTACAGTAGAATTTAGTACAGTTTAACTTTCATTTCCATGGTTTCTTGCTGGATAGTTTCTTCCCTGAAACAAAGTTTATAGCCTTATAGAATATCCTGGGACTAGAAAGGTCCTACTGTTTAAAGAATAAATGTTTTTCTCACTGCTTTTATTTATTATGGGTAACATCTTCCAAATTCCAAAGTAAATAACAAGAGTCCACTTCTGGTATCTTAGTCATTCCTTGAGTTGTAGTCCATCATTGAACCCAGAGCTGCTGTTTCAAGTCACACCAGCTGACCACAGAGACTCAGCAATATTCCTGTCTTTGTCACCCTGACCCCCCCCCCAACAGCACCAGGATTATAGTCCTGAGGGACAAAACCCAGCTGTCTACACAGGTGCTGGGGAATCCAGCTCAGGGTGAACCAGGTCCTCACACTAGTGTGGCAAGAACTCCTACCCAGTGACTCCTCCCTCCAAGTTCATTTCTTACACCTGTCCTACTGTCAAAGCATAAAATTTGGCTTGGCTCTGTTTAAAAGCTAATTTTTAAATCTCTGACCTCCCTCTATTTTTGTGGGAAAGATTATGTCTCCAATCTTAATAGTTAGCAACAATAACCTCTGAAGGTTTTGGGAAAAGAAAGCTCCCCCATCTCTGCATTTAGGTGACATTTGGTCCAGTGGGATCTTTGTTTGTTTGAGCATCCTTCTTTTAGACGGAGGTGCCAGGCCATGTGCAGGTGGCAGCTTTGCTGAACATGTCCGTGTAGAGGTACAAGCCTGGCTCATCACAAGTCTGAGTTCATTGCAGGTGTGCAACAGAAGGTTATTTAGCAAGAAAAATCACCCACCAATTGAGTTGGGCTTGCTATTATCCAAACTTTCCAACCACATTGGCTGTAATTTGTGTCAAGGGGAACATAAATGGTGCTAAGTTCAAAACAGAAGAGGGTCAGTCAACTTCCAAGTTGATTAAAAGGGTCAGACTCAAGAATGGCCATTTGTCACTACCTCACAATATATAATTAACAAAAGATGAAAAAGTGTTTTTTTGTAAGTTCCAAATAATTTGGAATCATCAGGTACTAAAGATATAGCTTTGTAACATCAAAGTACAAAAGCAGAAATTCATGTAATTACTAGTAGCCAATCTTGCTTCATGTGTCAGTACAAGAAAATAACTGAACACATATTTTCAGGGTGGAATAAATGAGCAGTCCATCTAAACAAAGAGAATATTAACCTGTGCCATTAAACAGATGTACACCCTGATAAGAGATTGGTCCAAACTGCTGAGGCAGAGCTCATAGAAGGGATTCTGACTTGGTCATCTAGTAAGGTGGTCTTGTTTCAAGCTGGTATCAAGCCATCCCAAATTTTATTTTAAATGAATAGAATACAAGAGGAAAGGGGAAAAAAGAGGGAAGGGAGGAAAGGGAAGAGGGAGGAAAGGGAGAGCAAGAGTTAAATGAAAACTACTAGGATATTGTGTTTAATCAGGTGTGTGTACCACAAGATGGGTATCCTAAAAGCATCTTACGTAATGGAGAATACAGCTTTTATACATGGGGCCTTCGGTTATTCTCCTCTTGTATTTTGGCCTATGATCATGGCAGATGAGGAAAGTAGGCAGACCCTTGTCCCAGAAGTTGAAAGCACCACAGCCCCAAGCCCACCGTCTGTCATCAGATGCTGCTTGAGTTACGTGAACTGACCTAGCATGTCCACAGAACGCCAGCACTGCCTTCATGGAAGCCTCCTCGATGATGCCCCAGCATGCTCAGTCATACCGGCCAGCCACTTCCCCACGTTGGCCTGTACTTCAATGCCTGCAGTGTTGCACTTCCTGTGCAAGTCATCGTGAGCTGCTTTTACCAGGTCTGGGAAGAATGGGAGCCTTCTAACATTCTAGGTTTCAAATGCCAGCCAAAGGGCAATCTTGCACACAAGCCTTTCTAAGGATAGCTCTTTTGGGAACATCAACCCCAAGGAATAATATGTGTACAGGTCTTGTGAACCACAGACATTGAGAAGAGTAATCTGGTTGAAATCAGAAGTACTAGCCCTCAGACCCAGAGTGGAAACAGATGAGCCAGGAGGCTTCAGCCATATCTGCAATGTATTCTCCTAAAAATAGGGGAACCAAAGAAAATATAGAAAATTAGTGATAACTGTTAAAACACGTGATAGATTCCAATATGTATTTAATGCAACTATTGTTCATTTTTGTGTTTTGAAATGGTTCAACGAGAAGATGAGAGTAAAAATGACAAAAAAAAAATTAAAATCAGACAAAAAGGCAGCCACCACACACTAAAACCAAGCACGCTATGAACAGCTAGAGCGTCCTGTGAGTGGGAAAGAGGTTACAGACAAATCCCCCAAAATTCCCCAAACAGAGAGGAGAGGTTGTCAAAGTCCATCAGAGTATGCAACAACTCGATCATCTCTTAGAATCTTATGAAAATATTTTGGAAGGATAAAGATAATGGGTCCTGTGAAAGAAAGAACATAGACCAATATTTAAATCATCATGAGCTGGCCAGGCCCAGGGGCACAGACCTGTGAATCCCTATAATTTGGGCAGCTGATCTAGGAGAATTACAATTTCAAGGCTTGCTGGAGGGATGGAGTGCACTCAAGGCCAGCCTGGGCAGTTAGTGGGACCATCTCAAAACCAGAGGCAATAAGAGGGCTGGGGGTGGAGCACAGCATGCATCAGTCAATCATAATGCTTCCCATACCATGCCAGTAATAATGCTACAAAAGCAGAATTTATATATTATAGAAACATGAACAATAAAGTAACAAGGGATTGGGGTATATAGAAGTCTAATGTAAAATGGCTGTTTTTTACTCTTTTGACATATAAAGAGGAGATACCTCAGTGGTAGAGGGGCTTGCTGAGCATGCATAAAGCCCTAGGTTTCAAGCACCTCAAATTAATGAGTGAAAGCTGAGGCACAGAAATTTTAAGTAAGCCAATTCACATGGAACTCAAATTCACACAGGCACACTGTACCTGTGGTAGTTTGGATATTTGCCCCGATAGGTTTAGGAGTTTGTCAAAACTTCTATGATCTCCAGCCACCTGGCTGGAGGAGGCATCACAGGGCTGATCTTATAGTCCAGCCCTAAGGTGTGGTGGTGGGTTGGGACTGTGACTCTAAAGATATGCAAAGTGCCTGAGACCCACATAGAATTCCTAAGTGTGCTCATGTGTTGTGTGGCTTTTAGTAATTTTGGTTTGGGGCTCTCTCTCTAATTGGTCCTTTAAGAAGAGGTCCAGCTTCTGCCATTATGGAACTTCCTCTGAATCTGTAAGCTTCAATAAATGTTTGTTCCTCCATAACTGTGCCTGGTCTGAAAGTTCATCTCAGCGACGTGAAGTGTGTACTACGATATCCAAACCTTATATTTCTAACTATATTTATTTTGACCATTTCATTTTCCATTATCTTATACTTTGTGAAAACACAATATTAAACTAAAAATAGCTACATTTCCTATGTTGATGACTCATAATATTGGCAAAGCTAATGTTATTACACAGGAAGGAGCAAAAGGACATGTTTCTCCTGTGAATTAAGATAACTTCAATATAGTTCTCCTATACCATTTTTCCCAGTAAAACACTTGTTTGGACAGCATTTCATTTTCTAGCTGTCCTATAAAAGTATTGAAAATGAAAATGAAAATAAAACCTTCTGAAATCTGCCAGGCCTCCCTAACTTTCCAGTGAAGACCCCTTTACTTGGGTTCCTAGGGGGAAAAAAAAAGTTCAGCTAAATACATTTTTTAGCTTCTTGTATGTTCTAAGCAGAAAAAGCCACTAATTGCTGCCTGCCTTGGAAAAGTGTGCTGATAGAATTTATGTGGCCCCAAGCAAGCCACCTTTGATCATTGGGAACATCTGTAGTGTGGTGCCCAGTTCCAGTAACTATCACTGAAATCCAGGGGTAGTTTATAGGGGAGGAGTTCTCTCCCTATCACTGTTCATCTGTGAACTGTTAATAGTGTCTGTTTACTAGGTGCTTTATTGTGTCACCCATGCTGAGATGGTTAGGGTGAACTGATGTCAAGCCACAGGGTTGACAAGATGAGAACGAAAGGATGGCACTTAGGGCCAAGGAACTGGTGTTCCCAGGGGCACACACTAGGGAACGTGGAGCTGCCCAGGAACTGAAACTTCAGTGCACACAGTGAAAGAAACAGGAGACCCAACAGGGCAGCTGGGAAGGTGAGGCAGGTAAGGAAAGCTTGGGCTCAGAGAGGTCAGCAGGAGTTCAGTGGAGAGACAAGGAGCTAAGTGACATTTGAAGCAGGGACAGAAGCTCCATGGTTGCAGTTTGGATAATGTGCTTCATCTGCACCACTTGACACAGTCAATGTCCAACTGTTGGGGATCCACAAAGAAGCAGGATGATCAAGAAATCTAGTTATAAGAGTTTGAAGGACCCTTTCAACACATGACCACCAACACTGACTGCTTGTCCACACCTCATCTCCACAGTAAGAGCAGGCGTTAGGTCTATCACATTTCACCAGGAAAATAAACATGAGTGCTTTCTGGATGCCAGTTCCTGTGCTGAGCATGGCGACGACCAAGAGCTTCAGAGAGCTTGAACTTGAGCCTGGGAGTGGAGCAGTTTGTGGAGAACAGAGTTTGATTCCCAGTCCTGCACCAGCCAGGGGTGGCGTGAAGGTGCACACCCGTGACAGCCATGCTCCGGAAGTAGAGGCGGTAGGACCAGAAATTCAGTCATCCCAGGCTACGTTGCAAGTTCCTTTGAAGCCACTTTGGAAAGCATGAAAACTAATCTAACCCTAACCTATCAACTGGGATGGAGGTGACAAAACCAAAAGAGAATGGACCTTCGGCTCTCAAAGCCAATGACAGAGGTTCCTCACTGCATAGTTCAGGCCAGATTGCTCAAGACTCACCAGAGGCAGTGGCAGCTGGGCATCCCAGCTGGTGCATCTTGGAGCAGCAAGGGGGACACTGGTGGGAAATGAAGCAGGCAAGGTACAGCACCAAGACACTTCCCCTTCCTGCCATCCTACAGGGGCCCTACAGCCTTGAACTCAGGACCCTGGTGTGTCTACATCTGAGCTCCCATCTACCACTACACCAGCCCATGACAAACTGTTCCTCTGACTGCATAGTAAAATAATAAAACAATCAAAGCCACACAAACCCCAACTACCTTCCTTAATCCAAAGTAGTGGGAAAATCATGATTGCATCATAGCATTACTACATACTGAAACTTCACTGCTTTTCATTATGTTCAGAGTTTTCTTTGTTTATACCTGATCTAAATTAGGCACTGTGGTAAGATGCAAGGAAGGCTTGAAGTATGCGGTTAATTTTTCTCAAAAAATATTTGTGAGAGAGGAAAAGAACAACATAGAAGTGATAAAGAAATGCAACAGAAACTCTCACTCATCTTTTTACCTAAAATAACTGTTTCTTGTTACATTTTTTTTCTGTTTAAAGACAAGTGGAGATAGCTCATTTCATTATAGTTCTAATAGGAAATAGGAAGGAAGTTTTATTATACTATTTAGCCTTACAAAATTATATGTAAAATACACCTACTTCCATCACATATTTCCCAATAGAAACATTGGTCTCCATATCCCTCCATTTTTCTTAGTGACCCACAGTGTTTGCACTATAACTGGAACCTTCCATGACATACCATCTTCATCGACTGACGTCTACAACAGGTGAAAACCTGAACAAAGATGCTCAAACTTGTTTCTAGACTAATACATTTTATCTTTGTTTTAATAGTTTTCAAATATATGTGATACATGAATGTGAGAGTGAATTTAAAATCCATCCAATCAGAAGCAAACAGCTCCTCCCAGGCAGGCATGTTGGTGAGCACGTGGGATGCTACCATTCAGAAAGCAGTGCCGGAGGGTGGGAGAGGGTTCAAGCCCAGCCTGGGCTGTATAGGAGACCCTGTTTCAAAAATTATTCACTATCCCATTTCTTTTTTTTTCTTTTTTTTTTTTTTTTCGAGGTAGGGTCTCACTCTGGCTCAGGCTGACCTGGAATTCACTATGTAGTCTCAGGGTGGCCTCGAACTCTCAGCGATCCTCCTACCTCTGCCTCCCGAGTGCTGGGATTTTTAAAGGCGTGCGCCACCACGCCCGGCCACTATCCCATTTCTAATTACTATCCCCTCCCCCAAACAAGCCACCACTTGTCCCATAACCATTAATTTATCATTAAGAACTAAATCTTGTTGTTTTCCAATGTTGTATGTTTAACACATTTTTAAAGCACACAATCACTTCCACCCACAAACAGAATATTTTCATAAAGTAAACTAAGGGAAATGACAGAGGACAGATCATTGGAAAAAGAAATAAAATGTCATGTAGTATTCTCTTAATGATGAATTATCTGCTAGATTTATGACATGGTAATAATCCAAAAGGGTTAAAAATAAGTTTTCACATAAACAACTAAATAAAATTATCAACACAAATCCTACATTAAGTTTTTGGAATTTCTTCCTCAGTAGGAAAACAGAAGGGAAAATAAACTGTCATCAGGTAAAGAATAGTAGTAAATAAAGAGTAAATGGTCTCAGCAGAATATCTGCATGTACATATGAGCTCACTATTTTTCCTCTGTACTGATTTTCCCACAGGAAGGAAGAGATTAAAGGATGGATTACTTCACGAACTCTAAAGGTCTCCAGACTGACCCCGCTCTTAGAGGGGACTCATTCAGAGGAATAATGCTGTAAAGAACAGTGAACACCCACCCAGCAGCCCCTTGGAGGCTCTCATTCACAGTCCCATTGACTGCTCTGGCCTCTCTGAGGGAAATCGGAATAATTCCCTGCCCACCGTAATGCGGAATTCACAACAGAGGGCCAGAGGGCCAGAGCCGCTTTGCATCTATTTAGTTTTGTACAGAACTGTGAAAGGGGTTAATCTGCGACAAGTCCAGTCATATGCTTTCACAAAGGACCAAGAAAAGAGTCGCGAAGCCTGCCCGGCTCCACAGGAAGCCCTTTCTTTGTGTCTTCCTTTCTACACCATGTCTGACAAAAAAATGTTGTCTAAGTTCGGGTGCTTGTCTCTTGCCTGGATTCTGAGGTCAGTGAGGCAACCATGATGTCATCGTTGCTAAAGACCTCAGTTGGCTGAGATAATGATCTCTTTGCCCATGCCATTACCATTTCTTCAGCACACATTTGCTAGCTTTTCAAACACAACAGGGTCCTGCTCATTGGGAAGGAGTGATGACAATGGACCCCTATCACAGCATCTTTGGTTCTCAGCAAAACATAGCTTTTGAAGTTTGGCTCCTACTAGCACTGCCCGGAAGAGTGTTATTCATGTACGTAAAGGGAAAACACGAGAGAGTGCTTGCTTATAAAACATAGGTGTTACTGCTGTTTTTGATATTCAAAAGTCTAGGAAGTTAGGGAGAAATGTGTCATTATGTAAATAAGTATCATTTCTCACCCTGTTAGTTCTGGATATATGTATACATAGGGCTTTACAAAACAAATTTGATTACTCAAAGAACATTTAGTAGTTTGAGGACAGTCTATAACAGTACATGGACCATTCTGGAAATCTTTTACATGCTATGGGGACCTTTGGGGAACAGAACAGTTGATTCAACTATGCCTGTACTTAGAAACCACACTTAGGAGCTTGGAAGCCTCCTGACACTAAAAAAATGCTGCTTTATAAAGCACAATTGCATTAGAAAACTATTGGAGCTTTTTTAAAAAGTAGTTATGTAGAAATTTTCTTAAAAGACTTTAGTTTCTAAAATCACTTCCTAATTTTCTCTAACCTGATAGACAGTATACTCTTCTTAAATTATGTACAATATCACTTATGAAAATGTGACCTCCCTTAAATTATAGTACATGGGCAACTTGAAGTGAAATAAAATTTAATTTTTTCCTCAAGGACTATTATAAAGTTAGACCCACACTGTACAATAAATAGCAATTGATGAGATAGAACTATTTAGGTTGAAATGAACTAAAATCAAGTACAAGCTAAAAAGCAATTCATTAGTGTAATATAGCTGTGGACTTGAGCTTTTCCCCATGCTGGGATGGGCTGTCTGTAACTTAGATGGCTTTGAGTCGCACGTGCTCCTGGATGTCACCCCACCAAGCTCAATGGTTCACTAAGCTGGACCTGAGTGGACTTGTTTCCTTCGCCTCTTGTCAGTAGCCTACACGGGGTATTTGTTCAAGTCACTGCAGGAATCGTCCATTCGTCTCCGTCACAGCTCCGTAGTTATGTCAACTCGTGGGTCCGCACAGTAGACAGCGCTAACCGCGGAGCTCCACCGTCATGGAGATTTCGCCACGGAGTGGAGTCCCGACAGCCGAGAGAAAGAGCATCTGTGGGACACCATGGGACACGCGGTACGGCGACGCCGATGTACCGGAAAATGCGCCCAAAGACGGATGATGCATGGCCCGAGCGCGAGGTGCCCCTCACAGACACGTGTGTGAGCGCTTTGGCCACAGCTGTCGGCCCTCGCCAGAAATGCTGGGAGCTGGGGCTCATCTGGAGGAAGTCGACCTCTGGGTGATAGGCCTTGAGGTTTGAACGTGCAACCCTTTCCCGAGACTGTGCTTGCTAGTCCGCCAGGATGAGAGCAGGCAGTCACGGCGTGTTCCCACTCCCTGCGCGCCTCCTGCAGTAGCCACAGACATGGTATCGTGACGGGCTGGGTCCTCTCTGCCCTAAATGGCTTCCTGTCAGGTACTTGTAGCAATAAGAACAAAAGTAACACATATGGCTGAGAGTTCTTTAAAGATTGTGAACTATGATATGAAATACCATGAAAGGAAGATAGACTCATAAAACAGTAAAGGTTAGCATACTGAGTACTTAATGAACTAAGGCCAAGTGCTTTGTATCAATATTAGACTTAATCCAAGAAAAACTGAAACAATCCCTATTATTTCCTCTGTTTTATAGAAGAGGAAACAGACATTGCTAATTTAAATAAGTGACCAAAATTACAAAACGACTCAAGGCTGCACTTAGGATCAAACTACACTAAGAACAACAACAACAAAAAAAAATTCACATCAGGAGCAGTCAAGGCATTAAATTTATCTATTTCAACCAAGATATGAAGTATCTCTAGGCGCTTTTGGTTTTACTTTTAGAGTTATTGATAATTCTAGAGATGTACTGTGTACTGGGTAGTGTCTACAGTTAACACTACTGTACATGTGAAAACTGAGAATTGATCTTTTGTTAAGTGTTCTTATAACAATATAAAAGGAATATGTAGCTGGTGTGGCCATGAAGAATGTCTAGCTGTAGTCCCATAAGGGAACAGAGACCTGAGACTTGCTGGAGGTCACAGAAACGATGCAAGCTCTGGGGACAGTAAGAGACTGGCTCATATAAAAATGAGTGGAGACTGGAGGAATGGCTTAGTGGTTAAAGCATGTGCCTGCAAAGCCAAAGGACCCAGGTTCAATTCCCAAGGACCCACTTAAGCCAGTTTCACAAGGTGAGATATGGATCTAGAGTTCATTTGCAGCAGCCGGAGGTCCTGGTGCACCCATTCTCTATCTGCCTTTCTCTCTTAAAAAAACAAATAAATAAATTTTAAAGAATAGGTGGAAAGCAATGGAACAGGACACATGAGTTCTGCCCTGATCACTATAGATGAACACACTTGGATGTTATTTGGGCACATACATGCGTTCACAATAAACACACACATGTGTAAAAACAAAAGGAATATAAAGAGTTGATGGTCAACATCCTAAATTTAAGATTTTTCAAAGAAAGTAAGTTAGGTTTCACAGAGAGGATTTTCCAAGTTCTTAGCTACCATATAACACATCAATGCTAGGCCTGAAAATGGACACACAAGGTTATTTGTTTGCTTGTCTATTTAGTTTGTTTTGTGTTGACTGTTATCCATCTCAATCAAGATGCTACAGGAGTGAGAAGCAACATCCAACTGGAGGAAGGACAAAGGCGTCCTGTTCCAGATGTGTGGATCTCGGGCAGCTCCTGCAATGAGAAGAGCAGGGAGAAGAAAGCGATTCTAATTTCTCCTCAGCTCCCTGCAAGGCCAGGAATCAGGTATACAAGGGGAGATCTAAAACAGGTCAGAAGCCCACAGCCTTCTGCTCTGCTCTCTTGCCCTGGACTGCTAGCCCATCTTCCCACTGTAGGCAATGAAGCTGCTAATACCCATGGCCCTACACAGCAGGTGTGGCCCTCTAGACAGGCTGCCAACCAGGGTCAGTGTGGCCACACAACAGACTGAGTTATAACGTAAATGAGAGCCTCAGCCAGAGCTCAGGGGAGTCTGCTATGGCGGTGTGCACAGATCCCCGTCAAGTTCAGAAAGAAGGGCAGAGACAGGGTGTCAACAGCCAGGCAGGAAAACAGTGTCAGCCTGGAGGTGCCAGCTAGCCTGCCGAGGAAACTTATGCCCTGGTTAATATCCGAGACTCCCTTTGACATTCTGGGGGAATGCCACTGCCTCTCCCATATTGTGTCTGCTTTCACCATGAACACATGGAAAGAGTGAAAGAACGAGTAAAGGACTGGAGAGATTGCTCATTGATTAAAGCACTTGCCAGGAAAGCCAAATGACTCAGGTTTGCTTCCCTAGTGCCCACTTAAAGCCAGATGCACGAAGTGGTGCATGCATCTAGAGTTCATTTGCAGCTGCAAGAGGCCCTGGTGCACTAATTATTATTCTCTCCCCCCCTCACTTCTTGCAAACAAATTTAAAAAAATTAAAAACATTAAAAAAGTTAAATTCTACAAATGAAATCACTCCTAACAAAAAGAAATGATCATTTTATTATAACTAATAATCTATTGCCTCCCCATTTACTTAATTACCAGCATTCAAAACTTTGTTAATTAGAGTGCTGTAAATTGTGTTATCATCGTTGGCACAAGGTCATTAAAGGAAGAAATGGAGAATAGCTGACTTGAACTGAAGATATTGAAGTCTCAAGTCACAATATGATATAGTCACATGATAAGAAAATAAAAAATTACCAGAGGAGATAACTGACCCAGTATACTCCACCCTGGCCCTAGATGAAACCGTAGAGGACTTGGGGAAATGAGAAAGAGTTCTGCTTTCTTAGTGAACCTGGTTATCAGCACGAGGGTGAAGGAGGTAGACACCGAGGACACTCAACTCCTACCAAACCAGAGACCCAGAGGCTCTTAAGTGCCCATCACTGAGGTAGACTTAAAATGCACCCAACATGGCTCAGAGAATTTGCAGAAGAGGAGGCAGAAAGAGTTTTAGAGCCACAAGTTGGAATATTTTGCAGAGACATTGCCCCTCCCCCATAACTGACTGCTGCCCCCATAATGCATGACCCACAATCCCCATGGGGTTGACCTGCATCCCCATGAGGAAGGCCTCTTCAGAAAAGGGGCAGGGAGGAGGGAAAGGATGGTACCAACATGTGTTGTTTACATACATACATAAGTATGCCCATATCTAATAAAAAAAATTTTTTTAAAAAATCAACCAGCCAGACGAAATGTACCCATGGGTACAATAGTGGCACATTAGTTAGGGTTGTAATCAACTGTTCTGATTCGATATGAGGCCTCACTCAGTGGGAGGGAAGTCATGCCTGGTACCAAGAACAAAGTCAAAAGCTATTGCTTGGAAAGTCATAGACTCCCACAAGGAAGCTTCAACAGTTCTTTGTCCACTGGGCCCATCAAAAAGCATTCTTATGGTAGAGGTTTGTGCCCTTTGATTAATGCTTGTAATGGTTTAAATGTATGGTCCCCATCGACTCAAGCTTGAGTGTTGACTCTTGAGACTCCAGTGGATGAAGCCTTACTGGGGAAGAGGTGTCACTGGTGATGGCACTCAGAGCCCTAAGTGTGTGGAATGTAGCTGGAGCTCTGGAAGTTTTGGGGTGCTAACTATTGGTGGTGTCTTCCTGCTTGGACCTATAAAAGGGATCCAGCTCTGTCATTCATGGTGTTGCCCTGGAATTTGTAAGCCTGAAATAAACACTTCTTTCCCTTCCAAAAAAAAAAAAAAAAAAAAGATGAGACTTGATTAAGAAAATAAGGACTGGAATAGTTGCTAGTATGATTTTATGTATAAAAATAATCCTAACACCAGAAATGTCCATTGATATAAGTCCATGTTGGCATCATTTTGGAACGTTTCTCCATGAATTTAAGAAAAGAATGCTGACAAGTGATGGAAAGTGGCCCAGGTGCCTTAGGTCATGGCAGTCCTACCCTGAACCAGGGTAGGGCTTCTGACTTTTCAAACATTAGATAGTTACACAAGATGTTATGAGTCACATATAATATTTTCTTTTCAGCCTACTTAACTTCCTGCTAGCTCCTTGTAGAAGGAGTCCCTTCCACTATACTGGCCATGATTTCTCTCATGGCTGCCCAACACCTTAGATAACAAGAGCAACCTCACAAAGTGAGGAAAGAAGGCATGCCTCCATCAAATTCCAATGACCTCTTTACCTATGCTTCCTATGAACTTGGAAGTGAAGTGGTTCTAACATGCTAACTTCTGGTGAGTAGAAGATGGATGGCATTTGATCAGTTTACATATCACATATTACAAGACATCAATAAAATAAGCTTAAAAATGTTTATGGGATGGGGAAATGGCTGAACAGTTAAGGCACTTGTCTGAGAAGCCTGAGGACCCCAGTTCAATTCCCCAGGACCCATGCAAAGCCAGATGTACAGGGAGGCACATGAATGTGGGGTGCATTTGCAGTGGCTGGAGGCCCCAGCATGCCCATTCTCTCTCAAATAAATCAATAAATATATTAAAAAATGTTTATCCTATTCATTTGCCTCACTAAAAGGGGTTTAGACATTATTTTATTCCTGTAAAACATGAACTCAGCAAATAAAACCTATAAAACATGCTAAACTTGGAAAACAAATTCTAATGCTATATAGACTTGGTACTTGAACAATATACAACGGAGTAAACAGAAAAATATTTCCATGAGAATTACATTTAAAAATATTTAAAAGATTGAGGAAAACTTGTGTAAACCTGTAAAGTGCTTTATATGGTTATTAATCAGAGCTCCGCATTAATAAATGGAAATATCTTGGGCCAACCACTGAATAAGTTAATGTTGCAAAATATCAATGCTTTTTATAAACTGTAAGTAGTTGGAATTATTTTGAAAGGTGAAAGTAAATTGCACTAACGTCTCTTCTAGGTGTATACTTTCATCAATAATGTGCTGAAAATTGATAGAGCAAGACATAGATGATGAGCCGTCAACAACAGCAAACCTCTACAAAATGCCTACCAGGGCCCTGGCTCCAGACACCACGTAGGCAAGTCCTTCCAGTATACATTACCAAGTATAAGAAGTTCTATTTAGTCCCATTGCTTTACTCATTAAAATTAATTTTGATATTTAGGTCAGATGAGTAACAGTGGAAAATCAGAGTAAAATGCAACCCAGAATTCAGCTTCCCTTGCCGAATCCCACTGGAGCAGAAACTCTGTGCTGGTGTAAGTGTAGCCTTCACAGCTTAGTGGACAACATGTACTATAAGTAAATAAAAATATAATTTTTACATTATGCTTACTTTCCCCACTGTTCCACTACTTGACACATTACTAGCCTCCATCCTACGTACCAGAAGGATGCCAATAATGAAACAGGGAAAGAAAGATCTCATAAAGATCTCATAAAGATCAACAGGATTGGGAGTCACCTAACCCACCTGAATTCTCTACATGTATATAAAATGTCAACAAACAACAGCAAAAAAAAAAAAAAAAAGAATGTGTTAATTTGTTTGGTTTTTAAAATTTCAAATGGACAGATTCAAAAGTGAATGTCACTGTTCTTCCTAAATCATTTTTCTTCTTAAAGTCTATGCATAATGACCAAGCAAAGAAAATCACACAATGGCAGGAAAATAAGTAACACTGGATTTAAAGCAAGCTGTCTTCTCTAGAAGTAACAATTGTATAAATTAGAAATAGAATGAAACAAAAATTTTAAAAAGCCCCAGAAATGTCTACATGACTCATAGGAAAGGTTTACAGTGGCATTGCATAAGTGGCTTCCTTACAGAGTGTTGTACAGGATGACATGGGTGGAGCCAAAATAAGCTTAATATTTTACCAAACTGGATTCTACCCCTACCCTGATGGAAAAGCAGGCATCATAAGTAAAAGCAAAGACTGAAGTAAATTTTGTTGCTTTTTTGAGGTAGGGTCTCACTCTAGCTCAAAATGACCTGGAATTCACTATTTCATCTCAGGGTGGCCTCGAACTCTTGGTGATCCTCCTACCTCTGCCTCCAGAGAGCTGGGATTAAAGGTGTGCACCACCATGCCCAGCTTGAAGTATATTTTGATAGTGAAGTGTATTTGATAACCATACATACCAAGCATACTTTAAATAACAGCAAAGCTTCTCCTTGGTATGAACTGCTTCCTTATGAATAATTAACATAAGTATATTTATTGTTATAGTTAATAATATAGGCAAACATTTCATTTATAAATCAAGAGCTGGTTCAGTTCTTTAAACTTCTCTTCTTCCCTAGTACATATGCATTGCTTTCAATTTCTCTTCCATTTCTCATATATTTCTACCTTCCAAGTATCCTTCCCTTCAAATGTTGTGCTATACTGATAACTACTTGGCAATCCTGGGCTCCAAGGTTTCAATGCAATTTTTACATTCCTATATTTTCAATTGGTAAAATATGAAATTTAAGATGTAATACATTACTCATGGTTTATGTTTCATACACAAACCCCTTTCACTAAACTTATACATATTTTACAAGGAGATAGGAAAGAACCAGTTAACTGTTCTTTTAATAATTTTCACTGGGAAATTTAATGTATGAATACATTGCAAATTGGTCATCATCCCATCAGGTTCTCTCTTCTCCCCTCTCCCCAATCTCCAACCCACTGAGGGCTCTCCCTAGTGGGGGTATCTGTAATCACCGAGGGCTCTCCCTAGTGGGGGTATCTGTAATCACCGAGGGCTTTCCCCAGTGGGGGAATCTAATCACTGAGGAGTTATAAATGCACCAGTTGGGTGAGGTAGAAGGACAGTACCTCGAAGTATGTCTTCCCACCCTGTGGCTCTTAAGTTCTTTCTGCCTTCTCTTCTGCAATGTCCTCTGAGCCTTAGGGGACATGTTAGAAGTCACCTTCAATTTTTTTTACATTATCATTTCATTTTTTAATATCTTAGAAATACTCACCCTTTTCTTTAACAAAGGAAATACGCAATGATATTATATACTACTGGTAAAAAAATGAAGAGTTCTTCCATAAAATTCTGTAAGAATAAATATTAATTATTACTAAATGTATTAGGTCTTATCCTAAAAACATACAAAAAGGAACCAGGCAATAGTCTTTACCTGGAACAGACAATGTTCCTTCAAAGGTGTGCTAGCCTCAGAGATACTCCTTCAAACAAGGCCTCTTTTTTAATATTTTATTTTTATTTATTTATTTGATAAAGAAAGAGGGAGAGAGGTGGGGGGAGAGAGAGAATGAGAATGAGAATGGGTGTAACAGATTCATGGGAGTGAAAAGGCCTAAGTGAGGTCAGGGAAAGATTGAGTAAAGGAAAGGTGGAGGGAGAGCTAATCAAAATCTAAGAGGATATAAATAAGTTATATGGAAACCTACTTTTTCAGACAATGGAACACAGAGGAGCCATAGATTGTTACTAGAAAATTTTCAGTCACAGGGATGGGATACCTTCCATTGAGTTGTTGGCCAGGGAGGTCCCTGATACCCCCAAAATATACAGGCCACTGCTGAGGCCCTTGGTTTCCCACCAGGAATAGATGGTAAGACCCTATTGCTGAAGACTCCACATACTTGGGCTGCAAGGCCACTGAGAAATCCTGCTGGAACTGAGCTGATAACCTCCTCCATGTAGACCAGCTGACAGAAAGCTGGAAGAAGCCATTCTGCATGCAGTTCAATGGGAGAAAGAGAAATCACCAGTGAAGATACTCATCAGTGGACACTGCAAGCCTTATAATTAGCCAGCCAGGCCAAATGAGCCAAAGGGTGCAACAATGGTATGTCTGTTACAGGGGAAACCAACCACCCTCTAATTTGATTGGAGATCCACTCAACGGGAGGGAATACATCCCTGACACTGAAAACCTACAACAGGGGTCGTCATGAGCCCTAGGGGTGTAACATCTGCTGCTATCTGGCTTAATGCATATACTATGCTCATCAAACTGCCCAGTAAGCACTTCTCTTAATGTTCATACTCATACATTAATGCTACTCGCACTTCTGGTTAGAGAAGCTTCTCTTTTCAGATGGCAGTGACCTTGGGATGACTCATAAGGCACCATAGTGCTGAGAAGTGACAGAGGAGTGCTTAACACTGAAATATCTCAATCACACTTTCCATGGCTCAGGGCCCATTGGGGAAAAGGTGACAGAAAGAATATAAGAGCCAAAGGAAGGGTAGGACTCCTTACAACATGTTCCTCAAGACACAAAATGGCCTAGATATCCATGACCTCACAGTGCCTAATACTACCTACCCAAGACAATCATAATATGAAGAAAAGATCATGACATCAAATAAAAGAGACTGTTTGAGATGGGGAGGGGATAAGATGGAGAGAATTACCATGGGATATTGTTTACAATTATGGAAGTTGTCAAAAAAAAATCACATTTAATTCAAGGAAAAAAAAGTTGCATCTTTATTTCATGTTTGAAAACATGTTAACTATCACACTGCCTTCTGATAAATTCATGTAATAATTCAATCTCTAAGTTGCTTTCATTTTGTCAATAGTTAGTATAAATGCACTGACTGAAACATACTAAATAAGTCTGAAAAGAAATTCCCTGTATATGTTAAGTATTTCTGCATGGATTCAAGATAAGTAGCCTTGACAAATAAGTGGCCCTTAGATTAGATGATTAACCATACAGCTGTGAAAATGTTATATTTAGCACTTACCTAAAAGAATGTTTGCTCACTGATATCAATATGTGAGTAAAACCATGTTCCTTGCATCATTTACTAAGAAGATATTTGCTAAACTTAGCTTTTTTTTTTTTGTGGTGATTTTCTTTTTACCAGGTCCACTGATGATTCTCTTTGATCAGGGCAAAGGTCATGAGAAATTACCAGGACAAAAGGTTAGAGCACCTCCTGAGAGATCTAGATTCAAGGAAGGCTCTGTACCTAAAAGGTTCCTAGCCTCACTAAAGTCTTCTCATTATCCCTGCTCTCATTCCCCAGTAACCGGCAGCAACTCTAAAATCATCTGTGAATACACCATGGTTCCCACCTGGGACAAAGACACTCCTTCAGGGCACCATGACAACCACACCCACTACACAAGCACTTGGGTTCCTGCAGGAAAATGAAAAGTTCTGAAAGGAAGCCATGAGGTGAAGGCTCACTGGTATTTGCTTCCCACTGGCACGAAGTAATTACAGAAATGACTAACAAAGCCTCTGGTGAGTGAACAGTTTGTAATTTGACAGGAGAAGCCCAAGAACCTAGAGACTCAAAAAAAATTATGAAAAATACTGAATGACGTCATGTAAGTATAGCTTGCCCACCCTCCGAAAATAGACTGCCCAAAGCAAGTCTCTAATGATGGCCATGCATGCATTCTGGGCAGGGGTATATTTTGTTTAGTTTTGTGGTTTTTTTTTTTAAATCTGAGTAATATTGTTAATCAACCACAATTTTCAATAGTCAGATAGAAAATGATTCCGTCTGTGCTAAAGATGTCAACTGAGAAAAAAGCAAGTCAAACTCTGCCACCATGATGCAATAGATATTTATCATGAACATGCCGTGGTCTATGGTCAGGCTGAGTAAATCTCAAATGTACCTTCAATTGTACTATCCCATTGGTGTATTACATTAAAGCAGCTGCGGTCCTCTGAAAGCCACACCTAACTAGTAACTTAGAAAGGCAATATCAAAACGACCAGTACTGAGTTCAAAGTGCTGAAAGCCCTTGCATTTCCTCCAGCCTCCTTAGAGTATAGTAACAGTGGAGTTGGAAATTCTGTGGGGAAATACAAATATACAGATTCTAAATTCCTTTCTCTATAAAGGGAACTTCTATACCTGATACGTACAATCATGCTAATATCAATTTATCTGTATATTTCATTACACCAAACAAAACGAGAATGCTTTCATGTACCATAATGCAGATCGATTTTGTAAAAGTTTTTAGAACTTCACTTATGTCTCATTGAAATAGAAAGTAAGTTTGAAATTAAAGTAAGAAATAAAAGACCTTAAGATCATAAATATTTTCTAATGTACCTATTACTTTAGTGTTAAAACAAATTTGTCATACTTATATGTATCATTTAAGAACTTTTGAAATAATACTAATAATGGATAACTTAGATACTTCTGGAAAAAATATTTTTAACTTTGACATAACCTAAGTAGCTTTAATGTAAAACTTTTAAAGAAATCATGAAGGAATATAATGAGATATTTTAATTCACAGGGATAAAAATATAGTATATAAAAAGCAGATTTACTTAAGCCATGACTTAGAGAAAACATTTTTCTGCTTCTACGTTCTGCAAGAGCACATGATAATATTCTCTTAATTGAGGCTAGAGTTGTTTTTGTGACACCTTAAAGGATAGATGATTATTCAGCCTTCTTCAAGACGCCCACCTCTGTAGTAGAAGTCTCTGGATGTGGCTCTTGGAGTCTGTTCTACTGCTGATCTCTTGTAGACAACATGAATTCTTCCTTTCTCTTCCTCCATCTGCTTACCTCTTTCCAATGGTTCAATGAAATACTCTTCGTTATCACTTTTTATCATTCCAGCCTAAAAAACGGAATAAACCAAATTAATTAAAAATATTATTTTCAACTTACATCTTTTTAAATAGCAAGACCCATGAATTCATGAAATCTATTTTTTTCCACATTTGACTATAAATTTTAAATAGTGAAGCTATTAGTACATACAGTCATGCAGATAATGTAAGAAATTGATAAGGCAGGAATAAAAAACATCCATTAAGTCACCAATTTAGTATGATTTACATTATTCTCCCTTTTTTCTAAATTTTATTAAACATTTTCCATGATTATAAAAAAATCCCATGGTAATATCCTCCCTCCCCCCTTTTCCCCTTTGAAATTCCATTCTCCATCATATCCACTCCCCATCTCAATAAGTCTCTCCTCTATTTGGATGTCATGATCCTTCCCTCTTCCTACGATGGTCTTGGGTAGTGTCATAGGTGCTAATGATGCTCCTATGTAAGTTTGACTGAAGGACAGAAGCAGTTAGTGATTAATGGACAATGGCTACTGGACCACGTGAAAGTAGGGAGAAGGTCCCCAAGAATGAGCCCATGTGCCTTTTGAAAACAAATAGGCAAACGTTCACATACTAGCCTATGTTTCTACTCCCCACCCACTAGACCACATATAAAACAAAAAACACCTAAACATCTCCTTTAGAGGGCAAAACACACTTAAGAGAGGCTGAGACAGTATCCAAGGCAGGACAAGAGGCAGCGGCCATGGTTTAGACATGCTCCTCAAAATTCTGTGTGCTATCAGCTTGATCTCCAGCATGGAACATGGTTTAGAGGTGGGAAGGGTGTTTAAGAGATGAGAAATATCAGAAACCAATTAAGTCATGGCAGCTTGACACTCTGGAGACATCAATGTAGCTGTTGAAAGAGCCAAAGCAGTTCTCAAGAAAGCAGGCAATGCCATGCATTCCTGGCCCACTCTGCTTCTCCAAGCATGAGGTGACATATCAGGGGATTTGCTTGCCAGAGACCTACACCATGTTGTTTGGACATTTTAGCCACCTGGATTATGAGCTAAATGAACCTCCTTGCTTTATCAAGTGCTAGCCATAGGGACTGTGATACAGCAACACAATGCTGGGTTACATGACCTCCACTACTTTAAAAGGCAGGAAACCTGAGTATCTTCTATTTATTCACTTGAAGCTTAATAAAAATGTACCTTAAACAACACTGTGCCAACTACTTCAGAAAACAAATCCCCACAGACACAGCTCATCTGGCCCCCAGTTAATTCAGTCTGCTCACATAAATAAAACATGTGCTTACAGGTATTCAAAATGTCCAGTGAGCTGGGTGATAAGTATGAATCAAATTAGACTATTTTCCTTTCATAATCTCATGATGCACTGCAAAACATCAGCAGAAACTAGTGACTTCACAGGCAACTATCTAACACCTGCTTCAATGGACAGCACCATAAGAATGCATCATGACAAACATTCACCTTGGCCACTGATTGGCATTTGCAATGGCTTCATTTAACCCAGCTCGGCAGCCAGAACTCCTTTCTCAAGTAAGCACATCCATTCAGCGGAAGGGGATGAGATCAGCAATGGTCTGGTACTTCCTTGAGCCTCACACAAGGGCTCTGGACAGTTCCAGGTAAGCCAGAAGGAGTGTCCTCTCCACACAGCTATGCTGGGTTCTAGAGTGACACTGGATCTCCTGTTTCCCAAGTCTGTCCACTCAGCAAAGGGAAGAGCTTGCAGAAGTCCACCTGGGACACTGTCACCGGCCAGCCCCCATCACTTCCACGGGGATATTTACTATTTCTCTACTTACAGGGGGCGGGATAGAGTTATGTGGCTCATAGCCAACTGTGATGACAACCAGGATATGGAGCCTGGCTGCAGACCCTGGGGAAGAGAGATTCTGATGAACACATGGAAGTGAGCACCTCAAATGAGCTCAGGTGGCACTTACCACCACGCACGCTCACCACCTCAGTCCTAGGGTCCTGCTCCTGTGGCCCTGCCTCCCAGCCAAGCAGTCCCGCTCTCAGGGCTCACGTGAGGTTCCAGCCACAGGAGGCTTTGAAGTGACACTTATGCTTCTTGCAAGTCCCACCCTACCATGCCATATTTCTCCTCGATGGGCCTGTTCTTTTTAATTTTTCCGGTCTCACTCAAAATGTTAAATCCTTAGAAATGATTTTCTCACTCCCATAGTCCACAAAGGAGGAACTTCATCTTAGTTGATACTACGATTCAGAGAGATGTGTGCACATGTTCCTCTCCGCGGAGGTGCGGGTTGTGAACATTTACCGTCCTGTTTCCTCTACAAGTCTGTCTCCTCCTGAGACACATGTGATCTTAGTCCTCGCGTGCTTAAACACAAGCACCATCCGTGGCAAAAAAAAAAAAAAAAAAAAAAACACAAACAAAACATAATGCACTCAATATTTTTGGTGAAACATTATAGAAATGAATGGTATAAACAGAGAAGGAAGTTAGTTACCCTTATTCAGCTGTGATCAAAATATGACAGAGTGACTTGGAGGAAGGATATGTTTTCTGTTCAGTTTCAGAGGACTTAGCCTGTGCTTGCTTGGCTCCATATGCCTGAGCAATACCACGTGCTGGAAGAGGCCCTTCATCTCATGACAGACAGGAAGCCTAACAGGGATTGACCAGGGCGGGATACAGCCCCAAGGAAGATGCTCCTTGTGACCTATTTTTCCAACCACACCCTACATCCCACAGTTCTATCTGCCAAGAGTGTAGACTTTGAAGCCCTGAATGGACTAAGCTATTCATTCCATTGAAGCCCTTGTAGACATACCCAGAGATGTGCTTCCCCAATCTCCTGCTTGTTTCTCCATCTGATCACACCGAGTCAAGGTTAACCTTCACAGAGGAAGGAGGACTATGAGAGAGGCGCGGGAATTTTCGTAAGATAGGCATGTCGGCATGCTTATGGCGTGACAGGAGGTAGGCGAGGCGAGGCGTCGGGAACAGAGCAGAGAACAAAAGCAGCTGAGACCAGGCCGACGCTCAGCACCTACCCACACTCCAGGCCACCACCCGACATCTGCAGGAAATGCTTCCCCCGTCCAGATCTACTTGAGATCTCCGGGTTTGGTGCTACCTTCTACAGGCCCTCCCCACCTGCGTCACTTTCACCTGAATCGAGAATCACTTTCAGTCTTCTTTGATTACTCTGTATCCCAGATGCCTGAGACAGTGCCTGGATCACACTAAATCATCAATTTTTGGGGGGTGAGGAATGAAAATATGAGAAGGAAGAGAGAAAAGTGACAATGAGGTATAATCCAAGATTGCTGCTAAATTTTGAAATTCACTAAGAAATTAATACTTTCATTCCCAGAAATGGAAAAGTGATCTGAACATGATCCCATGTTGGCAGTCCCAGTACTTAGCAAGTAGAGGCATCAGGAGAAGACTAACGAAGTTATGTGAAAGTCAGTTCATTGTCTTGATCATGTTCCTCTGGTGTAGTGGTTAACGCTGTAGCTGCTGGGTAGAGCATCCAACCTGGTAGTTTATGGGAGGAAGGGCTCACTTCACTGGGGGAGCTTCCATCAGCAGTGGAAGAAGCTGCTCCACACAAGCACGCAGACAGAAACAGAGCCAAGGAACCACCCAAGCAGAGGCCAGAGCTCAGACTGCTCTGTGGATGCCTGTGGGCTGGAATCAAGATCTGCCCCCAGTGACACCCCAGCCCCCGCCCCCACTGCAGGAGTTTGTCTGCTAGGGGTTGAAACTGCAAACTCAATTTTAAATAAAACACCAGAGTCTATGCGACCGTACATTCAGACTATCACATAGAACTTTCCAACTTTTAGTGGGGAAATGCATAATTGTTAGTTAGTAATGTAACCCTAAAAACAAATAATCAGATTTGAGATCTTCTCAGAGGCAGTTACTAAAGCTATTGAAGTAAGTGAAAAAAGAAAAATTAAGAGATTTGAGGGAGAATCAAGAGAAAAACCTAGAAAAAAGTGCTCATAGAACCTTTAGGTTACTTAGAAAATCTGTGAAAGCTGATTGAGCTCTGCATGGACTGGCTCTGCCCATCCTGCTGGATCCTCCTAATTCCATCTTGCTCAGTTTTCTCCAGCTACACAGAGTGTTGACTCACTGGTACTTCCCAGCACACCTAAATTAGGGTAATTGTCATGTTTTATCCCTTTTCCCTGACAGGTGATACCTAGATGACTGTCAACCTTTGAACCACTCTGTGTGGAAATGGGCTTTGTCATATTTTCTGTTAGTCACATCATCCCAAGATAAGTGCTGCATATTTTTGTATGTGAAGTGTGGGATGGACAAGTGGAATCAAATGAGATGGAAGGAAAACGCAACTGAATATTAGCTGTGGGAGGGAGAGAGGGAGAAATGAAGAGGCACTGTTCCTAAGGATACTGGCTGTGTGATTGGGTGGGGTGGGGAGAGACGTGTGTGTGTGTGTGTGTGTGTGTGTGTGTGTGTGTGTGTGTTCCTAATGAGGACAGTTCTGTCAGAGTAATTGCAGTGAAGAAGATGTGAAGAACAAAGCCTGCCAGAGAGAAACTAGACCCACAAGATCATTTCATTAGTCAGGGTAGAAGACATTGCAAAGAGCTATAGGAACCAGAGGTGGTAAAAATTGCATGTATTTCAGATTCTTGCATCTTAGCAATTATAGGTAGGTTCAAGTTCTATTACAGCTCTGCCTGCCGTATTGATTTTCTACCCTCAGCAGTGGCCAAAGTTGGAGTGACTCTCATAAATTTAATAGTAGAAAAGCTATCAGTACTGATAATTAAGCACTGAAGGCTCTTTCATCCATGAACATCCTCATTTACGTAGTTATGCACTCAAGGACGTTTTTTGGAAGCTCTGAGACCGTGTGTTATCACACCCTCATATTACATAGCTCATACTCTTGTCTTCAGCCTCCCCAGTTTTATTTTCATGGGATATATTTATGACATATGACAACTGAGTGACTTATAATGATAAAATCTAATGTGTACAAAATTTAAGAAGTCTAGACCATGGCCTCCTAATCACTAATAGTATTTATAATGCTTCCAGAAACTTCCAAATGATAAACCTATATGCTTTTAGAAATCCAAATAAAGGATGACATATGCCCCCAAGGGATTCTATTTAAACAAATATACTTATTTTAATTCATTTAATGCTATTTAACTGATGTATAGTTTGGTGACATTCTATAGAATTCCTGTTTTGCCAAAGACCACCATATCTACCATTTTAATCCATGCAGCCCAACATAAAATATTTGTTTCTCAAACTAGTTTCAAAACCTAAGCACTTTTTTGTAAAAAGAAAGTCTATTAAATTCCATCTACTATTAAACACATTGTATTAAAGACTTTATTTTGTGTTGATTCATTCTCCATGGTCCCCTGACAGCATTTTGTATGAACATTTATACAACAATCATGTATCCCACAGAGCCACCACTGTTAATTCCCTCTCATCAGGTCAACTGTCTCAGCTACATCACCCTCTTTACACACTGCCAAGAATCTAGAATTAAGTCAGATAGCCTCTGAGGACAGAGACAGAGGTTGCCAGGACCACACTGCTTACTCTCCAGGTGGAGCTCTCACATCCCATAATACACAAGCTTCAGCGTTTTCCTCATCCTCTTCAGATGTGAAATGGCAAATGTGAGTGATGGGTGTGGTCTACAGGGAGTTTCAGATGAGATAATGTCTATAAGTATCTATTATAAAGTCTTACAAGAATTATAAAACACTCTCCTTTATATGTCATGATAATAAACACCAGTCACCAAGGGAAGATTAAGTTTGTATTTGATTTATGACAAAAGTCAGCCCAAGGGACACTTCATAAAGTTCTAGCAAAAATCACTAATATTTCCTCAGAAATTCTGTGCCTGATATGGTAAATGTCTTGTTCCATGGGAAAAATCCAGCATTATATGTGACATGTCTATCCTCTTTTCCTATAAATCATCTCAAATGTGTCAAGGAAGAATACAGGGGCTACATAGGTCTTTTATAACATTTTGTGAACTACGTGCCAAATATATATGACTGCAGTTGAAACTAAATGGCTATCATCTTGGGCTAAATTGGTTATAGCCTTAGACTGCTAGGGTACCTAGTCAGGAGTAAGTTGTAAATGTCTACATGGATAATGGAAAAATGTTTTATCAGGGTCTGCATGTGTAATATATGATATTTAATAAAGATTATCATCATTCCTTTAAGAGACAACATCTTAGTTTCTTCAAGCTACATGAAAATACATCTTGGGATGAACTATTACTCTGCTTCTTCTTCCCCAAACATTTATTTTATTAACGTAACAAGCAAGGTATCATTATGTGGTTCCTATTTCATCAATAGAATGGACAGTTGCTATAGGAAAATTATTTCTAAATCTCTCCAGAATTTTTAGAGATATTTCAATGACATCCCCATAATTTCTATGGAGGACATACTGAAGAAGGCAAAATGGTTGAAAAGGTGTAAAGATTTGAAGGGGGTATTTGTAAACCCCAAACAGGACTTCTTCCTTGAAATATATTATAAGAGGCTTAGACTGGGGGCGTGAATTCAGATAGAGTTTAAGAAGATTCAAGGGAGCTAAAATATCTTCCAAGACATGGCACTGATTTTCATAAAGCCTTCTCTTGTGCCACAAGTACTTTTCACTCCTTTTGATCATCCAGAATCTTATTTGTATTTCCAAGGTCCTCAGCATCAACTTTCTATTGGATGGTTATTTATGTTAGCTGTACTTAGAAATTGAGAACTACTGAATTGGATGTCAACTGAACTCAAATGTAGATCTGATCAAATGGCAGATTTATATCTGGATTTGGGTGGCATTTCATATCACAGTGATGCTTTTGGCTGCTTTATTTCAGTAACATCTAAAAAATCTGGAAGCTCCTTTGTAAATCTACAACACTAAAAGGCTTTATGGAGGCAGTGGCAGCCAGGCCCTCTAGGCAGAAATAAATTAAGATAGGAATCCTTATGAAAACCATTATGCTATCTCAACCCATACAGAAATTAGTCTTATAACAAAAGGACCTAACCATCAGTGACATCACACCTCACCATTTCAGTTCCTTAATTAGAATACAACTTCTAACTCCCCACCACCTGAATCTTTTCACATGAGTCACAAGAAGTTAAACTCTACGGAGATTCCCTAAAGGCTGAAGGGTTGTTTATCAAGCCAGCCTGATGGCTTTACTTTTCCCCCATCTACTGCCAGCCCCTTCCTATCACAGTTACTTGGAACCCAGACAGGACTACTGAGAGTGAACTACAGTGTTTAAACGCTGGCCTGCGAGGAAGGGGCTTACATAAGTGAAGTCCTGGGAAGCCGATCACTGTCATCATTGTGTGCAGCTTGATGAGATCTTACATCCTGTTCTGCTTGCTATGAGAGAAGCTGGGGGAAGATCTCATAGCGAACCAAAAAATTTGCTTTTTGGGTTTTAGGTCTTAACATGTTGTGTAACTAATATTACACAACATGATGTTAAGGAAGCTCACTGTGAACAAACCTGCATCCTTCTTTTAAGTCAGGCATGTGCTATAAATCCTTAGGGGCTGATTCTTACACATCACCTTCCTCCTATTTTCTGATTGATGAGCTTACATTTATTACTGAGTTCAGCATGAAAAGTAACGTGCTTCACTGTGGCATTTTCACATATTTGTGTCTGGATGCTTTGTTCTAATTCTTCCCATCCTCCAAGTCCCCTCCTCTGAAGCCCCACTCCTGTGCCTGTCCTTTAGTTAGCTCCCCTTACTGCTTTCATATTGCTGACTATTTGCCATACATGGATGCATGTGAACTTCATATTCTGTCATACTCACAGTGTGTACTTGTTGAATGGCATACACTACTTACATTTAAAAATAAAATTTAGGGCTGGAGAGATGGCTTAGGCGCTTATCTGCAAAAATCAAAGAACCCAGGTTCAACTCCCCAGGATCCACATAAGCCACATGTACAAGGTGGCACATGCATCTGGAGTTTGTTTCCAGCCGCTGGTGTACGCCCATGCTTTCTCTCTCTCTCTGTCTCTCTCGGTCTCTCTCTCTCTCTCTCTCTCTCTCTCTCTCTCCCCCTCTCTTTCAAGTAAATAAAAATAAAAATTTTTAAAAATAAAATTTAAAGATGATGGCCTCATCTGAAATAAGAGAACACTTTTCTGTAAAAGTTGTAAATTGTAGGATTAAATATGTTGACCATTTTTATCAATATCAAATATTTCAAAAATATGTGCATATTCCTTTTGTGTGTCCTCTTTAACAAATCACCACAACTACAACAGCCTAAGATAATACCAATGTGTTATCTATAAATGTAGACCACAAGTCTGAACTGCATCAAGGTATGAGCAAGGATAAATTCCAAAAGACCCGAGTGGATCAGCAGTATCTCTTGCCACCCTACTCACACAACTCCCACTCACTCACTGCCCCTTCTCATGCGAATGGGTCTGAAATTAGACTCATATGAAGGTAGTCAGCGTAGCTCATTTGATTTGAGTGAAGTCTGAGAAATTCTACCATATTCTGCTCTTCCTATGTTCTTGCCATGCCCCTGCTGCTGGGTCAGTGCCTCTTTTATTTTTAAGTGCTGACTGGCTTCTAAGAAGCCCTTCTCTATCTCATGAAAACAAGATTTTGAGGAACAGAGCCAAGGCACATGACACACTGATTTGCAGAGTCTCTCTGCCACCGCACCTTGCAGAGTAAGATGAGTCAAGTAAACTAGCCTGTAGTTTAAAGTTAGAAAGATACTCAGTGAGGAAAAAAAAAAAAAAAAAAAGGTTCAACTAAACACTGTTCTAAATTCAGAGGCCAGCAGAATGAGGCAGAAAGGACACCGCAGGGTGGCAGAGATAGGACGTGGCTCCGGAGGAGGCCGCCTGTTCATTAGTTCCCAATAAGCGTCCCGGCCAGCCCTACTACATTTCCTGACGTGGCATGCGCTTAGAGGTTGCGTCCCTCTGCGGTCACAACAATTTCATTACAAAAATTCTATGAAGGTAACACACCAAACAAAAAAATGACAAAACAGAAAATAGTTGAATTTTTTTCTTTTGCAGAAGGTAACGGAGTTGGGAAACTGAAATGATGCGACATC
This sequence comes from Jaculus jaculus, assembly GCF_020740685.1. Classification (NCBI taxonomy): domain Eukaryota; kingdom Metazoa; phylum Chordata; class Mammalia; order Rodentia; family Dipodidae; genus Jaculus; species Jaculus jaculus. Next base: position 3,392,658 of record NC_059112.1, on the reverse strand, counting down.
TATTTGTATATTTTGTCATTAGCCAGTCTTCGTTGAACACTTAAAACAAATGATGCACGCTTGGGCCTGCCCATCCCCGCTGTGATTATACAATCACAGAGGCAAAGGTCATCCAGAGGTTTCATTTATACTAATTTTCAGAAAATATTGAACATCTAACAAAATACATTCGCTAAGTATTAACATTCATGGAACTTGAGACATAATAAAGACTGACTTAAAGAAAACCTTGGCTCCATTCATAACTACTCATAAAGATTATATCTGAATTCAAAAATATTTTTATTTACTTCTTTGCAAGCAGAGAGAGAGAAAGAATAAAAGAGGGAATGGGTGCACCAGGGCCTCTCACCACTGCAAACAAGCTACAGACACATGTGGCACTTTGGAGAATGCACGAATTTTAAATGTTAAGGCATTTTACTTGGATTTTTTCCCTAAGCTGTGAGTTTGGCGTGGACAAAGATAATCTCCAAAAAATGACTTAATTAAGATTATATTAATACTAATTTGATTAATATGGCTAATTCAACAAGCCGGTAATCCTTCGTATTAAGTGGTCCATATTTCCTTTATGGTCTTGCTACTTACAGAACTGCCAGCTGTAAGAATGACGAAGTCACCTTGTCTCAGCATAAGGGAGGAGCCAGGACTTGGGTTCTATTCACAGCTTTCCTTCTAACTGGTGTAATACTTAACCACCTTGGGGCTATCTCATAATCTGAGGAAATCTTAATGTCCTTCAATTCAATTGCTCTGTTATTGAAATTAAATTCCATTATCAGAGCTCCTATAAAAGAACTGACTTTAAAAAGATCAAGATCACTTATTACCATAATTGAGAACTGAAACATGACTGTAAGGGAAATATCATTAGCTCCTAGAGTAGGTCACAAGCTTTAGCATGCCAGAGAGTTTAGGTCCCAAGCTCCAGCACCCTTGCATGTTCCAAACTCCAGGGCTTCTGACTCAGAAGGACTGGGACGGGCATTAGCCATCGGCAAGTTTAACCTGTACTGCAGATGCTCAGAAACAGCAGCAGTCTGGAAGTTATGGTTTGAGAAAAACTACTTAAAAAATAATATGCCAGTCAAAATGAATTTTTATATGGATATTCTCTTGCTCTGAAACAAATTTTAAGGAGACTACTTAGAGGAAAATGAATACATAGAATCCCTGAATTAAAGTCAAGGTCATAACCTAATAGTCATCTATTAATTATATAGTAAATATTGCATACATTTATGGCATTCTGGCTCAAGGCATCTTAGATTAATAATTGTAAGAAAAATTAAGATTCACTTCATTTAGAAAAAAAAAAATTTGTAGTAGTCCAATGCCACAGGAAACAGTGCTTTACAGATTGCCATAATGAAAGAATAGCATTCAAGGAATACTCAAAATCCAAGAGTCTAACTTTATATTTTAGAGATTATTTAGAAAAACTAATGCACATCATTGATTAGTATATCTTAAAACAAATAATGGCTTTGCTACTTTTTATATCCTTACTTGATGCACTTTAATCATATTAGCCTTACCACCGATTCCATCCATATGATTAGTGTTAAACAACTATTAAGTCTTGGAATGTATATTATGCTACTTTCTGAGGACACATATTAAAGTTATAGTCACTGCTCCTAAAAATAAGCTCAATTGCAGTCAATGTTAACAGTAAAACTTAATGATAAGCAAAATTGAGTATGGAGATTCCATTTGTAAATAAAAGTCCATTCCAGATCAGTTCAAATCTTCTTTCAGTTTGCTGTTTTTCTTCCACTGTTGGATAGATATGGGAAATCCCACAGCATGGTCAATATCACCTAGGCTACGGTTTTTTGAAGGTTAAAGTACAAATGAATCACCTGGAGATGTCAGAATGCAGATTCTGAGTTTTGACCCGAGGGTTTATATATTTAATAAATTCCCAGGGGTCACAGATGTGTCTCATGCTAGGATAGCCCTCTGAGGAAGTCTAGCCTCAGGGTCAACAGAGGGACTCCATGCACTGGAAGGAGGTCAATGACACAGAATGAAATTTCTACAGAAGTCCATGCCTCAATTACCTTTCATCCCATAACCTTTCTTACCATAATCTTGGTACTGACTTCTTCAGAGGTCGAGTTCAATTTCTGCCCCCAGGACCCCAGACCAGCTCTCAAGGCTGATCTGCCACAGTATGGTGGCAGTGGCACCATGTGACCCCTGAGCCTCAGGGAGAGTGCCTCACAGTGTCCCCCTCACTTCATAGACACATGACCCACAGAGGCTTCCTCTAGGAGCCCAACTCCCAAGCTGGGAGAAGCCCGGGGCTTACAAAGAGGCCTCTGGAGTTGCCTGGGGAAGCACAGGCCAAGCCCTAGAGTCAGTTCAAGACATAAGACACATCCCTGTGCAAATAAAACAGCAGGATCTTGGGCTGGAGAGAAGGCTTGGAGGTTAAGACACTTGCCTGTAAAGCCAAAGAACCGAGGTTGAATTCCCTAGGACTCACATAAGCCAGATGTACAAGGTGGCACATGCATCTGGAGTTCGTTTGCAGTGGCTGGAGGCCCTGGCACACCCATTTTCTCTCTCCTTCCCTTCCTCCTCTGGATATAGTGGTGCACACCTTTTATCCCATCACTCGAGAGGCAGAGGTAGGAGGATCACTGTGAGTTTGAGGCCATCCAGAGACTACATAGTAAATTCTAGGTCAGCCTGGGCTGGAATGTGACCCTACCTCGAGAAAGCAAAGCAAAATACAAATGGACCATGGAGCAAGGGTTGTTGAGCTATGATTTTGGGATGATTGTAGGTTCTAACAATGAAATTTCTTAGACGAGAATACCCGCTTATAGGTCAACACATATTAGACTGAAGGCAGCAAAGGAAAAAGCTATTCGATGGGAAGATGCCATGTGACTAGAACACAGGCGAGGCATGGGCTGGAAGGGAAGAACTGTAACACAATGGCTGCGGTGGCTCAAGTTGCCCAGCTGAACGGCTCCACTGAGCACGTGCCTCTGAGTCTCTGCGATGTCTAACTGAGCATCTCAGACCAGGGAACGTGGAGTGGAGACGTCAGTCCCTACATCCATTTGCCTGAAGTACATGTCAGCTTAAGTAAACAGGCACATAAAGTGTCATGGCTTCACAACGATGTACATGTCATGAAGAAAACAACGCAGAATGAAAACTTCCTTAGGTTCCCTCTGAAGTCATCCTTGCTCTATAGCAGTCATCTTTATGAGTTTCTGGTGATATTGTTTCATGATATAATACTGATACCTACAATTGTAAGGGGTGGCTCACATTCAAAACACACACACACACACACACACACACACACACACACACACCCCTAAACCTTGTTGCAGAGCAAGCCCTGGCACAGTAAATAAGGTAAGAGATTAAGCATCTGCTACTTGGAAGGATTTCTTCATTCATCTACTACATAGTCCACTGTGTTTCCCCATTTTGTTTCTCCTGAATCTTTTCTCCACACCTTTGCTATGTGGAAGTTAAAAGCCACACAGATGGGATTGTTTTTTTGTGTTTTTTTTGACAAAAATCGAACATGTTTAACATAACAAAATATGTCTCCTGGTGTCAAAATCTTGGTTAGATATTTGGCTTCTCATAAAGATTTAAATTTATGTTTCCCAAAGATGACTCTTCACTGCTGTATTCCTGACAATAGTCATTGTGGGAATAATGAGGAAGGATTTTGTCAATTAACTGGAGTGCAGCCCAACTTAGTAAGGTACTTGGTATATTTTTGCCACTGTGGAAAGACGCTGCACTCTCATGTTTAACAATTAGCAAAATGACGTGGATAAATTGTCCTAGTTCATTTTAGTTTTAAAACTCATGTGTATATGCATACAAATTTTCTTAAAAGATATGTATAGCCGATATTTGTTATTTTCAGTCATTTGTTTCTATTAGTTGCCACAAATACAACAACTGCAGAACCATTATTTTAGGGGAAATACATGGTTCAATTCCTACAGCATTCTGGTCACATCTTCCAATCCATCAATGCCCAGCCTTGGTTTAAGAGTGCTTTTGTTAAGAGCACTTTTTAAAACACATTACAAGGTTGGAGAGATGGCTCAGCAGTTAAGGTACTTGCCTATAAAGCCTAACAACCAGGGTTCAATTGTTCAATTCCCCAGTACCCATGTCAAGCCAGATGTACAAAGTGACACATGGATCTGGGGTTTGCTTGCAGTGGCTAGGGGCCCTGTGTGCCCATGAGCCTATCATCTATCTACCTCTACCCCATACCCTCTACCTCTCTCTTTCTCCCCCCTCTCCTCTCCTTGCAAATAAAGATATTTAAAAATAAATAAAATACATTACAAATTCAACTTTTACTTAACGTCCAACATCACTTTAAGTCATGCCTGGGGAAAACTTCTGTAATATATATATTTTTCTCTTTAAGTTCACTGGAGAACTCCCACATTGTATGTAGGGGCCATTGAAATCATCAAATTTCTAACAGAAGGCAGAAAGCTGAAATGTGGACCACTACACTCACTCCAACAAGGACATCTATTAACAATATGTGAAAGAAACCAGAAGGTAGACCACTGTTCCCACAGGTAGGAACATATACTGTTAGGTGACTTAATTTTTTTGGATCTCTGTGTGACTGCAAAAACTCCCAGAAGAAGTCATCATAACAGCTGCATATAAATTTTAGCAAGTAAACAAATCTGAAAATAAATAAGCCATAAAGAACAAGGATCAATGGTTTATCAAACTATTACATGTGCTATATTTCCTATACTCTCAATATATACTGTGAAAAACGTTTTGTAAACAGTAATACATTTGACAGTTCTGACAGAATATTCTTCACCTTCTGCTTAACTTATGGATAGTTACATGAACTGTATTAAAATGGTGTCTTTCATTCTGAATATCCTAATTGCAAGTTCCCTTAGACACTGTATGGTACCCAGGAGGTACTGGATAATTGTAGACTAAATGAATCTCGTCCAGTGCTGTCTTCCATAGACAGTACATTAGGGAATACACAAAGTAAACCTGAAAGTCTTAAAATGAAGATGCTTCACAAAGCATTAACCACTTATCAGTAAATATCAGGGAAATCAAGTTTTTAGAAAAAAATAGCTTTTTTTTTGACAAATATCATTAGGAAAAACATCTACACCACAAAGGCCATATGTCAAAGACTTGTCAACCATCTTCTTGAAAAACTATCAAAACATGTATGAAAGGTAAGACCATGTTGCTGAAGGTACCACAGGCTGAGATCACAGGACATCAGAATACCATGCTGAAACTAAAAAGGGAAACTCGTGCGCTCTTGGCTGGCCCGCATGGTGCTGGAGGGCTCTCTGGGAGTTGTTGCAGGACAACAGTCCCAGCAGAAGGCCTGCAGACTATAAAATCAACTGGCCAGACAAGAAGTACACACGTGTGCAATAGTGGCACACAGCCTCTGCGGGTAACCAACTGTTCTCTGACTGGACATGAGGCCCACTCAGTGGGAGAGAGCTCCTACCTGCTACTGGAAGCCAAGTCAGAAGCCAATGGTCAGTCCAGGTCGGACTTCAGAGAGAAGCTCCCACTGCTCTCTGGAGAAGAACAGTGAGCTGTCACACCAAAAAGTCTCATATAACCTTGCATATCCCTGTTAACCCAAGCTGCTCTCAGCCTTGGTTGTAGAAAAGTCTCTCACATAGCCTTGGTTAGAGAATTTGTTTTACTTTACAGACAGTAGAGAAAACAGAATAACCAAGGTCCATCAACAAGACAAGAAGATAGCCAACTGCAACCAAAAGACGTGCCACCTCTTCCACACCTGCTGGGGCCAAGCGACCTTGCTGGGGAAACGGTAACGTCACTTCTACTCCGCTAGCCTGACGCGCAGCTCTAGCACTGTGGGGCAGGCATGGCTACCAAGCGAAACCTACCCGAGCAGAAATCCAGAAGCTGAAGAGAACGCAACACTAAATCACACTGGCAACACGCCCGCCGGGGCTCAGGGAGCGCTGCAGAAGAGCCGCAAAGTGGATAGAGAACCTGAGCTGCGTCTCCTGCTGCCCCACAGGGGCTGACTGGGGCCTCCGCGGCCCCACAGTGACACCACAACCCCACTGAGAAGGGCCACCAGGGTAACAGCAGTAGGGGAAAGGGGATAAAAGAATGTACATTATATCTATAATTGTTTTTAATGAAGAAAGAGGGCTCCATACCACCTCAGCGCAACACACATGACCCAAGAGCTAGATGTTCTGCTTGTGGATCCATCACCCTCAGTCAGGAAGGACTTTGTCATGACCGCAGTCCAGTTTCTTTCGAAATTCATCCTCAGGTAAGTGTGCAGACCCAAGGACTGATGAGGACAATTCTGTGCTAGAGCTGGGCCAGGTGGCCAGTCATATCCGCTAGGTCTCGAGGTGTCCACTAGCCCTCCATACTGGCCCATGATAAAACCACCTCTTATGAGACATTATGACAGAAGCAATACTAGGACCAGCTCAGCTCTGGAAAGACCTGGGGCTCTGACTGCGTTCAGTATTTGCAACAGTGCAGTGCACACAGTGAGGCAAGAATCTTTCCTAGCCTTTCAGGTGCTCACTGGTGTCATATGATACTCATATATGTATGCGTGTGTGTGTGTGTATATATATACATACACATGTACCACATACATATGTACATGGTGTCTTCCATATTCATTGATATTAACATAGATAATAACTCTAATAGTATTGGTGAAAAGACAGTTTAGGAGAACCAACAAACCTTTACTATCATGAATTCTATTAAACTAGAAAGCTGTTTACTTCATAGAAATGTCTCTGTTGAGTTCCCTTATAGATTTAATTGTTGCTTTGAGTGTTCATGACTTTAGCTGGTAAGATTTAGAATGAAAATAAACCAGACTAAACTGAGTTAATGATACATTCCAGAAGATTCATGAAAATCAAGGTATAGGGAAGCAGAGTGATTCAGTATACATGGTAACACAAGGATTTGTGATCTCGGAAAGAGAGCCCATGGAAGACAATGAAAGAAACATTTATGAGCATATGTCATTTGGTAGAACTATCCTAATCTTAATCATTGCTCCTGGATTTGTTTTATAGTCTTTTAAGATTTAGATCTTGGCATAAGAAATGACTTTTGCAAAAGGACTGAGTTCAGGGAGTAATGGCAAGTATTATCAAGTGAGATTGCATCAAATTAAAAGCCTTTGTATGGCAAAGGAAATGATTTTACATAGGGAAGAGGCGACCTACAAAAGTGAGAAAACTTTTCCCAACTATTCTTCTAATACTCACAACACATACAACTCAAAAATTAAATACTATTGTATTTAAAACTGAAATTAAAAAAATAAACACTAGCAGGAGACAATAATCCAATTGATAAATAGCCAAATTAACTGAACAGAGAGTTTTAAAGTGAAGAAATACAAATGACCAATATCTTCCACATGCTGGTGTCTTATTCTGTTCCAGCCATTTCCTAGACACCAACGTCCCTTAAAAAAAAAACAAAAAACAAAAAACCCAACAACCCACAATTTATGATTTTCCCCCAAATAAACTCAGTAACTTGTAATTTATCCTTATTGAGTCTGCTTTTATCAATCCCTTGTTAAAATTGGATAAGGACCAAAAGTTGGGGATCATAAATTTGGAAGACTCCTCCTGAGCCCCCCAATTCTGTATCAATTAGATGAACAAAGAACATACCACACTTAATACAGAATAAAGTGCTACCCTTTAATCCCAGCACTTGGAAGGCAGAGGTAGGTGGATCACTATGAGTTCGAGGCTACCCTGAGACTACATAGTGAATTCCAGGTCAGCCTGAACTAGAGTGAGACCCTGCCTCAAACAAAACAAAACAAAACAAAACAAACAACAACAAAAAAAACCAAGACAACCAAAAAGAATGTCATAATTCAATGCATTATTTTGCACAATGTATATATGCTAGTAAAAAGGCAATGATTAAGGTCTGCTAAAGGACCTTTGCTTATATAGAGACATATACTAGAAATCAAAACAGTAACTCAAGGAAACTTTATTTCAAAAGAAAAGTAATTGGTCCACTACATGGTAAAGTAAGTCAAGCTTTTATGGAAAATAATTTCATTCAAACAAATAAAACAGCAAAAATGTGCACTTTAAATTTTTGCAAATGTTTTTCTGACTGACCTAAAGACCACTGATTGTCCTGTGGGCTACTGAAGACTTTAGTAGCCTTCCTCTCTCGTCTGCTGCACTCCACCTCCCGTGAAAGAAACAAGCAGCATGATGAACACAGTGTCAGCCTCACAGAGCTCTTGAGGACATAGGACAGTCAGTCTCTCAGGTTTGCCTGGGGCTATACTTTGGGTGCTCAACCCAAAGCTTCATGTTCCTGGAACCCCTCAGTCCAGTCAAAGTGGACCCCCCCCCATCATCCTCTTGCTATTGCCCTTTGAGAATCGCAGTGCTATATCAAATCAAAAGATCAGCTTGCTTAACATGCTGACATCCCCAACCGACCACCATGCCTTCCAAGTCCCGGCAAAACCTAACTATGGGCCTCTTATGTTTCCACAGGGCTGGACAGAAGCAGGACTTGAAAACAGCGGCGTCTCCTCACAGCCAGGTAACCCTAAGCGTATCCAAAGGAAAGGCTTGATGTTATATTAGGTAAAGTCAAAATTAAGCTATATTTAGTTTTTTTGTGGTTTGAGACACTGGGACTGGACCAGTGTAACTTCGTAAGTAGCTGCTAAAACATGTTTGGTTCTGGAAGAAAATACATAGCATTTCTTTAAATATTTTTTTTTTTTTCACAAAATACAGACCAACGGCCTAGTGAAGATCAACAAAACAGTCTTCAGTTTCCCGAGAATTAGCTCCATGTTTTTCAAAAAGCTTCACTGAGTAAAGTATATTAACTCTGCTTTATGACAACCAAGTGCCAAACCACATGTTTTCCCGGCATCACATTAGTTCCTTTTAAATGAAATTGGGTAGGACTAAGTCATTTGTCAAATAATAGTCAATTTTTCCCACACTTTCCCCCTTTTTGTAGATGAATTATTTTTGAATATTACATATAAAATGTATGTATGTGATAACTAAATTATTGGCATGATTTTTAACAATATATAGCATTGTTTTTTTAAAAGAATCATAAAAATAATATTTAATTTTAAATGTTATAAGAGCGCCATCGTAACTGGTGATTTTCCTTTATATGACATATTTAACATTATTGAATTGGCAGCAGACATCCATTTCAAGCTCAAAACATTTTTCTTGCCATCTTTCTCACAAAATTAAATGTGTGCCTACAGTTGCTATGTTACTGGTATGATCCTTACCCTGGCATAGTAATATTGTTTAAATAAATCACTTTCTGCAAAGGTGTTTGCTGAAACCTTAAAATATATTTCCAAAAGCAATAATTCCTTAAAAATGAGACTTCTATGTCCAGTTTTTCTTTCTTGGTTATGTTTTAACTTCACTTATATTTGTACTTCAATTACCTACACATTCATTAAAGCAGATATTTGTGAATTTTACTGTACTTTATTTTTGAGGCAGGGTCTTAGCACAGGCTGACCTGGAACTCACTCTGCAATTAGGGCTGCCCTCAATTTCACAATGATCCTTTTACCTCAGCGTCCAAAATGCTTGGATGAAAGGTGTGTGCCACCATGCCTAACTATTTATAAATTTTAAAAGAAAATGTCTAGAAATGTCAGTGCAAAGTTCCAGAACACATACAAGATACTGCTTAAGTTTCTCTACTTCAAAGAAAACAATGCAAAATAGCTGACCAGGAACTATCACTGCTATTTCAAAATGCAAGGCTTCATAAAGGTCAAATATCAAATTATCATAATTCTATGATAATGTTAGAGAGAGAGGCAGAACAAGTAAGCAAGAAATGAGTTCATGGTAAAAGCAACTCTCATATTCCTGCCTCAAAGCCTAGCAGATTATCAGTCTCTCAAAGTTAGTTTTACCCTTGGTCAACTGCTGCATAGCAGAAATGCCGTACCCACATACTAACGTCACTCCCACCAGTTTTCTGGAATTTTAGCTTACTCTTCTCAAAGGAAGTCACATTCTGTAAGAGAAAAAAAGGTCACTTATGTCTTTGACAATCCCTGTGGGTACTTGATTCTTAGAAGATGAAGCCAGGGCACTTTAGTGGAGCTTGTGACATTCACCAAGTCCCAAACAGCCAAGCTCTTCACAGGTCATTGTTTCAGCAAGTAGGCTTGGCATGGTCTCCTGCATCTGTGCCCGCCAATGCCCAACACCACCTTTGTACCCACCCGCCAACCTCCCCTAGAGCTCTTCCCCCTGCATGCCTTTGGACACCTTTGCCTTTGCCAGTGGTCCCACAGAACAGGACAGACAAGAACTTTACACAGATGAACACAGCCAAGCAACTGAAACGGCCCATGTGGGCAGTGCCCATCTACAAGGAGAATTTAAACAGTTTCATGACGTCACATGGAAGATGACACATGCATACTCAACTACAATAATTAAAACAAAGAACGAGACATATATGTCATTTCAAAATGATCTTTAGTGTTCTTTTCCAATTTCCTTTTCCTACTGCTAGGCCACCATTTTGGGGATTTCTACCATAGACTCTTTGGTCTACTGCAGGACTTCATATAAAGCAACTTGTAGCATATACAGACTTTAGCAGACTTCACTCACTCTGCATGTATTGATATTTTTTAAATATTTCATTTATCTGAGAGACAATGTGGGTGCTCATGAGCCTCTTGTAACTACAAAGAAACTCCACACTCATCCAACAAATTGGGCATCCGGCCCTATGTGAGTATTGGGGAATTAAACCCAGGTAAACAAGCTTTGCAAGCAGATGCCTTTAACCACTGAGCAATCTCCCCAGCCTGTATTTGATATCTGGCCATTTTTTTAATCAATAGTTTCTCTTCAATCCTTAATAGTGTTCCTTTGGATGATTGTAATATAATTCATAATTTTACTGACCTTTTGGGACTCTTCATAGCTAAGTGTTAGTACAATTCTTTCAGTCATTTTTAAAAATTTGGTGATCCTTTTACTAATGATTTGTAGAACTTTTTTCTGTATCTCCTGGGGAAGAAGGATAGGGAGCAGTGAAAGACAGAAAGGGGGTGCATGCATCAAAGACACAGAACAAAGGATGGGCAAAGGGGTTTGCATGTAACTGAAATTTGAGGATTTTCTTTAAATATTGAAGACAAAGCAATATCTTAGAGGAAGAGAGAGATAGATGATCACTTCTCCAACGTGAAGCTTACACAAAGTTTAATAATCCAGAATTTCAATGGCTAGTGCTTTTGTGTACTATGCAGGGAATCCTGTCTGCCACCAAGCTTTGTGTTTGTGTGGGCTCTGATCTCTGTTAGAATGGCTCTCTCACCGAAGGCTGCATCTTTATCAAGAGGAAATGGCTAAAAGAGCTGGCATTGGTTTGTTCATTGGTTAATATGTTAGCCATCAACTGAAATTTCCATGGCCTTTTCCCACATAGAATCATTTTCTGGTGTTCCTAGCAACATTAAAACGATATGCAAGCTCTAACAAGACAAGAAAGTGGTTCTATCAGTGATTTGGGTCCTAATCCTTGTGTCCAGTTCAAGCAGTCTCTGTTGACTCCAGACACTCCTGGTGCCAACATTCTTCATCTCTCTCCGTGTTAGGCAATGGTCTGCACGTTACCTAGCTCAGGCAATGTGAGTGTCAGCTAAAGCAGGTCTCACAGCTACAATGTGGGAAGTGATTGTCTTCCCTACTCGTATGTGTTCAATGAAATTCTATAGTCATCACAGCCCAGTCTCAAAGTACAGACACATGGAAACACTGTTAGCAGCGCAGCCGGTTCCTCTGTGTCCCGTGCTTCCACCACAGCCCTGCAACGTCGTGATTACTTGTGCATTCATTCATTCAGTCAGTCAGTCATCCATTCACTCAGAAAATACCCAGTGAGTACCAACCATGCAGTAAGCACTGCGCTGGGGGCCAGGTCACCAATGGGGTGAAACTTACTTCCCATCTGCGATGCTGAGGCCGGGATCTGACCGGGACGCCGCTTCTGCACCAGATGCGCCACCAGGCCAACCCCAGGGACTTTCAGATTCTGGTGTTTTTAAATCATTTTTTCACAAATTAATACAGTTTTCACAGATGCTATTTCCACTTGAGGGATGCTGAAACCTCAGACAGTATAAAATGGGAAGCAATCAAGTCCCAGCATCTCTTTGTTTCATACACCCACTGAACCAACACTGTGCTGGGTCAACCATTCCTCAGATCCTGCTAACAGAAGAATGATGGTGACCCCCTGAGGTCACTCCAGAGTGACCTGTAAGTCACCAGTAGACATCAAGGCTGCAGCCTAATGGGCAAAATAGGGACCCATGGTCCTCCCAGTCTTTCTCACTGAAGACAACACCATCTACTTATGCAATTAGAATGGATAATCATCTCATGAATGGGCCTTGTGTCTACCACTGTGTCCCAAAAATAAACTAAATCCCAACTCTAGCTACAAGGCCCACAGGTGGGGTGAGACACTGCAGTGGAGTGAGGCACCACACAGTTCCTGCTGTGTGCCGAGCTAAACTGGACCAAGACAGACTACCCCCCACCCAGCAGTAAACACACACAGACGGTTCCTTCTCCCATTCCTAAACAAATGTTACCAGTTCCCTGCTACCTTCAGAAAAATCTAAATGGGGAAGTGAAGGTGGCACAAGGCTCACTGTGTATGATGCAGGGTGAAAATTTGTTCCTCTCATGTCCTTCCAAGGTCCTAAGAAGTCAGTTGTAGCTGTCATCACAGTCTTATCCTGGACGTTTCGGCATAAACAAACACCGCAAGGTTCTCCTTCCAACTTAAATCTAACAGCAAGTTTATAATTGCCACATGCTTTAAAGGCAACGCATTCACATGCGAATTTCTCTAGCTTTTCAAAGGGGAAGGTTTATGCACACTGGCATATGTTTTCAGAGGTGCTTTCTTTTTCTCTTCCAGTGCATGTGCATGTGTATATGTGTTATTACAAATGCATTCCAAGGAATTAAGTAGTCACTTAATGTCTTTCACAAGGAAACAGTATGGCTGAATGCTGGGCACCATCTGAAAGAGGCTAAGGGATGATAATGCTAGATAATTCTTAACAGAAAGGGGAAACATACTAAATTTCCCTCTGCTGAAGAAGGGATAGATAAAATCCAGTGTAGTGGCCCACTGGAATAAAGAGGAATGGGATGCACCCCACACAGCTGGACCTTGAAAATGGTGGTGACAGAAGCCAGTCACAAAGGAAAACCACAAAGTGTAAGATTCCACTGCTGTGAAATGTCTAGACTGGGAAAACCCAGGAACAGAAAACAGATCTGTGCTTTCTGGGAACTGAAAAAACAGATAGGAGGAAATAACAACTATTATAGGTTCAAGGTTTCATTTAGAGGTGATAAAAATTGATTCTGAGGGTGGCTGAGCACTTGAGGAATATACTAGAACATACTGAATTTTAAGTGGGTAAATTGTAAACTATATCTCAAAAAAGAAATCATAGGTCTTCCTCTAAAGCAACAAAGGGCACTATATGCAGTTGCTTTACATAAAACACAGGATAGAAACACTGGTCCCATTTATAAAACATAGATCTGGAAGGACAAAGAGGGAGGCAAACTGGAAGAACTCCCTACCCAAGTTCAATGCCACCGACTGAATGTGCTTTACCACAGCCAACCAGAACAGCCAGCTACATGTCATGTCAGCCTGCGATGGTTCTCAGTGTGTTTCCCAGCTAAGTACAGTGTCCTGATAAATACAGTGGGAGCAACAGTTTCTAATGCATTTATCTTAAAAAGTTGAAGGGCTGAACAAAATGCTAGTTCTGTCGGTAAGATATCTGAAACAGGCCTGTGGGTACCTCTGCTCGGCAGAGGGACTTGTGGGTGAATGGAAGCACAAGTGAACAGATACGTACCACAGTGCTCTGAGAAAGCAAAGTCAAAGCAGTGAAGACTGGAAAGCATAAATCATGCCCATTGCAGAAGTTCATGTGGCGGAGTGCTACCTGGCTGGCTGAGCTCGGGACCCAGGGTTTTCAGTCGCTTGAACCTGCACCCCGACCTCCAGCAGTCTCGCCCAATGTTTCCAAGCTAAGTGCCTCAGATGGAGGTGTCCACTGCTGACAGTCCCGATGGAGGGCAGGCAAAGAGGAGGCATGGCATTTCCTCAATGTACGTTTCTACTCGAGGAAACATCTTTGAAATGTTCTCTAGCCAAGTTCTTTACAGAACCTACTGACACCACACGACCATACTTAAAGCCTATCCTTGGCCATGAGGGGACCACCCTGAATAACTCACACTGCTCCCAATTTGCCCCTGGAGCTGGGGATGGGGAGGATCTTGTGAAGTTAACTGGGTGAAGGACAGCCAGCACTGTCAGAGAGGATAGCAGGAGAGGAGCCCTCGCCCAAGTAAGTGTGATCAGACTGGAGGGAGGCACACACGAGAACATTCTCATGCATGGGGCAAGATACAGAAGTTAATAATGTGTAGCCTTCGTTTGAGATGGCTCTGGGAAGCCAGAGGACTCTGCTTAATGTGCCCTGAAGTCCTGCAAGCTAGAGCTCTACAATGCTGTGTCCCAGAAAACTCACGAATGTGGTTACTTTGCCTCTCCGTGAAGGCTGACACATCCTCTGCAGCCGAGAGCGCACTCTTCGGGTAGAAGCTTGAACTGGCGAGTCCAAGGTTTCTTGTATTCCTCCTCTAGTTTGGCTGAAGCACAGAGGGAGGAAATGTGCCCATGACCTCTTCCCTTCTTAACCAATGTGCCAACTTAAGATTTATGATTTTAAATGCCAAGTAGAGAAACGAGCAGTGATTTTTGTAAGTCAAACTGCCTTTTCATGAATCACACAATATAGTAAGGACTGTAAACTCTGGCTAGAACCATTCTAAACCAAGGTCATTTTCATCTCTCTCCTACTTTTCAATCCAAGCTCTATTCCCATAAACATGCCAATGTCTCTATGGAACAACATTTAAGAAGAGATTACAGATCACACAAGGGCTCTGGACCCAGCCAGAGTTGACGACATAGACGTCAATCATCTGGGAATCCCCTGGGCCCTTCTCTGCTGCTACCCCGCTCATCTGAATAAGCCAATGGAACAGGCTGAAGCCACTGTTATGGGGACATGGGAGGAGCCACTCCATCCCCACATGCCACTTCTCCAGGCCTGAACTTCCCATTTCATGCTGACCTATTTTCATGCAGTGACTCTTTAGAATCGATTCTTTAGAGAATATGATCTCGACCCAGATTTATTTGACTTTCTGAACAGGACTTCAGTCAACTGCAAGCAAAGCTATTAAGTTTATTTCCAATGACAGCAAAATTTGAGTCAGGACATTCTTCCCAATGCCACATTTGAAAACAAATTCAATGAAATATAGATGTGAAAGCTCTGGAGGCTTGCTTGAGCACAGAAACAAGCGAGGCTTTGCGAAGTGAGAGTAAGAGGATCTAACTTTAGCTGAAAAATGCCACGATGGCCGCACTCACTTTTTCATCCTGACCACTGGTATATTATTTTTGTTTATTTTTATATATTTATTTGAGAGTGACAGAGAAAGAGGCAGGAAGAGAGAGAGAAAATGGGTACGCCATGGCCTACAGCCACTGCAAACAAACTCCAGATGCATGCTCCACCTTGTGGGTCCCAGGGAATTGAGCCTTGATCCAAGGTCCTTAGGCTTCATAGGCAAGTGCTTAACTGCTAAGCCATCTCTCCAGCCCCCAATGTTATACTTTTTATCTACACATTTTTTTAGAAGATTGCTAAACATGAAACAAAACGGGTTCAAAATATAATATTTACAAAGAAGTATCAGAGATTACTAAGCAGAAACTCAGACAGACATTCTAGGTGCATACTATCTTTAAGATGGACTCACACATCTCTCCTCACCTGGCCCTCTCACCACAGTCTCTGCGAGCACATCACGTGGAGACTTCTGTGGACTTGACACAGAGCCCTCTGGCCTATGTTTTATACTAAATAATTTATGAGAATGCAACAGGGTCATGTCTGTTCTCATATCACCTACCCTACATGTATTTTACCATGTTCTTTCCTGTCCAAGGCTTATGGTGAATACCTAAAACCACAGAGAGTACCGCGGTGTGTATATGTGCGTAATGTTTGTTCATATATGTACATACCAATGATAACATTTAATTTATAAACTAGGTATAGTAAGACAGTATGTAGTAAGTTCAAGTCACTTTAAGAACACGCTATAATAAAGCTTATTGAATATCTATTAATTATTTCTACTTAGTGTTTTCACGTTTGAGCATGGGTAACCTTTGAGACCATGGGTAATGGGGGTTAAAGAGAGTCATCTCTCCTCTCAAAAGAAAGTTCAAGAAGTGAATATCCAGGGCCCTGTACTTGCAAAGGCCACTACCAAGGCCCAGGAAGGTTGCTACCAATGATCCCAGGCCACAAATTAAGTTTTAAAGCAAAAGACTTTTTTTTTTTTAATATGTATATCAGCTGCTTTAGACTGTTGCATTTGGTACTCTGACTCTGCCATCCCCAGCCCTGGTCACATTTGCCCTTAGTTTGGGAAGCACTGGTGAACATTTTTGAGATCTGTAGAGGCACACGTTGAGTCAAGCTGGAGCTATATTTAACTTACTGTTAGGGCACTACGTCTGTGATCCACAGGAACTCTCTGTACAGTTACGTTAATGCTAACTGTCCCCTGTCTTGAACAGCCTCTAAAATCATGACACAAAGACAGTTACAAATTGATGATAGTTTGAGAGTCAACTCAAGGGTTATTTAAACGTGCACAGAAATTTTAGATGTACTGAAATACAATGTACACACAAAAATTGATAAAAGCACCTACAAGTGGGCAACAATTACATGAAATTATCACTCATGGACTGTAAGACTCAAAGACATTTTTCTCAATGTTTTAGTGATAAAAATGTAACTTTTTAAGTTGTCTAATATAGTTGCAAAAGACACTATAAAATTGTAATATAAAGCAGCAATCCAAGAGTGACAATCTACTCCTCTAAGAAATGAGAGGATGAAAAGTAGTTTTGAACACATAAGGTATTTGCTTAATAAAATTACATAAACTTTGTGATATTCGTGGGATTATTTTTAACCTTTTAACTTTGTAATTTTTTTACAGTTTCTCATTCTAAAAACTCGCATGAATAAACAACTTAGTACTGATAATTCTACATTTTTCTTTAAAAAGACTCAGATGCTGAGTAAATATCAGACATCTCATTCTTTTTTTAAATTTTTTTATTTTTTTCTATGTATTTTTTTTTAATTTTTATTAACATTTTCCATGATTATAAAAAAATACCCCATGGTAATTCCCTCCCCCCCCCCACTTTCCCCTTTGAAATTCCATTCTCCATTGTATTACCTCCCCATCTTAATCATTGTACTTACATATATACAATATCAACCTATTAAGTACCCTCCTCCCTTCCTTTCTCTTCCCTTTATATCTCCTTTTTAACTTACTGGCCTTGACATGCAGCCTTCCCGAGCTTCTGGGAAGTCACATTTTCCCCACACTTCCTTCTTACCAACATCTCCCTCTCTGCACCTCAGCTCTAAAGCAGGGGTACACAGAGACTATGCTCTGCTCTGAGATTCTTTTCTTCTTTTCATTTTCAGACAGGGTCCCATCACGTTGTTCAGACTGCCTTGGAAAACATATCCTGTCTTACTAGGCCTCCAAAGTGGTGGCAATGCAAGTGTGTCCCACAACATCTGGTAGAGCTTCTCTTGACTGACAGTTTTCTTCCTTTTAATGATACAACCTGGTCCCACAGCTTCAAAAAACATCTTCTGACAGCTTTGGCAACCCAGAGCCAAATCTCCTGCTCAAACCACTACGTGGCTCAAGTTACCTACAGAAAGGCTCATCTCATATCTCCACAGAAGCAGGTAGTGGACAGCTCCAATTCCCCATGAACAAAACCATAGAAACCCACTATTCCCCAGTGGTCCCCATATCAGAGAACTGTCCAGAAAGACTTTTCCTCACATCTAAATCCTAATGTTCTGGTCCACTTCCTTCACCCTCCCCACTCCCGAGTGTTGCAATTCATCAGCAATTCCTGACACTCTGCCTCTAAAACAGAGTCTAGCTCATTACCAGGTTGCTCCTCCCCAGTCCTCCTCCAGCCCCATCACTTCACCCCTGCAAAATTGCAGCCCCCTCCTTAGATCACCCCCATCCCTTTCTCTACACAGCAAGGAGAACCGTCCTTGTAAACAGGTCACATTGCATCAACCTCCTCCTTGAAATCTCCCAGGTCCTCCACTATGCAACAAATACTTTATTCCACCTTAGAAAAATGATGGCCTTTTACTCATCTCTTCACTTTGGTCTTCCAACACCCTTCCCGGCCCCTCTGCCTGCAATGGTTTGCTTCCCAATTATTGTTTCCTATGCATGTGGAAGTTGTGTTTCAGCCTTCAAACTGGGTTCTCTCTTCCTTGCCATTCATCCTCAAAGAGCTTACCTAAGTCACTCCTTGCCACAGCCACCTGTTTTAGAACTCTGATCGCGTAGACCTCTGCCAGGTGCATCATTTTCTTGGCTGCTTACTGATTTACACTATTTCCCCCTGGGAACCTCAGCCATCATTTTTTCCATGGCATCCCACCACCTAGACCCACATCCTGGCTACATCCCTATATCCCCAGGACACTTTTCTGAAGTGACACTGGTGATTGTCATAAATAGGACCCTGGCTCTGTCCTGAAGGCCATAACACACGTGGTTTGAAAAGCTGTATGGAAAGCTGCCGCCCTGCAGCCCGTCCTCCGCAGACGTTGCTGAGAAGCACAAGCACGCGCTTGACAGAAGCCCTGAGCATCACAGCCACGTCCGCTCTCTGCTCCGCGTGCTCCAGACCCTGGCACTGTAGAGGGTAGATGGGCTGCGTTTGCGTTTCAGGGAAGACGGGCTTCTGTAACAGTGCAGTGGGCATCAGAAGGACAAAAGTCTATTTCACTCCATGACTGTACTCCAATGTCTGGTCCTTACTCCTTCACGGTGAAGATTCACAATGCCTCTGTAAAGCGGCAATTGCTTTGTCTCAGAGGACTTTCCTGGGCCTTCATTTGTGCCAATACCACACGCTTTCGTAAGGTCTGCCGTGATCCGATTATTTGAAAGTCACCCAGAGTCTGTGGCTCCCCTTTACTGTTATTAGTGCATCAATTCTACACAGCTTCTCTCAGTCAATACAGCAAGTTCATTCCTCAACTCTCCCTCTCATCTGCCTGGCTAGAAAGATCTTAATGGGAGTTCCAGCAAGACATCCAGACTCGTGAACCAGCGTGTGAATCACCCTAGTCATCCCCGCCCCAGAAAGAAAGGAACAGGAGGACAGGAAAGGAAGGGAAGGCACAAGGGCATAGGGGAGGGGGAAGGGAGGAGGAAAGGTTAGAAAGAATCAGGTAAGTAATTCTAAAAGAAAATCCAAGTCCTTGGTGTGGACACAGTTTCCCTCACTTTCACTGCAGAGACAGAATGCAGACAAAGAAGGACAACACACTCTTTATGAACTGATCCACAGACCTCTGAGAGTCACAGCCTAACGCTGGCCACAGCCATTGGCCCAGGTGTCCTACAACTGGAGAGGATCAGGTCTGACCCATTCCTGGCTGGAAGTGGAGATTCTTAAAGGTCAAGGAGCATCGAGTGCAAAGGAACTGCCTGGCTAGAGTAGAATCTGAGCTTCTCAAAGCAGGTGTCAGGGGAAAGAAAAATGGTAATGGAAAAAGAATGACAGATTTCTCACTAATGGGTGAAGCCATTTCTTAAGAGAAGATTCCAAAGTGGTAGCAAATCATGAGTATAATAGATCAGCCACCACACGGAGGCCCAGTTCAGACGGCAGGCATGGAGGAGGCAGCGCCAGCAGATTAGTAGAGGGTCCAGCTCTGATTCATGACACAAACATAGTTTTCAGATCCAGAAATTTCCAACTACAGACATAGAAATAGAATGATGCTGGGAGAAAAAAAAACTCTAAAGAAGTGGTCCCAAGAAAGTTTTTGTTTTTTTCAAATTTTTGAAGAAATTAAAACCAAAAAGCCCAGTGTGTTTCCAACAGGACATTTAAAAAATATTTTTATTTATTTTATTTATTTATTTGAGAGAGAGAGAAGCAGATAGAGAGAAAAGCAGATAGAGAGAAAAGCAGATAGAGAGAAAAGCAGATAGAGAGAGAGAGAGAGAGAAAATGGGCATGCCAGGAGCCTTCAGTTGTGCAAATGAACTCCAGATGCATGTGCCACCTTGTGCAACTGGCTTACATGGGTCCTAGGGAATTGCACCTAGGTCCTTCAGCTTTGCAGGCAAGTGCCTTAACCAGTAAGCCATCTCTTTAGCCCCCAACAGGACTTTCCATAAATAAGTTTTATACAATGAAAGTAATAATCTATTGTCTTGCTCAAACTTAAATGTAACATAGTAGTTGCTTTTAAACAGTTAAACAAATCTTTAAAATCTTGGGAGCTTCCTTTTTCCCCATGGAGTCAGACTTACAAAAATAAACTGCAAAAATGAGGGTGTGTTCTTGATTTAAATCTTTAAGAGCATTATTGGTGTTGCGGAGATGACTCAGGGGATAAAGCTCTTGTCACATGAGCGTACCTGATTTTGGACCCCTGGGGGCCCATATAAGAAGCTGAACACTGACAGATGCCTGAACTCCTATGGGGTACCTGTGATGAGAAAGGAGGTAGAAACAAGAATTTCCCAAAAGCCCTTGGGCCAGATAGCTTGGTGAATGAGTAATGAGAAATATGGCCTAAAAGAAGGCCGTAATCTGAACCCCACATACAAACTTTGGGCACACATGCCTGCATACACACAAACACATACACAAACCAATATATCATACAGGGCCAGAGAGATGGCTCAGCAGTTAAAGTGCTTGCCTATAAAGCCTAATGACCTAGGTTCTATTCCTCAGTAGCCACGTAAAGCCAGATGCACAAATTGACACATGTGTCAGGGGTTCGTCTGCAGTGGCTAGAGGCCCTGTGTGCTTGCTCTCTACTTGTAAATAAGTAAATTAAATATTTAAAAAGACAAACATGTATGTGCACACACACAAAAGTATTGTCTACTATGACTTTTACAAACTCGGTCATCTATGTCAGAACAGGATCAATATACATATACATACATGTGTGTATATATATATATATATATATATATATATATATATATATATATATATACACACATTGAATTGTATATTTATACACTGTATATACAAAGTATATATACATTTAAGTAGCTGCTATAACATTTACATATACATATGTGTGCATATCTTCATAATACATTGAAGAAACTTATACCATTTGCAGTCGTGGTATGTAAGGTGCTCAAACACACACACTCAAAACTCATCAAAGCAGAGAGCGAGAGGCTGCAGAGCACTCAGCACTGAAGGAGAGGCCCTCACTCCTTCCAAGGCTCAGGGAATATCGCATAAGAAGGGTGGAAAGAATGTGAGAGGTGCATAGGCATATTGTGGACTGCCCTCCGCACAGTCCTGACTGGGGCATTCGTGACCCCACAGTGGTGGCCGTTACCCCCATCAACACTGATGTGTAGAACGACAGAAGGAATGAGATAGCAGAACACAGGAAGAACTATCTAGAAAGAGGAGCATCCTAGTGGAATGGAGGTGAGGAAAGGGGAGAGGGAGAGGATAATGCCATGGGAACAGACCAAATTATGTTCAATATACTCAAGTTCTCAATAAATATTGTTTAAAATGAGAAAGTAGAAGACTTGCTTTGGGTTCTTCCCACCACCTCATTTAAAGTTCCTCCTCTACAAACTGAAACTTCTGCCTTGTTTCTAATGACTTTCTTGTGTTAAATTGCCAACTACTCTTCTATCAGGCTTTTAATGAGGCCTATCAGAATGTGCCTCAAAGAGCATTCAATATGTATATTCTTACCTATGGTCTTCTCAGAGATTAACTATCGTGTACGCAGACCTGGAGGATCCTGCTGTAAAGAAAACCTCATTGCTAAAAACTGGACACAAACCTTCCTTTTAATTTCTGGACCACCTATTAATACACTACTGTTTTTTAAGTGCAAGGCCCCGAGTTATACTTCCAGCACACCACGCCTCCAAACCAGCAATGCTGCTCACAATCCCTTGAGACACAGCTGTTTATTTGTGAACTTCCTGGTGAATCTCTGTGCAATACAAAAACCACTTCAGACGCTGTATCTGCTGGTGACAAACACAGCTGAAGTCAGACTGTAAATCCTGATGCATCCCAAGTTGTGGTAGTGACAAATCCAGACTCCAGCCAGCATTTCCTTAGCGTTTACCCTGTGAGCTCACGTTTTAAACTCGTTACCATGTGCCAGAACAAGCACACCAGGGGCAAGCTATTGAGTGTGCTGTGTTTGTTCTCCCTATGGCACAGGTGAGGAAACTGAGGCAACAGAACACTGAAGGAACTGAGCCTAGGTGCAAAACATTTTGTTCATCACCCCTCTAATCCCGACTCCAGCCCTGGCTGCAGTATACCTGCCCTAGCCTCCATGGTGGGTGCCATAGGTGCTGCTAGATCCTACAGCCAAGACAGAAATACGTTTAGATTCATTCCATATATTTTAAAAAATATTTTATTTTTATTCATTTATTTGATAGAGAGGGAGGGAGGGAGACAGCAGTGGGTGGGGGGGGGGGAGAATGGGTGCGCCTACTACAAATGAACTCCAGACATGCGCCCCCTTGTGCCTCTGGCTAACATAGGTCCTGGGGAATCGAACCTGGGTCCTTTGGCTTTGCAGACAACTGCCGTAACCACTAAGCCAACTCTCCAGCCCTCATTTCATACTTTTATAAGTACTTCTATCTGCTAAAGAAAGCTGAATACAGTTACTAGGACCACATTCCTTCTCCCTCCAGTTCACCACCTCGCGGTCCCTAGACTTCCTGCGCTGCCACCATCTGAAGAGAAGCTGTGCAGGTGCGCAGAGGGCTGCCCTGGTGTCAAGGCACGCTTGTCATTTGTGCGCTTTCCTCCACACTGGTTTTTTTTTTTTTTTTTTTTGGTAGGACTCTCTCTACTTCATGTTCTAAGTTAATGAAGGAACTATGTAAGGACCAAAGAGAAGAAAATTGCTGAGAAACTTACTAAATTGAACATATTCAAAATGGAAGAACACCAGCTTATATTTATAAAAATTACCATAAAAGAAATAAAAATATCCAAATTGAGGACATCATGAACATTTTCTGATCTCCTATATTTAAGAATCTTTATCGTTTATTTCTAAATGCTAAATAAAATTAAGATCCATTTCATGAAATGAAGAGTACTACACATTTATGATGACAAAAAAGCAGTAAATAAAGTGAGATATGCCTAGTAATGTAAAATTCCCTTCATTACTAAGAAAGCTTCATTAGAATTGTTTTGTTTATTGTTTGCTGTTCATCCGTGTCATATATAAGAAGCTGGTAGGACAGCAAATTAAAATTAAAACTGAAAATTTGAAAAGAACATCAAAGTAAGAATTTAAGCTTATGAACTTAGTTTTCAATAGGCTTGGAACAGTCAGTGATGTAGTCCTAGGCATAGAGGAATGAGAAGTATAGCAAAGTTAGAAACGACATGCTTCCTTGAAGTCTTTAGTGAGTATTTGGGTTTTATACTTGAAACGAGGGACTGTTCTAGTAGACCACTAGAACTGCAAGACCAAAAGCTATGTCTAAGTTCTCAATAAGCCGGTCCCCACTGAGGATCTGGCATCTAAGACTGCTCACAGTACCCTTGCCTGAGAGCACTCCCTGCGCTACGTCCCCCGAGCCTGGAGAGGCCACAGTGCACCAGCGCCAGCTCTGGTACTTAATTGTACATGGTGAAATAAACGTAGATAGAGAAGATTGGAAAACATAGCTACTGTGATTATCAACAGACATTCACGACCTGCCTCCAGACATCAGAAGTGGTTTCTACGGATAAGTATTGCACCAGGATCAGTAAAACCACTGTTGAATGGAAAAGGGGCCTTAAAGCAAACTTAAATATTCTATTGGTAACCAGTGACCACAAGTAACCCTGCTTGTCAGACTGTTTACTGCCCATATGGCACCAATTTCCAGAAACTGGAAAAACACAGAAAATGCTTGTGAAAAATGTGAATGGAACTATTCTGTATATAAAATCTCTTATTTCTTCAAAGTATTTTACACAGGGCAGACGACTGAATGTGAAAAAGTGCTAAATAATGAATGTATTAGAAATATCTAGGGAAGAAACTATTTTGATTAATCTGGATGTTTGATGAATGATGAAGGAGGGAGCCTACATTTGGGGAACACATTGCAACCAGGGTATGACTCAAACCAGCCTGCTCCATGCAGATTCTAGAAGATGCTTCAGTCTCCATCAAGAATTTGTATAAAAAGCTGGGTGTGGAGGCACATGCCTTTAATCCCAACACTTGAAAGGCAGAGGTAGGAGGATCAGAGGATCGTGTGGTTTGAGACTACATAGCAAATTCCAGGTCAGCCTGTGATAAAGCAAGACCCTACCTTAGGGAAAATAAAAAGAATTTGTATAAAAATTAAAAGTGGGAAGCCAATGCAAGGCCACTGAAAACTCCTGCTGGAACTGAGCTGATAACCTCCTCCATGTAGACCAGGTGACAGAAAGCTGGAAGAAGCCATTCTTCATGCAGTTCAGTGGGAGAGAGAGAAATCACCAGTGAAGATACCCAACAGCGGACACTGCAAGCCTTATAACTAGGTATTCTCTGGTTTGAACCACAAATTTGGATTGCTAAAGTCAAATCCTCACCTGGTCATCAGAGCTTCTCAAGATGTGTTCTTAGATTTCTCTTGTTCTATTGTGGACAGACAGCACTCTTGAAACAACAGCTATGTACCACACAGTGCGAAAACGTGTGTTTTAGCAGTCTGTAAACAATTTCAGGTGCTACTCACATTTCAAAAATTAAAAGCAAAGGAAGAAAAAAGTAGATGGAATATAGGACTAATATTAAACTACTATATAAATAAGATCACACGTGAAGGAAAAACAGAAAAACAACAACAAAGGCTACAACCATAATTAAGTAGTGTCCATGTACAAAGACTTCTGGATACCCTGAAAAAAATGAGTCACCATTCATAACACAAACCTTAATAAATGCTAATGAAGACACAAGTATGGCTTTGTTAACCATAAAGCATCAGTTTTAGGCGTGGTGGTGCATGCCTTTAATCCTAGCACTTGGGAGGCAGAGGTAGGAGGATCGCTGTGAGTTTGAGGCCACCCTGAGACTACATAGTGAATTCCAGGTCAGCCTGAGCTAGGGTCAGACCCTACCTCAAAAAACAAAACAAAAAACAAAAGCCACCAGATTTACAAGTGAAAACTAAATAGGTCATCACCTATATCAAGGTTTGGAGAATACATTTAGTAATAATGTGTAGGAATGAAGAAATTGCTATAACAATGTTAACTTTAAAAAAATTTTTTTGTTTTATCTTTATTTATTTGAGAGCAACAGACAGAGAGAGAAAGAGGCAGATAGAGAACGGGCGTGCCAGGGCCTCCAGCCACTGCAAACGAACTCCAGATGCATACGCCCCCTTGTGCATCTGGCTAACGTGGGACCTAGGGAATCGAGCCTCAAACCCAGGTCCTTTGGCTTCACAGCCAAGTGCGTAACCACTAAGCCATCTCTCCAGCCCCTAATGTTAACTTTTAAAAATACCTTTCTAAGACTAAAAGAATATTCAAGCACTGAAAACATAAAAATGATATCATCTATCTCCAAGTTAGGAAACACAATTGTTCATGACCTCTGACTAAGAAGTCTCCCTGTAGAAATCCATTATTGCATCACACGTCAAAGAATCCCCAAAGTATGATGCTCAGACAGATGGCCACATTGCTACATGTCTCAGCAAAGAGTGTGAACTGAACATGGTACACAGGTGAGATGCAGGACCTAGTTGTGGGTACAGAGAAACTGCCACATGACACCCTTGCTCCCAACAGAGCCTCATCCTCAAAGCAACCATTAAGAAAATGGTAAACAGATGAATGTTTGTGAAAAATGTGAAACAGAAAATACCACCTGCTATGATTTGAGTCTTACAGAAAAGGCCACAGCGTGGGAAAAACTAGCATGAAAGAGCTGGTGGTCAATTACAGGCTGTTCACCAATCCATTACCACCAATCTCAAACTGAGAGGCTGCTTCTCATGCCAGCTGTCCTGGGTGAAACATGATTGTGTTTCTCTGTGTGGACAGGAGGCATTTTCTTCCACTCCACCGGCCTGTTAGAGGATGTGCTGCTTCCCCAGAACTGCTCATGAACTCCAAGAATGCATGCAAGCAACCAGGGGCTTATGATGTTAACAGGCCTACCCCTTCGGAAGACAGCCGTTAGGGTAGGCACAGTGATTTCAAACATACTCTTAGGGATCAATAATGAAGTTTCCAAACTACACCCAAAGCCTTTATTAAATCAAATCTGATTTTTCCACTCAGTCCCCTCTGTTCAATCTTACAACAAAATCTGATGACGTGCCGCCAAGCTTTGCTCACGCACTGACTCCAGGTCTGTGGGTCAGGTGACAGGCTTGCTGCACAGAAGTAGCTTTGCACTCAGCGTTTCCTTAAAGGCACTTCATCTAAAGTCAAAAGCATGGTGGCACATGCCTTTAATTCTGGTGCTCAGAAGCCTGAGGTTGGAGCATTGCTGTGAGTTTGAAGCCAGAATGAGTTCCAGGTTAGCCTAGGAAGCTAGAGACTCTGCCTCAAAACACCAATACAAATACATAATAAATAAATGAAATGAAATGTACTAACAAACCCTTCATATGCACAGAATTGAAGGACTTCCCCTGTCCTTCACAGAGTTACGTACTGATCACTATCTTCCAGGAACAATCATGACGTCTGTCTCTACTGCATCTTGCATTGCTCCTTTTATCATCTATAAAACATAAAAAATCATGTGCTTACTCTCTCCCAGACAGCCTCAGCACTGAGGAATAGTGAATGAACAGAACAACTCCATCTTCACAGAATTTACACTGCCAGAAATTTAAAAATGAAAATACACGCATATACACTAGTTACATTTTTAATTGTACGTGTAATTCAGATCATAGTAACCACTATGAAAAACAGTCAAGGACCACTGAAGAGTGGGGCGCAGCTGCTTGAGAGGACTCTTAAGGAAGGCAGCACTAAAACGGAAGCCCAAATAAGTAGCCGGCTGATAAAGCCACGGGCCTCGTGAGACCATCAACACCTGTGACAACTTTAGTAATATTCCAAATTGCTTCTGAAAAACGTAAGCCAGAAAGGTGATGTCTACTCGCTTCCTTTCTGTGTTGATAGTTCCATAAAGTCTAGCGAGGACCCTTGGCTGGCGAGATCTTGTAAACTCAAGAAGATGGCCAGCCTCAGGCAGCCTTGCCCCGGTGCCTCCAAACCAGCCTTCCACAAACACGCACTTGGATACAACTCTGAAATTCCCAAACTCTCAAAAAGCCAAACCTCTTATATTTTTAATAAAGTTACCCATACTTTGGTATTGATTCCAAGCAGAAAAACATACATGGTCATCACCTAAAAAAAAAAAAAAAAAAAAAACACTTTCTCTAGGGCTGGAGAGATGGCTTAGTTAAGGTGCTTGCCTGCAAAGCCTCAGGACCCAGGTCCCACCCCCCAGTACCCACATATTCCAGATGCACAAGGTGGCACATGTGTCTGGAGTTCATTTGCAATGACTGGTGGCCCTGGAACACCCATCTTCTCTCTCTCTCCCCCTCTCTCAATAAATACACTTTCTCTAGAACCTTTCCAGGCTTTGCCAGGCTGGCCAAACATCTTCTCACATCTCTACCGTTACACCATCTCCATCCTGCTTCCAACATCATTGCTCTCTGAGCGCTACTGAGGAAGGGTGGAGTCATTCCAGCTGCCTTATTTCACAGATATTAAAACAGGCAAACAAAAATACTGACACATTCCTAAGGGACTTTAAGAAAAATTGCCTCTTGCACATGTCCACATCTATGTGTTGGTAGCTTGGTGGGTTACAGGTGGCTAGCAGAGTGCTTCCCTGCCATCTCCAAATAGAAGTCTCCCTGAACAGGGTCAAGAGCTGTGTGTCTCGTCCATCCGTCCATCTAACACCCCAGCATGAGCGGCCAAGCAGACACAGCCAGCCGGCCAAGACAAACAAATGGGTCTTGGCACAAGGGGTAGTGGGGAGGCTGGTTTCTGGAGACAGCCCTGCAGTCTAAACTTCTTAAGGACTTGGTATAAATGTGCTTTCATTGCAAAGGTGCTGCTCCATCTCAAAGGGACAGATTCAATCTGCACACTGTGGCCTTTCACCAGCTCTGTTGGCTTAAGGTGTGTGCGGCTCAGGCATATGCAAAACGTGCGTCACAGCTACCTGCTGCTAACTTTCTCAATCCTCAAACCAAAACTTTGCAAGCCCCACTGAACACTGGCCGTTTGATCAGAGATGAGTCCCGGAGCCTCTCCCCACCTCCACCCCCAACCTCGCCCAAAGGCAGAGGTGCAGCAAGGGCATAAAAGATTCTAGGTCACCTCTGTTTCCCCAGCCTGGCACTGAAAATCTAACTTCAGAATGAGGATATCACCCCTCATTTCTCTGCTAGAGTTTGTCAGTAACCAAACACTTTCTTTTTTATTCATTTTTATTTATTTATTTTTTATTCATGCTGCTGTTAGGAATGTAAGATCGAAGGGCTATTAGGGAAAGCACTGTAGGAATGTTTCTCAAAAATAACTTGCATATCATACTGCATGTACATATGTAAGAAATACTGGGTACCCCATAAATACTTACATTTTTTTTGTGCATCAATTGAATAAATTTCAGAATAAGCTGTCCAAGAAACTAAAAAATATTCATCCAAGAAAACAATATAGTATTCCTTAAAAACCTTCCCATCCTCTAGATATCCCTGGTAGATTTAATCTATTTGATATTCTGTATTGGCCCAAGTTTTACATCAACCCATCTTAGGCTCTCTTCTCTCTGTGTATATATTCTCCTTTTGAGCATTTCCATCCCTACTCATTGCTTCAGCAGTAGCTACCTGAATGAATCCCAGGCTGCTGCGACACGAAGCTACCCCTGGAGCTCAGAGAGACTGGGATTCAGTTCCAAGTCTCCCCAGCCCCAGCTGTGGTCACAGAACGATGCCTGACCTCTCTGAAGCCACTTCCTCATCTGTCAATGAAGGATGGTGATATCACAATGCCCCGTCACACTGAAAGTACTCAGACACTGTTTTAAGGTTGTGTTTTATTCTGTTTCCATCTCTAGCTCCAGCTGAAAGGTCTTTCAATAAATCTTGCTTCTTTCTTCTGTTTTCCATATTCACACAAAGCTGAAGCTTCCATGTCATCCTCGGAAACTCCATCGCCTCCAAGTCAATGACTAACCATTAAGTCGGCACAGGTAAATCCATAATGAGCTTCTGACTTCATTCCATCCTAGGAATACCATGACTTAGTCCCTAAGTCTACATCGATTGTCTGTCTTAAGCCCAAAGCTACAGGAGCCTTCAGAGCAGTAATTCAGGATAATGTCTGAACTCCTGATCACACACAAGTATCTCAGTGGAAAAATCCATGCAATTATGGTGACATCTCATACTCTGCTTTTTTACGAGTACTTCATAATTGTACTAAAATTTACTTACATGGCAATCATACCTGAGGATCTAATTAATGTTAAAGGGGCTCTCCCTAGATCTATCCATGTTGAAATGACAGATCTGGACTAATTAATGATAAATAATTTTTTTACAGATACATAAAGTTATATAACATTTGCTATTAATGATTACATAGTGTCTCAGGAGATCATACCAGTTTTGTCAGAAATTCCTGCTTCAAACATATCCCAAGTCATTAATAATGTTAAAATAGACATTCATCTGAGATAAACAAAATTTAATCTCCCTGACTTAGTTAAAAGTTTTGCCAATTTATATCATATATCTTTCCTTCCAATTTCCAGCCACACTACTAAATTACAACATTTCATTTATTTTTCATATCGAGGAAAAAAATCTACCTCATAGGCTTCAATAAAAAATTAGAACAGCAACTTTATGATCATGAAAAATAAACAGTTCATAATTCTGCAAATACGGTTTACCATACAACACTGTAAAAGTATAAATCATACTACAATTGTAATTAAGCTGTCATCAATCATTATGTACTTAGCAAGTTAGCACACTTGCGCCCCCTAGTGGACAATTAATACAAAATTGTGCTGGTTTTCTCAAGAAAGGTTAAAAAAAAAAAAAGGAACTGGAACAGAGATACACACATGCAGGTCCATCTTTAAAGACACTGACATTGGTCAGTCAGCAATCTAGTCCAAGAGGTTCTTGAATAGTGATGCCAAGGGTTAGGCCTACAGTGAAAGCAACTTCTGAATTCCAGTTCCAACCCATAGGAACAATATGACCTTGGGTTGTAACAGTCAACAGTGGCTTCCCAAGATCCCGCAAGCGCTAGTGACGTAACTGCAAGGCACTCTGACTTCGTGTGACGGCCAAAGCCCCTTCCTTCCCCACACGCCGCAGCCTCGGTCCTCACCCCCAGGGATCAGCGCACGCCTGGCTCCCCAGCCTGCCTCTTCCAGAGACTTTCCCACCATGGCATGTCTTAAAAGCAGTCGTCCTCAAGGAAGACTTCTCATTCGTGCACAAGATGAGAACAGTGAGCTGGGAAAGGCTCTTCACATTCACTCTACTTCATCCCAGGCTGACCCCGGGCCTCCTGCTGGTTCCAGTGGGAGGGGGTCAGGACTGCAGCCCTTCTTACCCCCCCCCCCCCCGTGTTGCTGAGCACAAGGGAATTAGCAGCACTGACTTAGCTTGTTATCTCTCAGATATTCTAGTCGCTTCCTGCCTCTTGGATGTACAGTAACTCTTGAAGCAATTTCAGAAATCCCAAGGTATTTAAATTTCAGAGAAAAAAAACAAACATAAGCACATGTACAGCAATAAACATTAAAGGCAAGTGCAGAACACATTAATTCCACTACATATTAAGATGCAAAGGACCTCTCAGAGAAGGCTTACTAGGGATTGTGTGCAGTATAAGCAGAACTTACCATTTTCTCATGGAACATTATATTTGAAGTAATGATAAACAGATAAATTACAATTAAAGCCTGAGTATCTAGCAAACACGTTAATGAAAATGAATGAAGTGAGCCCATTTCTTCAATGAAAACTGATGACTGGATTTGTGGCCAATGATGAAACTTTCAAACAAAAATCGAAACTTTGAGATGCTATATATACTGCAGGGAGTGTGACGGCCTCATGACACTAAGGACTGGCTCTCATTGCATCTGCGGATGGACTAAGGCCAGTGATGGAACCTGAGACCTTCCGGTGACCCATCACGAACCCGCACAGCCACACGTTCACGCAAGCGCACACTCACACCCAGACGTGGAATCAGCTGAAAGTGTAGCTCGGACTTTCCTGCAGCAGAGCACAGAATATCAGAAGATTCCAGATTCCACGTGGCAAATAATTTCAAAGGTGGCTATTTGTTCAGTTTTAGTATAGATTCAAAGACTATTCTTTTTAAATTTTATTTATTTGCAAGCAGAGAGAGAGAACATGACAGAATGGGCACACCAAGGCATGTAGCCACTGCAAATGAACTCCAGACACATGTACCACCTTGTGCATCTAGCTTACATTGCTACTGAGGAATCAAACCTGGGTACTTAGGCTTTGCAGGCTAGTGCCTTAACCACTAAACAATTTCTCCAACCCCTGATATTTTATTTTTTCCAATCTATTAATATCTGCTTTAATGGAACACAAGTTTTCATGTCTTGTTTGTTGGGTATTTTGATAAGTTATTTTGATCAAACTAGGCAAAGATAAGTCTGGTCTCCTGAACATGTTAGGGTTGGAAGAAGATGATTGTTAGAATAACACTTTCATACCATTAAGGATATTCTTTGAGGGCTGGAGAGATGGCTTAGTGGTTAAAGCATTTGCCTGCAAAGCCAAAGGACCCAAGTTCCATTTCCCCAGGACCCACGTAAGCCAGATGCACAAGGGACACATGTGTCTGGAGTTCATTTGCAGTGACTGGAGTTCCTGGCACTCCTGTTCTATCTGCCCTCCTCTCTCTCTCTCTCTTTATCCTTCAAATAAATATTTTTTTAAAAAAATAAACAAAATAGGGCTGGGGAAATGGCTTAGCAGTTAAGGTGTTTGCCTGTGAAGCCTAAGGACCCTGGTTCAATTCCCCAGGACCCACATAAGCCAGATGCACAGGGGATGCCTATGTCTAGAGTTCATCTGCAGAGGCTGGAGGCCCTGGCATGCCCATTCTTCTCTTTCTCTCTGCCTCTTCCTCTCTCTCAAATGAAGAAATAAAAAATAAAAAAATAAAAAATATCACCCTGGTAAATGTGTGTGGAAAATATAAGTATCTTTCATAAAATGGATATTATCTATACCATTTTAATATAAAATAAATCAGTGAATCCCTATTTAAAAGTTTTATCTGCTTTATGTTTGAATGCCCTATGTAGGAAGGATAACTTATAAAAGCAAAAATCCTCTTACAAACTTAATTTTTCAAAGTAGAAGGGTTCCAAGGTCAAAAGCATTTGAGAATTGCCACTTGGGAGAAGCCAAAATCCCCCCAAGAAGGTGTACTAGGACAGATCACGTCTCCCCATTCTGAAGCCAAAATGGAGAAATTTGTCAAAGCAACCACTTAGGATTCCTGAGATAAATACCAGGAAAACCTAGACATAAGAACTGAAATTCACATCTGGAATTCTTGGTCCAGAAAAACTGAGACTAGACTTCACAATGTAAATGGCAAATACAAGAAACACTAATATGTTATAAATATGTTGATATTCATGTATTCAGTTCCACTGCACCCCTGATTTCTGCTAAAGCCAGCATTCCATACTCCACAGCAGCAGCCCTATAAAAAGAAGCAAACTACATGCTGATCATTTTTCTTCCGAAAATAAAATAGTATCCTCTGTTACTGGAGAATATATGCCAAATGAAGAAACATCCACAGCCAAATATCTTTTAACAACATACAAAGCAATTCACCATAGGTTTACACAGTCTATTACACACTCATACACTGGCTCTGAACATCAAAGTTCAAGTTTCTGCTTCCACAAAAAAAAAAAAAAGGAGGTTTCTCACTTTCTTCACCAAAGTAGATGAATTAACCTACCAATCCATGCTATAAATGGCTTTTAAGTTCAGATTCTAACAATATCAACTTGTAACCACCCTAATGTACTCTTGAACTAAATGTATGACAATTAAATTCCATTCAAGACAAGAATAATTAGTTGTGCCAGAAAGTGTTGAAGAAAAGCAGTTACTGGATATGCCATGTGCAGAATTGTCAAAGGAAGGATAAAAAGTAATCCTTGTGAGCACTACCATGGTGTGTGTAGTCTATGGATGTGTGTGTGCAAATTCACAAGTAGAGGCCAGAGGAGGACATCGAGTGTCCTCTTACCATTTTCCACTTTATTTCCTTGAGATGGTGCGTTACTGAACGTGGACCTTGCTGTCCTGTATCCTATAGCAGAAGGATAATCAAGGTTCAATTAATTATCAGTTGATTGACTTTAATGGAAACTGTTTCCATCCTCATTTAAATTTAATAACTTTTTGAAGGAAGATCATACCTGAGATTACCACTTTAACTTTACACATGATGAAGAGAAGTTAAGGAGGATGAAAACTTCCCAAAACCACAAGCAGAAAGGCAGAGTGCCTAAGGGTGACGGATACTGCTAGAAGTGATCACAGTTTTCATACACGCCTGCCTGCCTCTTACACCAGGATCTGTTTCCACAGGAAACATGAAAACATGACTAATAGCAACCCACTCTAGTAAAATAATAGAGGCGTAATGCTTAGAAAACAAACACTGAAGACAATCAGAGAAGAAAGAGAATTTGGATTTTCTTCTCTCAAGATACAAAAACAGAAAGGATACATGAGCTTAAATAACTAAAGTTTTGCATCAAGTGGTATTATGCCCAAAGACTCAATAATGTTAAGTGGCAGCTTAGTACCAAAGATAGATTACTAGATGAGCATAATGTCCTCATGGACCAATCAGTAAAGCAAAGTCGCTCTTGCCCACCTGCGTCTATCTCCTCTCCCTCTCCATCGGGCAATGAGAGACGTCGCGCTCCCTCACTGACATTCCAGATTTACCATGGGAGCACTCATGGGCTGGGCTGGGCTCTGACAAAACCTCTTTGCACTCTTCTAATACATGGGCCCACATATTCACTTGTATATTATTCCCTTTACATACAAAAAGAATATCAATGAAACAAAGGTCTATATGCCAATAAGCACAGACAGAATGAATTATAAAGCATATAGACATGACTAATCAGAATACACCTATCTTCTGTGTTCCATATGTATACACACACACTACTAAGGAGCAAAGCATAGCTATCTCCATATATAAGCACGCTTCATATGCTATACTAAGAGTTTAATAATCCTAATATGCACTATCAATAAAAATTTTGATGGGTTTAGAAATCTTGATTTAAGGAAAAAAAAAACACATTTTGCCTTTCTACTATTTGCTTTTGTTGGTTTGTGGGGGGGGGCATGTTAAAGATGAATTTAAAGAACAAAAACCACTTAAAGCTTATATGCTCTTTATGAATTCATAGATTCCTATAAATTATTAGGACCGAAAAGTTGCATGCCACATTTTTTAAACGAATCTATTCTCTTTAGAGTGATAAAGCATGGTTCTGCTGAGTTACGAATATGTTAATACAGAACCGTTAGCCACTGTGC
Source organism: Jaculus jaculus (assembly GCF_020740685.1). Taxonomy (NCBI): domain Eukaryota; kingdom Metazoa; phylum Chordata; class Mammalia; order Rodentia; family Dipodidae; genus Jaculus; species Jaculus jaculus. The sequence continues at coordinate 3,357,628 of NC_059112.1, read as the reverse complement.
TCTGAGGTCTTGACTTACTATCGTACGTGCAATATATTTATTACCCGGCAGCCATCTTTATAGTTGTAACAATGAGTGAATTTACTCAGCACAGGGGCTCCCCCGTGGGAAGTAGACCTCGTCCTCGGCTACATTTGTGCTTTGTTTTATGGGCTCCCGGATTAGAATCACATTTCTTTCATCATTGTACAATCTCACATTTTGCATCAAGGTTACCAGCTACCAATATTATAGAAATTCCTTTTCTTATTTGTTATTTTTAGAGACTAAATCTCACTACGTTGCCCAGGCTGGGCTTGAAATGACCAGCCTGCTGTCTCTGCCTCCAGAGAAACTGGAGATTGCACAGCCGACGTGCAGACGTGCGCCTGCGAGCCGAGCTCTGCGATGCGTCCCGATGCCGCATCCACTTCTGCCAGACAGACTCTTGTCACGTCAGTGTCGTGGTTTCACTGGTGTCTGACTTCTTTCAAAGCACATGTTAATTTTTCCAGAAGAAACAAAGTCAAACTTATTTCCAATACACATATGTATATACATATATCCATTTCTTACATATATACATAGTTTATATATCTATCAGAGTTTATCTTAAAGAATTGAAGATGTATAAGGTTAGACCACACACAACAACAAAAATATACATCTTGTCCCAAGATTCATTTGTAACTCAGCAGAACCACGGTTTATTACTCTAAAGAAAATAGATTAGCTTTAAAAATATGGTATGCAACTTTTTGGCTCTAATAATTTATAGAAATCTATGAATTCATGTACAGAGTGTATAAGGTTTAAGACAGTTTTGTTTTTTAAATTCATTTTTAACATAGCCTAAAAAGGACAGGGCCATGAGCACCCAGCTCTGGAAGTGAGGTGGGAGGGCCTCGGAGGGGGGAGGAGCCCTCTCCCTGCTGCTCCCCAGTTTAGGCAGTCACCTCTTATTTTAAGATAGATTATTTTGCTCATGTTTTCTTAGTTCACGTTTGACAAATATTCTACAGGTTTAAATTACACAGTCTGACAACATGACACGCATCTGCATCGTGACCTCACCACCACAAACTGGCACACCTGTCACCAGCCACCAGTCACAAATTTTCTCCCTCCCTTGGTGAAGCTCCATTATGTAATAAGGTATGAAAGAAAAGCAGTATTGTTCACTCAAATGTTCATCTTGGAGATGTTTTACCATGCAAAATAACTCCATCTTGTGGATTGTCAAGACCATGGCATTCCAGTCTCACCTTTAATTTCGTGAAGATGGAAACCAGCTCATCCCTTCCCCCTTCCCCTCATCAGCATTGGCTGGTCAGGTGCAGGTACCTATGCCAGCCTGCCATGCCCAGAACCGCCTCAGAGCCATTCTCCTGCCGCCCAGCAAAGGCAACACTGGTACTTCCGACACCACAGCTTTCACCAGGCCCTCTTGCTGTGTTTGTTCCACCGAAATTTCTATAAGCAAAGATATTAAACACTGAGGCTCTTTAAGAGACTAGGGAATGGTAGAGAGGGTGTCCCCACTTTATGTAGGCTTTTGCTATTCTGTACGCTCTTCTCAATTTCTGAGGATGAATACAAAATGTGTAACCAAACTCTAGAATACTGCCCCAAATCACTTATGCCACACTCAGCGCTCCGGCACCCACCAACAGGATTTCCCATTCTGACCCGTCTTTTGAAAGTTCAGAACCTACAGAGACTTGATCTCTCCCACCCAGCAGAAAGGTTTCTCCTTTCCAGCATTCGCCCAGGTGTCACTCCAGGTCCTCCAGTGTCAAGACCCCTCTTTGTCTACAGGGACCTCATTCCAGCTCAGGACAGACACCAACTGATCCAACTTCTGTCTTGCAAGAAGAGGTCCCGGCCAGGCGTGGTGGCGTACTAGGAGGTGGAGGTAGGAGGATAGCCGTGAGTTTGAGGTCACCCTCAGGCTCCGTAGTGAATTCCAGGCCAGCCTAAGGAGGAGAGGGTCCTGGACAATACCTCCGACAGACTCTCGACTATTCTCATGCGATCAGACCTCTGATGGTTGCTTGTGATGGCTCACATGACAAAGCTGAGGGATGTCTAGAACTAACAAAGCACACCTCTGGGTGTACAGGGGTTCTAGAAAGGACCTGCATGTGTGAAGTAGATATTGATGCTTACATGGAGGGTGAATCTAATAGGCTGAAGCCTGGATGGAAGAAAGTTGGGAGAGAGGAAGCCGGCATGTGCCCCAGCGTCTGTAGCCGTGCCGTGCCGACCCAATACCAGAGGCTCTCCAGGAAGCTCCCAGGCCGTCCCCTCGGGGTTTGGGTTGAGACCCCTGAGGCTGGGTCTGAGACTGAGCCACTAAGAGGCTCTTCTGCCTCCTCGGAGCATAGATCACCACTGAGTAACCCGGCCTCTTATCACGTGAGCAGCAGTGTACATACGTTCTGTCCCTCAAGGAGCCTAAATTAAGACTAGAAAAGTTCCATCCACTTGTACTAAAACTGAGCAACTAACCCTACCAACGTGTATGACTAATTTGTACCAAAAACTACAAGTTATTCAGTTCTCAAATATAAAACCCAGATTTACTTTAATTGCTTAAGACTTTCAAAAACTCTGTGTTAAATGTAGACATCAGATGAAATGTGGCCCTTTGTAATGGCCCTTAGTATGGATACTCTATGCATCCTTCAGATGATACCCATTTGTAGGGATAAAATGACTGATACATAACTAAATTTTCCCATGTTAAATAAAATATTCCCTTTGGCTCACAAAACCAGTTACCATTAGAAAATATTTCTAATCTTGTTCAAAAAAAATCAACATTAATTTTTCTCTCCCATCCTGGCCGAACACCCCCTTGTAACCTTTTAAATGACTCCCAGCACCTTTAAGAATTAAAATTAAGGTGCTAGAGAGATGGTTCAGTGGTTAAGGTCCCTGCTTGCAAAGTCTAAGAACCTGGGTTCAATTCCCCAGTATACAAATAAAGCCAGATGCACAAAGTGGTACATGTTTCTGAAGTTTGTTTGCAGTGGCTGGAGGCCCTGGCACATCCATATTCTCTCTCTGTCTTCTGTCTCTCCCTGCTTGCATATAAATAAATTTAGGTGAAAGAATTAAAATTGGGGGCTGGGAAGATGGCTCAGCAAGTGCTTGCTTACACAGCTGGACATCCCAGGTTCAGTTCCCAAGCTGCCCATATAAGCTAGCCAAAAATGCAGTGGGAACCCCTGATGTTTGTTGGCAGTGCAAGAGGCTCTGGAACACCTATACACATGCACACATGCTTGCGCACAGAAAATTCTAAAAAAGTAAAATTGTACTTCACAGCATCTATTCCATTGATTTGTTTTGTTTTTCGAGGTAGGGTCTCATTCTGGTGCAGGCTTACCCGAAATTAACTATGTAGTCGCAGGGTGGCTTCAAACTCATGGTGATCCTCCTACCTCTGCCTCCCAAGTGCTGGGATTAAAGGCAGCTGCCTTCCATTGTATCTTAAAGGTGTCAGCTGCGCTCATGTTTAATGAAAAGGTAAAAGTAAGGATATTACATCAGATCATCCTCTACGGAGAGACATAAGGAAGCAGAAAGGCCCTTACAACTCAGGGCAAGAGAAAGTTCAAACCTGCCATCTCAGTTCTAGTACTCAGGAAGATTATGCAGGAAGGACCCTTGAAGTCAAGAGTTAGAGACCAGTCTAGGCAGCATTAGCAAGAATCGGTTTCAAAGTGGGGAGGGAGTCCTATAAATATATAGAAAGGGGTTTAGGACATTACCGGCTGTTAAAGATGCTTGCTCATACCTGTGGGCTCAGGTTCAACTCACCAGCCACCTATGTAAAGCCAGACAGGCATTGTTTTGCAGCAAGAGATAAGGATACACATGTGCGTGTGTGCATGCACACACACATGTACACATACACACACACACACACACGCCCATACACAGAGATGAGTCTAGAGGTTAAAATGTTATTATAGAATGTAGCTTTTTTGTTGTGTTTTGTTGTTTTACTTTAACTCAGCATAACAGTATTAGGTTTCAATATGGCATTTGTTTTTTGAAACAAAATTTGGCTGTTCATTGTCTCTCTCTTGTCTCCATCTCCCCAACCTGCCCCCCAAATCCTTTCACACTCTTCTTAGCCTGCCCATAAAGTTATCTAATAATTTTAATAGCAGAATTCTTGTTACTTTGTCAGGAGACTAATTCTACAGGAAATTAATATTCAATTCTCCAATTCTTCAAGTCTAAAACTCTAAACTAATTTCATGTAATTCTTGTACCTCAGACTCTGCTCACAAAAAAATACAGAACCACCTGGAGCATGGGACTCTCCTGAGGGTGGTCACTGGACATCTGTATTGCCATCTGAAATATTTATTAAACTGGACTCTTAAGTGTCCAGGAGCACTACAAAACACATAGAAGGCAACCCAGGCATTTACACTTTTCACAAACACCCTAGGTGTGTCTCAAACTACTACAGTTTGGATATGGAGGCTCAGATATTAAAGGCTTGGTCCTCAAGGGGATATCATGAGGAGGTGCCATGAACCAGTAGATGGTAAGAGGGCCTTGGGTCATTTGTGTGATCTTGAAGTGAACTGTAGGCCCAGTCCATCATTCTTTCCCTCACACCTCACCCTCCCCTGCTGACCCACAAAGTCATGGCTCTTCCAAGCACTCCTGCCAAAGTATGTTACCTTTGTCAAGGCCCAAACTAACAGTCTTGGTCTGAAATCTCCACAACCATGATACAAATAAACTTTTTATTCTTTATATGCTAACTGTCTCATGTAATTCATTACAATAATGTTAAGCTGACTAATACAGATACCAAAGTTTAAGAATCTGGAGACAGAGGTCTAAAAATTTCTTATAAATTTGCCTAAAGTCTATAAATGGCAAGAGAATTATTTCCATTATCAAAAATATGAGAATCTGTTTAAACCAGTGTGTTTACAAACAAATCACAAACCATAGAGAGTTTTTATTATGTTAGATGGAATTCTAGATGAGGCACTAAGTAAGTACACCAGACGGGAATGCTCATCTTGGTAGGTCACTCTCCAGCTGTAGCAGCTAAGAATATATCCTGCGCATCTGTAGAAATTCCACCCAAGGAAAGTGAAATGTGAACATATTTCTGAAACCAACTGTCCATATGGAGCTGTCCTTGGCGCCTGTGCACAGCACACTCTAGTAACATATCACTAGGCTCTAGTATTTCTTCAATTTCTTTTCTTTGGTGGAAGAAAAGCAGCCTATAGTTTAATACTCAATGTTCCCAATACTCAGAAGTAACTGAAGGAAAAAAAGTGACCAAGATTGTCCAACAACAGTGTGTAAAATTCATATGTGAGGGTCTATGTATCCACTTGTGTGAATGGGTGTAGATCCAGATTTAGTTTTGGAGACAGCTCAAGGCCGCTTGAAAAGCGACCATCACTACTGAAGCAGGCCTCATGTGCTCATCCATGTGATGTCTTGTGTCCCTTCCTGTGGGACACAGGCTATTCTCTCTTAGAAAGAAATCTGTCCAGGTTTCTATGTCCCTGATGAGCTATCAATTAGCCATCTTTCAAAAAGGGACTCAACCAAAGGGTGATTCAATCCGACCCTCATCCCTAGGAATCAACATCATGAGAAGGACAGACACAATGGGCAGACCAAACCATGCCAAGCTCCTAAGAGACGGGCTTTGATTGGCAGTCCTCTAGCTACCCTGGGTTCCATCCAACTAAAGCCTGACTGCTCAGCTCTTCCTTCAGTGTCCGTGAACTAATATGATTCTAGTACAGTACCATTTTTCTTAGGTTAGTTGCCTATTACTATGACTCTCAACACCCAAAATTCCTCAAATTTTAAGAACAAGATATGCTTAGAACACATCTTCTTTTAGCCTGCTACTTGCTACTTCTCAAGGCCTCTGAGTCCTTGAGAAAATACCACCATGTTCTCCACTAGAGTCTTCCAATTTGATGGAAGACCAAGAGCCACTCTTGCGAGAACCTGTGAACCAATGGTGAAGCACTGCTTGGAATTTTTATCTACTTCCTTCCTAAATTCTTGCTATTAGTGTCTGATCCATAATTATATGCCTGTGCCTCCCATTACTTCCATGGCCAGTCTCTGGCTGTCAACTTGACAGGATTCAGAATCATGGGCACAACTCTCCAGTCCTGTTTTTGAGGGATTTTCTAGATTAGGTTAGTAGATGTGATGGGTGGCACCATCCCATGGGCTGGGGTCCTGGACTATAAAGACGACAGCTGGCTGGCAGTCAGCATGCACCTCTCTACTTCCACCCTGCTGATGGGTCAATGTGATGCCATCCTGTTCCTGCCACACTTTCCCCACTGTGAGGGACTCTTCCTCGAGAACTGAGGTGAAGTGAACTCTTCCCTCTGCTGCCTCTGGCTGGGTATTTTGAGCCAGTGATGAGAAGGTATCTGGTACACATGTGAAACACGTGTTCTCACATACACACAATTCCTCAGTGCGTTTATCCTGCCCTAGGTCATATGTGCCCCATCAGGCACATGAATGTTAGCCCAGCACTCACACATAACATGACTGTCATCACCCATCATGCACTACAGCAGGTGTAGTTACATGCACATTTCAAAAAGAGTATCTTTAAAGGACAATAAGCAAATTCATGTACCCTGCAAAATATTCCAAAGTCCTGCTACAGAGACAGACTTCCACCCACCTAGATGCATGCAAACTCCTCTCCCTAAGTAACCTTCATTACGAGTTCATGGGGGTAAATTCTATTCTGCACTTCTGAAGAAGCAGCCTCGATGGGAACATTAAAATGAGTTAGCGGCTAAAATCATTCACCGGTAACAGAAACACTGGATTAGTGTTACTTTACTTTTCTGAGATATTATTCAGGGCAACTGTTCAAAGCAGTATGAGTATTGTACATAGGGAAATGAGCCAAAGAGTTTTCAATGAGTTTCTGATAACTGGGAAAAGGTTAGGAAAAAAAGCATTTGCCATTTTTGACATTGTATTCTATGCATGCGTGCTTGTGTACAAAATGAATTTTGATCATTCACCCCATGGCACTTTTACCCCCTCCTGAAGGTGTCAAAACCCTTCTTCCCAAGTAATCCCCTTGCACTGAGCTCCCCTTCCCCAGCAGGCCCTGGGGTGACAGTGCACCGTTCTGTCCTCTGCAAGCCATCACCCTCTCTCCTCCTTGCTCCCTTCTTTCTTCTCCCTACCCTCAACCCTCTTTCAAAATCATCCACTCAATATTTTGGCTGCTATAACAGTTAATTCTATAATCCCTGTGCAGATAGGCCCATGTATCATCATTGACAAGGCCCATTAATTATAATAACTCAAATGTCACCAACTCTTGTGCCTACTGATCAGAGATCCCAAAGCTCATATACATCACAGGTTTTTCTAGGAGACTCTATGACATGTTGCGCAGATACTTGCCAACGTTTCTCTTGCCATAGTTTTTGTTGATGCTCCCTTATATAATTTCATGGGGCCCATGCAAGAATCTGTTGAGTCCTGGTGGAGGATACAGACATGGGCAAACATTTTTTCCATGCTCAGAATTTCTCAAACCCACAATGTAGAAGCATAGATTAAGCTCAAAACCAATCTTTCCTAAGGCGACTTCTCTCTCGGGGCTAAGTTTTCACCTCGGTAGACTTCTGTGGGCTCATCTGGCTAGTCTATCAGTTATATCCCCCTTTTGAAGCTTCTGTTGCGCTTCATGGTTCCTTAATGGACTGTAAGTTTGTAAAGAGAAGAGTGCATGCTTAAATAACATTCATCTTCACAACACATTTTACAGTGACTTTTATCCTGATGCTCCTTAAAAGATTGTCAGAATGATATAATCTTTAGAAATTCAAATATGACAACCTGTATGTGAGGAAATGCCTATTTAAAACTAATTCTATGCAGTGACTGTTTTACTTCAACAACCATACTCCCATACAAATAGCAACTAGTTACTAAATTCCATTGAAAAATCGTATTAAAAGCAGCAAAAGGGCTGGAGAGATGGCTTAGTGGTTAAGCGCTTGCCTGTGAAGCCTAATGACCCCGGTTCGAGGCTCAGTTCCCCAGGTCCCACGTTAGCCAGATGCACAAGGGGGCGCACGCGTCTGGAGTTCGTTTGCAGTGGCTGGAAGCCCTGGCGCGCCCATTCTCTCTCTCTCCCTCTACCTGTCTTTCTCTGTGTCTGTCACTCTCAAATAAATAAATAAAAAATGAACAAAAAATATTTTTAAAAAGCAGCAAAAACTTTAAATTTAGCTTGCAGGTACTGTGTGTGTGCTCCCGTGTGCAGGGGCATGGGCACTGCAGGGTGCAGAGAGGCCAGAGGAGCCTGCGGGCTCTGCTCCTGCCCTTCCACCTCACTTGTGTCCCTGTTCATTGCTCACTGCTCCATTCACCAGGCCAGCTGGCCTCAAGCTTCCCGAAAATTCGTCTCTGCTTCCCATAGACATGCTGGGATTCCAGAAGCCCACCACAACTTTTAGCTTGCACATGGATCTGAGACTCTGAGCTCAGATAAGGGTACACTTTCACAGTAAGCACTTTATCTGTGGAAACATCTCCCAAGCCCACAGCGTGTGTCTAAGATTAATTAACACAATGCATGTAATGTACTTGACGTTAGTTTTTATTAAATTCATTACGAGAGCTAGATTTCGAGGCCATTGTCCTCCATGCAAATCCTAAAATGAAATGTCTTTAAAGGTGATCTTTCCTAGGGGCTGGGGAGATGGCTTAACAGTTAAAGTGCTTGCCTGCAAAAGCTAAGGACCCAGGTTCAGTTCCCCAGTACCCACATAAGCCAGACACAAGATGGTACCTATGTCTGGAGTTCATGTGCAGTGGCTGGAAGCCCTGGTATGCCTATTGTCTGTCTCTGTGTCTCTGTCTTTCTCTCTCCTTTAATAAATAACAAAAAATTATCATTCCTTAAATTATTCATAAAAATATCCCCAAATTATCTATATTGCATAGTTTTTTAATTAATTTATTTATTTGAGAGAGACAGACACAGAGAGAAAGACAGAGGGAGAGAGAGAGAATGGGCGAGTCAGGGCTTCCAGCCTCTGCAAATGAACTCCAGACGCGTGCGCCCCCTTGTGCATCTGGCTAACGTGGGACCTGGAGAACCAAGCCTCGAACCGGGGTCATTAGGCTTCACAGGCAAGCGCTTAACCGCTAAGCCATCTCTCCAGCCCATATATTGCATAGTTTTTATGTTATATTCTTTGTCAATAGCCATTCTAATTCAATTGAAGGGGTTCTTGTCTTTTATTTTTCTCCACATTCATTTCTATAATATAGTTAAGAGAAATATCAAATCATAATAACCACACATAAAAATGAATGTTTTGGTAACTGGATAAAATGGTTTGGTTTCTCCAAGTTCCTAAGCTATTTAATTTAGCATTATTTTACCCAAATCTCATTTTAGAAGAGAATATCTAAATTTTTATTTGAGGTGTCTCACTCAGAACAGAAGTATAAATGTTTTCATAACCAAACAAGGAAGAATTTCTTGAGCCTTTCAAGTAAATACGGCAGAAATTATAACAGTAAAACTTAAGTGAGATAGCAGGTTAGACGGTTGGAGCTGCCACAAGCAGAAACAGGATGGATCTCAAGGGATGGCCATCGTACCACCGAGCAGGAAATACTGTATCCTTTCTCCTACACAGATTCATAATTGGAAAAGAAGAAAAAAAAACCACCACAATGTTTCCTCCCACCATTGACTTTCTGAGAAGTCTAAGAAAACCACCTTATGCGTTCACAACAGACTTTGAGCTTTTTAACACCTGCCCAGATTGACAGTCAGTAAATAAATGTTAATCCAATTAGTCTATTTCCCACCAAGGCTCTTTTAAGTTCCATGAAATGTCTTCTTTCCAGTGAACCCATTAAATCTTAGCTCCTCCATCATCCTGGCTATAACCCTAATGATGACTGAACCCTTGCTCATGGCGGACACACTCACAGGGCACTTTCAGTCTCCTGGAGACACAAAGGCCAGGTGCAGAAAGGAACCTGAGGTCACCTCAAAGTCTGCATTGCATATTAGGAACTCTGGTAAGGAATAACTAGCCATCTGAAATCAGACTGCTTTTCTTAACTTTAGGCTGAATTCAGGTTGATTGTACTTTTCATCAAATGGAATCTGAGTGCCTCCCACACAGATGTGGTTCTCTTCAATCACTGTTTTATGTAACACTCTTTCTTCCTGGAGTTTGATTCAAATATGAATCATAACCAACCAAAAGAGAACAATCTTCATTTATGACAAGATAAGAATCCTGAAAATATGGAAACATTTTAAAAGGTTATAACCATTATAGGAGTTACAAATGTTAACTTTGAGAAATTTTGAGAGAGAAGGGAGGAGAAATTACTGAAGCTGAACCAACACCAGGGTAAGCTAATTTTCTATCAGTAATTGTTTTTCAAAAATGTTTTAAAGTCACAAAAGGGGGCTGGAGATGGATTAGTAGCTAAAGGCACTTGCTTGCAAAGCCTAACGATCTAGGGTTGATTCTTGTAGCAACTCCTATAAAGCCAGACACATAAAGTTACACATGCATCTGGAGGTTTTCTGCAGAGGCAGAAGGCTCTAGCGAGCCCATCCTCACACTTTCATCCCTCTCAAAATATGTCAAAATAAATAAAGTCACAAGCATAAAAATTCAAATTTAACCCCAACAGATAGTCTTACTCTATTTTCAGTTAGGTCTTGCCTACAAAAGTGGATGGGAAAAGGATGGTGTCTTAATGAACTCATTTTTAATTTTATAAGAGACTTGGATATTACCCAATGTCTCTTTCAAGAAAAAGAGAATAAGTTACTATTCTAAAAGTTCATAAGAAAAAGGTACATGTGTTTAACCCACATTTGACAATACAAAGCTGATGTGGTTAGGCTGTGAAATGTCCCTTGAAAGCTCATGTGCTGAAGCTTAGTCCCCACTGGCAGTAGTACTGAGGGAAGGCTGGATCGTGACTTGGTACTCTACGCATTTCATCCAAGGCTTCATAAGTTACTATTCTAAAAGTTCATAAGAAAAAGGTACATGTGTTTAACCCACATTTGACAATACAAAGCTGATGTGGTTAGGCTGTGAAATGTCCCTTGAAAGCTCATGTGCTGAAGCTTAGTCCCCACTGGCAGTAGTACTGAGGGAAGGCTGGATCGTGACTTGGTACTCTACGCATTTCATCCACTGGTGAGTCCACAGGTGAATCAGCTTGCAGAGGGGAAGCCTTCTGGGTGTGTCTCTTTGGGGTACAGTGTACCCCAGCCCCTGGCTCTGCCATCTTGGCTTTCTAGTGACCATGAGATAAGCAACTCTGCTCCACCACACCATTCTATTCAGCAGGCTTCCCAGGTGCAGGCCCAGACTCTCACAGCCAAGACCACTGATGGAAGCCTTGTAAGCCATAAGCCAAAATTATAACTTTCCTTCTTTAAGTTGATTTCTCATTTTGTCACAGTCACCAAAAGCTCACCAATAAACACATCTTTGTGTGGTCAATGAATTTTGAAGAAATTTGTTTATATCTTTGAGATAGATCTTCCTATGTAGCCCAGGCTGACCTTAAACTTGCCATCCTCCTGCCTCAGTCTCCCAAGTACTAGGATTACAGGCATACACCCCCATGCCATTCTAATTTCTAAACATCTTAAAGATGACAAAGACCCGAGGAAGTAAATTCTTTTTACCTTAAGAGTTATAATATACATGGTTAATCTTTTAAAACAAGAATCTTCAGGCTGTATGTAGTTCAGTGGTATATCACTTGTCTAGTGTTCATGAGGCCATTAGTTAGAGACTCAACACCACAAAAAAATAAAGATTACAGTGAGATGCCAGTATTCTACTATACTTAGTAATAAGATGTTCTATATTTCAGAAGTTAGTATTAGTTTAATTGCTCCTATCACAACTGATGATAACCATTTGAGATAATGGATATGCTAGTGAACCTAATCAGATCATTCTACATTGCTGTGTATATAACAGGCTCTAATAAATTGCTTTTGCCGAAAATCTCCGATTCCTCACTTGGGGTCACAGGTAACAGAAAGCAGGGGGAGAAAAACTGGCATCCCTGCCTGTATTTTGTCTCTTGCCTTCCATTTGGGTTAGAAATATGCCAAACTGTGCATGTAGCTTTGCTAACTGATCACAAGATTTATGCCTGGAAGATCCTGCAAGCAGTGAAATAAACCAGCCAGGCTGAAATACTCACTTGTGTAATAGTGGTACGCAGACTATGCAGGTAACCAGCTGCCCTCTGATTGAACACGAGACCTCCTTAGTGGGAGAGAACATACTTATACCTGGCACTGGGAACCAAGTCAGAATCCCATGAATAGGAAACTCAGACTCCAGAGAGAAGCCCCACTGTACTTTGGCTAAAAGGAGTAGGAATCCACATCAAAAAGCCTCTCAAATAACTATGCTTATTCCCTTTAATCCAAACTGCTCTCACTCTTGGTTGGAAAACTTGTTTTATTTTACAGATGGCAGAGAATACTGGGAAGATCCAGGATTCATGATTATAACAACAACAAAAAAAATAGCTGACTGCCTACCATGAGAGAGATCACCTGCACCACATCTGCCAGGGCCCAAGAGACACTGCAGAGGAAGTGGCAGTATGAGCTCTGCTCTCACTGCTAACCTGACAACCAACTCCAGGGAGGCAGTGAGAGACACTGTGCTCACTCAAACTCATCAAAGCTGAAATCCAAAGCCTACAGAGAGCTCAACACCAAGACTTCTAACATGCCTGCCAAGGCTCAGGGAACATCATGAAAGGAGGGCTGGAAAGATTATGACACCCACAGAGTAGGTAGAAATATTCTGAAGCATGGTCCCCTCCACAGAGACTGACTGAGGCCTTCAGGACCCAGAATGAATGCCAATAACCCCACTGAAGAGGGCCCTCAGTGGAAGGGGGGGGGGGGTGGGAGAGGGAAGCCAAACCTTTTCAAAACAATAAAATTTAATTTAAAAAAAAGTATAGTCAGGTTAAGGAATAATTAAAACTGGTGATAACTAGTCTATCTAGCCCTCCTTTGAGGCTTTGCAAGTTCCAAGAGTAACAGAGGCATCATCATGTCAGCTTGTGCAACATCACATCCCAGATCTCCTAAAAGATGTCTGAAGGTCTCCAATCTTGTTCCTAAGCTCACAGTCACCTGGGAATTACAGTGAAATCTTGCCCACAGCTTGCTCCATGATGAGTTCACTTCCAAGCAGTGCAGGCCTCTCACAACTGGGTTGTTTCTTCAAGTAACAGACTTCTGTCATTTTGCAAAAATTGGAGCTAGACCAGATCGACCAAAATGGTTTTACCTTTCACCCACCCTAATCTTTCCTAACCCTTCCTCTCCTCCATCCCAAGGCTGATGGGATGGACCAAGATGCTTCACCTCCACCTTGCCACAGTGACCATTTGATCCGAACCCTTCCCTGCCTTCTCACCATTTCCTTGGAAGTGGCCAGACCCGATATGCTGGGCCCTACCTCTTGTCTAGCACTCCAGTGACATGTACATATGCCAAGGCTTCTCATTTTATTCCACAAAGATGCAGCAAAGATGCAGTTATTCCACAGTTACGTAGTGAAACTAAACAAAATATAAGAATTTGGGGAACACAGCTATCCTATGTTTCATTATAATTTTATTTTCTGGGATTATAAGAAGTCTCAAACGAGCAGCGAGACTATTGCAAATGCTGCTCAAATGGACATGGTAAGAAAACCTACCACCCGCCCTGAGCACTGTGTAGACCGTCTGACACATTACAAATGTAAATGAAAACAAACATGAAGATTCTACACTGAAAACTTTTTAAAAGCCTCCCGAAATAATTATGTGACATGTAGAGTGCCTGTTAGTCCACAAACTGAGTGAGCCGCCTGCCGGGCAACCCACTCACGAGTGACTCACTGCGAATTCAATTCCTCCCATGAATAATCTGAACAGTATCTTTAACATATGACCGGAATATAATTAGATCATTCCAAATGATGAAATGGACAAGAAAGTGAAATTTGTAAATGACAGGTCTCAGAGGTCTGTTTTCTTTTTTTTTTGGTACAATTTACTGAACAAAATGCTCATCATGTGAAGAGTTCACATGAGTTTGCAGCTTGTTTTGTGTCGTCAGGAAACTAAAACTAACCTAATGTGTTTCCCTTGTAAGGCTTAGCTGCCAAAACCTTCAGAGGAATCCATTTCCCATTGCTTCATAGTTTCAGTTTCTGTGTTGTCATCTTTCCTCAGAACACCTACCTAGTACTGCGCCAACACATGGACCCCTTACGTCCTGTCCTGAGGAGGCAAAGGGGGAGCTTTCAACAAAGGAAAAAGGGAGGAATGCCGAAAAGAGGACAGGCAAGGAGGAAGAAAGTGATGCAGCGGATGCTCAAAGCCATGTCTTCTGTCCCACTCGTGGAAACAACATTACTTTTCTAAATGGGAATGGGCTTAGATTAACAACGTATTTTTTTTTTTTTTCTTTTTTTGAGATAGGGTGTCTCACTCTAGCTCAGGCTGACCTGGAATTCATGATGTAGTCTCAGGGTGGCTACGAACTCTCAGCGATCATCTCTCTGCCTCCCAAGTGCTGAGATTAAAGGCATGTGCCAACACACCCAGCTAGTAACATCCTATGATTTTTTAAATTTTTTTATTTACAAGCAGAGAGAACTGGAGAGACAAAGGATGAGAAGGCCTGCACCAGAGCCTCTGGCCCTGCAAATGAGCTCCAGATACATGCACCGTTGTGCGTCTGGCTTTATGGTGGTTCTGGGGAATCGAACCTAGATCAGTCGGCTTGGCAAGCCAGTGCTTTTAACTGCTTTGTAATCTCTCCAGCCCTTCTGTGATTTTTAACGTTGAGACAATGACAACATACAAGTGACACATTTGAAGGGATTAATAAATGACTAACTTTTTAAGGTCTCAGACACTCTACTATAGGAACACATGAATTTATTACTGATAATAGCCTATGAAATCACTAATATTAACTCATACCCTCATTACTAAACACAACCCCATTAGTGATGACACCAGTGCCTCAGATACTAACTCCAGTGTGGACCCTTACCCAGTTACTTTGTTCTTTTCATTGTTATTAAGTAAAAATTGCCTTGTTAGTTCAACTTTGTTTTCTGAAGCATGTAACTGACATAGGCTACGGGAAAAGCAGGCAAGGGGCAGCCAGCTCAAACAGAATGCTGAAATGGATGGCAATTGCACATGGCCAACCTCAGCAACCTCAGACTAGGAAGGCATGCTGAAGGCTTTCTGATGCCGGGTTCACACCCAGGAGCGTGCCAGAAGGAGGTGGGGGGGGGAGGGAGTGACTTCTGGTTCTAGTTTTTTGCTACTAATGAGAAATGGGCGACACCGACTCCGTCGCTGGTTCCTCCGGGCATGGCTTCACGTAGAAGACAAGTGTGATGCTGAAAGGGCCACACTGCGCCCATGCAGCTAAAGCCCAGGCCTCCCAGTCCCTTGTCAGCTCCAGGACGCCGCTGGTGCCGCGCTGGGGACAGCTGCACATGGTAGAGGGCCATGCAGGAAGTCCAGAGACCCCACCCCACCCCTCTGCTTGGTCAGACAGACCAACGCCTCTCTGCAAGACAGCACTTCCGAGAGAACACTGCACACAAGACAAACTAGGCAAGCCCCTGCCTCAGATGAGACAGACGAATCCAGTGAAGAGCTGTTCCTTCTGCACAGAAGTGCTCCACCACCCAGAAAATCTCAGTGAGAAAAAAATTCTCACCTTTCTCCCTGCAAGGCCAGCAGTTGACTAGAACACAGTCCCCACCGATGCGGCTAAGACCCTCAGACAAGGGGCATATTACTGACCCGACTTCAGGCAAAACAGTCCAATTGCCTAGACAGGAGATCCAAAGGAACCCTCAAAAATAAATCTTCTTTCTGGTCCCATTTTGACCTCAAATTCCACAGAGAGAAGCGGGCAAAGATTAAAGCTAAACCTGGGAAAACAGAAGCATGTGTCTTTGTTTTGCCTATCTCCTTCCTGGGCATTGCCCCGTTCTTCACCCATTTCCTGTGCCATCACAGTCCCCTTCCCCTCCCTTCGCTCCATTCGGTGGCCTTCTGGAGCCAGTTCACTCACCTGCTTATGCGATTGTTGTCAAAGGTATAAAGTCACAGCCAGAGCGTGAGATCCACATTTTCTACTAGTGTAAATTTCAGGCAGAGATCACTGAGAACGGGCGAGGGGAGAATCCCTCCTGAGCCCCTTGAATGACTCCCAACATACCTGCTGTGAGCAGCACAAACGAAATGCCCCCTTGAGCGAAGAGGGGAGGGCGGGCGGGGGGCATCGCCCAGCAGAAGAACTTGAAAGCCTGGGCTTAGCCAGAACTAGCCTTTCTAGGGCTTCAACCAAGGCAGGAAATTGCTGCATGGCTGCATGGCGTTCCTGCACCAGTGGCCAGGCAGCGGCCCAACTCGCTAACCCTTCCCTGGCCCCTTCCCCAGGCTCGCACACCACGCGCTCAGTGCTGCCTCGGCCCCGCTATAACCCTCGGGGAGCTGGCAGAAGCCGGGGCTGTGCTGTTTACAGCTAGAAGCAGCTACTGTGGCTGAGGAGCTGCTCTAGAAAGTGAGCAGGGGACCAGGCCAGACACACACATTTTCCCTTGTTCTGCCGATTTCACTCACCTGCTCAAACCAGGCGCCCAAGTGTAACAGACAACAGCTCAGCTCCAGTTCCTAATTACTAGTGTACATGATCCCACCCAGTGGTTTTGTTCACAATTAAATTGTTTGATTGTAGGTCATCTAATCAAAATTTTAGTCTCAAACTTCCAATAATAAAATCATATAATTTGTATTAGCAATACCTAAATACCCATATGAGCTACCTATATAACCAGCTACACACACACACACACACACACACACGGCTTTGTATATATTATACAACATATAGACAAAGAATAAAAGCCCAGAGACATCCATACACCTATCTGTGTTTAACTTCAAGCTGCCGGGGTTACCTAAAGTCTCAGGAAACATCATGAGACATCAAGGCAAGACAAGGAGCAGAAGCACTGATCCCAAACACGGGCTACTGGGACTTTGATAAAACAGGACAAGACACTTGCTCGAACTCCTCATTGACAAATAGGGTTTTGACAAGATTAATGGGATTCATAGAGGGGCAGATACAGGCCTGGCACGGTGCTACTAAAGTTTAACCGTCATTAACATTACAGTAAAACATTGACAGCAGCTGTGGCAAATTCTCCTCTAAAACTCAAATGTTCTCTCAGCCAGCCCGGAAAATCTGATCAAATATATTACATAAGAAAACTGCCAATAAATTAAAAATAACACCACAACTGACACTTCAAAGAAACTTTTCCTGACCCCTAAACTAGACCATATAACTGTTATGTATTTCATAAAATGGTAGTCCTTCCCTTTATGACATTTATATGACACAGTCATTATACTCACTCGGGTGAGTGGGATTTTAAAATCCAATGCCTGGGCTGGATAAGATGGCTTAGCAGTTAAGGCGTTTGCCTGCAAAGCCAAAGGATCCAAGTTCAATTCCCCAGGACTCATGTTAGCCAGATGCACAAGGGGGTGGATGCATCTGGAGTTCATTTGCAGTGGCTGGAGTCCCTGATGCACCGATTCTCTCGTTCTCTCCCCTCTGTCTCTCTCTCCCCCCTCTCTGTCTCTATCTCCCTTTCTCTGTCAAATAAATTAAAATATTTTTTAAAAACCTAATGCCTATACTCCTCACTCTAAATTCCACATGCATAAACACTACACCTGCTTACATACATTAGGCACTCCATAACTACTGACGTTAGTTGATGTTTCAGCCAATCCAGGCATCAAGCAACCCACTCGTATCCTTCTAAGAAACCAAGAGGGTGAGCATTCACTCACACTACCATGAAGGATCATGAAAGTTAACCTGAGACAGAAAAATTAAAGGAGCCCAATGTTTGACAAGTCATACAATCCAAGAAACAGGAGGGGTGTGGCTTTTCTGTATTGCTGCAGTGTTTCTCACACTCCCTAAGGAGAAACACTAAATCAATC
Source organism: Jaculus jaculus (assembly GCF_020740685.1). Lineage (NCBI taxonomy): Eukaryota > Metazoa > Chordata > Mammalia > Rodentia > Dipodidae > Jaculus > Jaculus jaculus. Next base: position 3,339,493 of record NC_059112.1, on the reverse strand, counting down.
AGGAGTTAAATAGGCAAACTTCTGTGTACTAAAGAGAAATAAAAGAGTCTGCATGGAGCAAGTATCCAGCCAATTAAGACTCCCAAAACTAAGGCATGGCAAGGAGCATTACAGAGCCTGGACGTCAAGCCCGTGTCATCATGCGTACAATAATTAGGGTCTTTGCTGTGCACCTACCACTTACAAGAGATGGTGCTGGGCTTTGTGGCTAGAGAAGTCAGCATTACAGACAGTCTCCACTCTCATTTTCCAGCTTAGCAGAGAGGAAAAACAGCTAAACAACTACCACATGTGCTCAGTCCTCAGAGACGAGAGCTAAAGGTTGCTGTAGTAACAGCCTCCACTGTGAAGTGAGGATTTATTTTCTGACAATGAAAGAATTAGTCCAATATATGTTTATTATAAGTTTAAAAAAAAAACTGTCTTTAAAACTGGAAAAAGAAGCTGGGCGTGGCGGCGCACACCTTTAATCCCAGCACTTGGGAGGCAGAGGTAGGAGGATCGCCATGAGTTCAAGGCCACCTTGAGACTACATAGTGAATTCCAGGTCAGCCTGGGCTAGAGTGAGACCCTACCTCAAAAACCAAAATATTTAAAAACAAACTGGAAAAAGAAAAGGTTGTCATGATGGTTCATGTCTCGGGCTGCTGCTCAATGGTCAATTCAGTTAACACTCTGCCTCTTGTAGGAGGGTAGACTCGGTGTAGGTTTAGGTCAGATGATATTTCACATTCAGGAGCTCACATATGAAAGAGGAAATGGAAAATAAGAGGGAAAGGGAGAACTTAAAAAAAAAAAAAAAAACAAAAGCATTAAGATTCCACTTAGGCAAGACAGCATTAGTTGACATGAACTATATTTCAAGTTCACAGCCCTGTCTTCATTCTGGGAGCATGATATACAGAAAGCCTAAAACCAGCAAAGAAAGGCCTGTAGCTCGTCTCTCAAAAGCAGTGATTGATTCCTCACACTCAACAGTTGTACCAACGGCTGTGTTAATATCAATTTGTTGAGCATTGTCCACAGAGAAGAGTTTTTCCCAAGACAGTCAACCCCACCCCCAACAACTTCACCCCAGATTTGCAACACCAATACTGGCTACAAAGACCAAAACCATGAATGCAGTGTAGAGTGACCAGCATTTCTGCTTCAGGTACAAGAGCCAAGGAAATCCTCTTACAGCTGGGCATGGTGGCTCATGCTTTTAATCCCAGCGCTCAAGAGGCAGAGGTAAGAGGATGCCAAGATAGAGGCCACCCTCAGAAGACATAGTTAATTCTAGGTTGGCCTGGGCTAGAGCGAGATCCTACTTCAAAAAACCAAAAGGAAAACCCTCTTTGAGAAAATGGAATTTAATACACAGTGATGTAAGTTTAAAATCTAAAAAGGCATATTTTAAAGAAAAATAGGAGTTCCAAATGGCTAGCAACAAGGAAGCTTAGAACTGCTTGAAAGACAGGAGGTTGATGAGAACGGTCAGATACAGTAAAGCAGAGAGCAACCGCCTCAGAGAAGTGTGCTGGGAACAGGCCCTGCGCGTACCTGAGTTGTGTGACCGTCCACACAGAGCCCCTACTGAGGCTTCACGGCGACATCCAGAGATCCGGCCTAACAAGGCCCTGGGAGCAGGCTGGGGCCCACAAGGCCGCTTATAGGGAGCAGGGAGCCTCGTGCCAAGCTGCAGATTGGAATCACCTGAGGAGCTCCCAATTAACTTGATGCCAAGCCTGATGCAGACCATCTATCTGGCTCTTGGGCTAGAGTTGGGGATGAGACATCTGTGTCTTTTTAAAAGCTACTTATGTGACTGAAAACACAATGATTATTGGGACCATTCATTTAAAATCGTGGTAAGTGTGGATTTCATTGGGAAGCCACTGAAAGTTTGTAACAGAGAAAGGTGTTTTAAACTTAGAAATACCATTTCATCCTCTCAGTGACAGATGAAGAGAGGTAAGAGTGGACCAAATAGACTAGTGAAGAGTTCCGTATCACAGCCATGGAAGAGAGAACAGGGGCTTAGCCAAATTTATAGCCCTAGAGGCATGATGAGTAGATTCAAATCAAATCAGAATTTTTAAATATATTTTATTTATTTATTTATTTGAGAGAAAGAGAGAGGGTGAATGGGCATTCCAGGACCTCCAACCACTGCAAATGAACTCCAGATGCATGCCCCTGCCCCTTGTGCATCTGGCTTAGGTGATCCTGGAGAATTGAACATAAGTTTAAGCAAGCCAATGCCTTAACCATTAAACTATCTCTCCAGCCCTAAATCAGAATTTTTAGTGAAACCTCAAGTGTGTCACAAATTTGATAGGAGGATGAGCTAAGAAAGAAGCATCTATGAAAAGCCTACACTGCTGAGCGGCAACAACAACAACAAAAACACTCAGATTTCTTTTCAGAGGAAAGTGCAGAGGAGTGGGCCATCAGTCACTGGTATGAGGTCTTAAGTGTGTGGTCGGCCGGCCCCATTGGGACATCCAGTGCAGACCAGAAGGAAGCCGCACATACACAGCAGTCTGCGGCCCAGGGCGGAGGTCAGGGCCAGGCACATCCCAGAGGCAATCACTGCGCACACAGCACCGGAGGCCAGAAAGGTCTGCGGCGTTGTCTCGCCTGAGAACACAGGTGCAGAGGACGCGGGCGGGGCACAGAGCCAGTGCTGACAAGCACACAGAAGACGCCTCGGAGCCCAAGTAGGGTTACAGTCTCGTACAATTGCTAACACACAGGACACCTACGGTATCTCAGGGACTCTGTGCTGCCAAGATACAGCCGCTCCACCACTTAGGAGGAGTGAAATGGTTTCAGAAACATGCAAGCTCTCATGAAGTTACTGCAGCAACGTGTGTCCATGTCAGAGCTCCACTGGGAATCGAGCTGAATTGAGGACCAGATGCATTCTTGCACTGGAGTTCATGGTGTCTGTACTCGTCAGGAACCTGACCATGACCCTGGGAGAGGGCACTCCCGCGGCGCTTCCAAAGAATGTGTGGCTCCCAGACGAGGGCACCAAGAGGAAGCGGGAGTTGTACATGATCCAACCCAGAGCTGACAGCGCTGAGTCAAGCTGGCTGGGCTTACAGGGCTGAGCAGTGGGCAGGGGCCAAGACAGTATTACAGACCCAAAACCGTGGACATGAGTACCCGAGAGAGCGGGTCAGCTTGGGAAAGGCCAGCCTCTAGTACCGACGCTCACAAACAAGGAACAACCTGCCTTGAGAGGCTGGCACCAACAGACAGTGTGGTAGAAAGGCAAACTTTCAGCCCACCCTGCAGACTTGCATACTCTGACACTCTGTGGTGATGTCCTCTGAAAGATCCTGGTGCCCACAAAGCTTAGATGCCCCTGAAAACAGTGGCTGTCAGCACAGCTCCCGATGCAACCTGTCACAAGCTCCCCCAGAGATGAGGCTGCATCTCATATGTGGCGCAGCCCTCCCGGACCAGAATGACAGGCGCTTCCCTCAGAGCCTGTCAAGGGGACAGCCCCTCCTCCTTACCTGTTTCCTCACCTCATTTGGCTCAAGCTGAAGCATTCAAAACTGTAGTAAGTTAGCATCACTGGATCCTCAAGAATGCAGGGCTTACTCATAGTTTGTGTATTTAAAACTGAGATTGGAGCTGGAGGGATGGCTTAGCAATTAAGGCCATGCCTGCAAAGCTAAAGGACCCCAGTTCCATTCCCTGGGACCCATGTAAGCCAGATGCACATGGTGGCGCATGTGTCTGGATTTTGTTCGCACTAGCTAGAGGCCCTGGTACATCCATTCTCTCTCTCTCTATCTCTCTCTCTCAAAGAAATAAGAAAATTTAAATGTTTTTACAAACCAAAGCCAGGTGTGGTGGCACACGACTTTAATCCCAGCACTCGGGAAGCAGAGGTAGGAGGATCACCATGAGTTTGAGGCCACCCTGAGACTACATAGTGAATTCCAGGTCAGCCTGAGCTAGAGTGAGACCCTACCTCAATCCCCCCAATATATATATTTCAAAACCAAGATTGAGTTTTGTTAGAAAGTACCTGAATCTTAGCATTTAGCAAGGTAAGCACCTGTTCATGCAATTTCAGACCATGTTTAAACAAGTCACACTTGTTAGTGTTCACTAGCAACAATCAGTGTTGGCACCTGCATTGCTTCCTTGACAAGAAACACATGATCCAGAAGGCTACATTAGACTAGAACCTTCGTCACAGAAGAAGGAGTCTCGGAAAGCTGATAGCTATGTTTCCCAGTCCTAGATTCCTGAGCACACAGGGGCCAGTAGAAGTAATAAGAAATCCGAGAAAGACCACAGCTATTCCATATGGCTGGACAAAATGGGACACGGCACGATAGTTCCATGAATATCTGCTTTACAGAAACCGTCATCAGCCACTGAAGGCAGAGGAAGGAGCCTGTCCTAATTACTACTTTGATCAACCATTTTCTATGTGTGATTATGCAAAGGTAGGAAAAATAATAACTCACTACATAATTTGTCTGATATACAAAATACTTAAAAACATAAGTTTAAGCAAGGGAAACAATTGTTCCTACGCACAGCACATAAAAATAATATTCTTCCCTGAAAACTGTTATATCAACAGGGCTCAAATTCTTCACCCATTCCTATATGCTGAGTAGAGATGTGGGACCACAGTTGAAGCCAAAGGTAGCAGTGAGGGACAGCTGACCAAACAGAGATCTCATGGTGACTTGATTTTATCTGGATCCATATCGTTATGTTTAGTTTCCTGTCTTGTCCTGGCAGTCAGTGAATGCCATCCTCAGAGCCAGGTATGCAAAATGCAGGACTATATGAAGCATGTCAGACAAGCATAAAATACTGGCATGCGTTTGGTGAGATCAAGTATCCTGCGTGGCCCAAGGAGGCATTGCCCTAAGATTCCAGTCACTAAGTTGGAAGCATCGTGTTTCACAGATACTGCTAAATAAAATGTTTCCCGCTGCGTTTGCACTGTAACATTGGCAAACTCTCTCAGTAAGAACTGTTCTTCAATTTCTCTCCAGCTTCACAGGCTCAGAACTCTACCTTACGATACGTTCACGTGCCTCCGAAGCAGACAACAGCCCGACTCTGCCAACCTATAAACATCCTATGACTTGAAGTACATCACCAGACAGAAGTGAGCCTCCCAGAAATGCCCTACATTGTAAGCTGGGATTGAAAAGTCATACCAGATATTCATGTGCAGGCTGGAGAGATGGTTTAGTGGTTAAGGCATTTGCCTCCAAAGCCAAATGACCCAGGTTTAATTCCCCAGGACCCATGTAAGCCAGATGCACAAGGGGCGCACATGCATCTGGGGTTTGTTTGCAGTGGCTGGAGGCCCTAGTGTGCCCATTCTCTCTCTTTATCTGCCTCTTCTCCCCGTCCCCCGCCCCGCCTCTTTCCCTCTCTCTCAAATAAAGTAAATAAAAATAAAAAGCTGCCCTTAATCCCAGAACTCTGGAGGCAAGAGATAGGCCAGCCTGGGACGACAGAGTGAATACCAGGTCAGCCTGGGCTAGAGTGAGACCCTGCCTCAAAAAGAAATTATTTAAAAAAAAAAAAAAAACTTACTAAAGTCCCAAAAGTCTGCTCTGAAAATGCCACTGAAATTCTAAATGGGATTTCCGTTTTGCTGTGGCTGTCATCCTCATCCTGCCTCTGTCTCCAGGCCCTTCACCCTGCCTTTGTATAGGGTCCACATGCACACTCATTGCTTATTTCTAGGGAAGACTTGAGACTAGATGAAACGAGAAATAAGGTAGTGTATTAACCACCATCACCTTAAAAAATAATTTAAAGGAATTCAATTTGAAACAAGTTAAGTACCACGGATAAGTCAAACCTTTCACAGAGAGTGATGCCTACTGGGAGGAGTCAGTCACAGTGTGTTTCAGCACTGGGCAAACCTGGACTCCATTTCCAGCGCTCACTAGCAGCATGAGCCTCAGTGAATCATGTCACCTTCCTGGTCTCTTTTCTTTCTTTTAGTGAAGCGGGCAAGAAATTTCCAAGTCCCCTTTCCCATCAGAAACAGTGCTATGTCAGCATCCTGTTCTCTGAGGAGTTTTCCCACCTCTGTCATTCTGAAGAAATGCACACTTTTCTATTAAAAAAAAAATCAGGTGTGAGTTCCTTGTGCAGTCAGTGCGTGGGCAGGTGCGGTGGTCTGGAATGGGAGCTAGACTTGAGAAGATAAGGATACAGCGCACTCCACCCCGGCCCCAGCTGAACCCACAGAGGAACTGGGGAAATGGGCAAGAATGCTGCTTTCTTAGTAAAGCTGATATCAGCACAAGAGTGAAGGAGAAAGATACTGAGGACGCTCAACACCTACCAAACCAGAGATCCAGACACTACCAAGTGCCCATCACTGAAGTAGACTTAAAATGCTCCCAGCATGGCTCAGGGAATTTTGCAGGGTGGGGGTTGGCAGAAAGATTGTTAGAGCCACAAGTTGGGACATTTTGCACAGAGACATTGCCCCTCCCCCATAACTGGCTGCTGCCCCCATAATGCATGACCTACAATCCCAATGGGGTTGACCTGCATCCCAATGAGGAAGGCCTCTTCAGAAAAGGGGCAGGGAGGAGGGAAAGGATAGTACCAACATGTGATGTTTACATATAAAATATGCTCATATCTAATAATAGAAATAAATAAAAAAGTAAAAAATCAACTAAACACAAGAGAGGACAGTACTGTAAGAAATGGAGACCATGAAAATCTATAATCATATTGTGAAGAACTTCAAAGGACCAAGGTCATACCCCTTCCTTATCAGTGATCACTTCAAATGTAAATGGGTTAAATTCTTTAAACAAGACAGAGATGGCAGAATCAATTTGTGATGGTTTATATGGATTGTCAAAATGACAAACAAGAAAAAATCTGGGCGTGGTGGCACAAGCCTTTAATCCCAGTATTTGGGAGGTAGAGGTAGGAGGATCACCAAGAGTTTGAGGCCACCCTGAGACTACATAGTGAATTCCAGGTCAGCCTGGATTATAGTGAGACCCTACCTTGGAAAACAACAACAACAACAATAATGATGATGAAAAGACAAATGAGGTTTCCTAGAATCACCTGTGAGAAATGATCTAGATTAATTTAATTGTCATGGGAAGATCCATCTTAGATGTGTGAGGCATCATTTCAAGGATGGCGGCCCTGGGACTAACTGAGCGCTGGCTGAGCATGGGCAGCCATCTCTCTTTCCTCTCTGTGGGCTGAACAAGACCAGCCCAGCTTCAAGCGTCCACTGCCATGCCTTCTCTGTAACCTGGAGCTGGAAACTGAGGCGAGCCCTTTCTCTCTTAAACTGATTTTCCTCGAGTATTGTGTACCAGCAATGAGAAGGAAAATAATAGAGAATTTTAAAAAATTACTCAACTATTCAGTGTGTTTATAAAAAAAAAAAACACTTTAGAGCCAAAGACATAAATTGATTCAGAGGAAAAGGCTATCACATATATTAAAATCAGATAAACTAGACTTCAAAACAAGTTATAAAAGAAAAAAGGAGGCTATATACTGATAAGAGCATATGCAGCAAACATGGATCTTTCCTATCTAATAACTGATGTCACTGAAGGAAGAAAATGCTGTTTCTACAATAACGGTGGAAGGCAGCAGTACCTCATATTCTATAATGGATAAAAAACAGACGAAAAGTGAAAAATTTAATGTGCAAGTTAACATAGAGCACAGTGACAGTTGACTCTTGAACATGGGGCCCTGAGTATTTAACGCCCCTGTCGGCTGCAGTTGTGGCTCAAGCAGTACAGCAAGGGCCTGAGAGGTGACGGCTCAACACCACTGTCATCAAAAAGTAAAGGAAAATTTTCACATACCATTTAGCTTCACCAAAATTTAACAAATTAGCGACTGACTGCAACCCTTACTAATAATGCAGTCAATTAACACGTATTTTTGTGTTACATGTGTTATATATGGTGAAAAATACAAAGGAACCTGGAGATCACTTTTTCCCTGCACTTGCATGGTTGAATCCAAGGCTTTATAAATACCAGGCAAGCCTGGATCACTGATTTTATTAGGTTTTATTTTGAGAGATCACTGTTTTTCTACTTCTGTATTAACTAGGATCAGTATTCCCATAGCCAAAGATTATTAAGTGAAACAAAGAACCTCAAACTGGTACTTGAGAATCCTGGGACTAAGTTCAGCTCATCAGAACTCCGTGACCCCAAAGAATGACTCAGCATGAAGCCTTGTGTTGTTAATTCCAGGTTGTGCTAGGCTTTGTTCCAACATCATTTTCATAGACATTTTAGATGTTACCACCATTGTAGATCTTACAGTGAGTTACGTGACATCATAATTTTCATGGGGTTTAAAATAGGAAATACGGGATGGAGCGATGGCTTAGTGAATAAGGTGCTTGCCTGTGAAGCCTAGGGACGCAGGTTTGATTCCCCAGTACCCACAATGTAGGCTAGATGTACAAGGTGGTGCATGTGTCTAGGGTTTGGTTGCAATGGGTAGAGGCCCTGGAATCCCCATTCTTTCTATCTGCCTCGTTCTCGCTTTCAAATAAATTGTGTGTTCAGCTTGTGTGGACAGACAGGTGCAGCCAAGAGAACCATCGAGCACCCTACATATTGCTGGAAGGAACCACGGGCAGGCTGCGGCTGGACAACTGGGAGAGCAGAGAAATAGAAAGAAGCAGGGCTCCCGCAGACAGCCGAGGTCACGTGCTACAGAGAATGGGAACATTTAGGGGACAGAGTCGCTCGGGAAGTCTTATCTAGAAATTGGGCGGCCTTGTAACTTACCATGGATTATTAGTCACTCACAGATGAGGATCTTGGTGAAGAGCAGGACAGGGTCAGGCGCACTCTGAGAAGCACGCTGTCGGCTCCTGGGCAGAGAAGGTCTTACTCATTTCAGCTGAGGTCCTCTCGGTGTCAAAGCTTGTCTACTTCTATGCAATCCCTCGAGCTGCTACAAAAGCTTTACCTCCTTTCACTGTCTGCATTTATCTGCATGCCAGCCTGGTAAAGCATACTTGGAGCTGCACTGAGTAACTTTCCGATTGCATTACACAGAAGTCCTTGGTCCACCTCATGCATGGCCCATTTCAAACTCACACCGCGCGCAACAACAGAGGTTAAGAATTCCTCCTGAGGAAGGGGCCTTGCTATGAATGGGCTGGCCTCAGCAGAAAGCAAATACCTGTGGCTACTCCTACACAAAACAGCTTCAGTGGACACGTGTAAAAAAGCAGAGCCCCTAAAATCCCCTGTGCCCCTTTCTAAAATTAACCTAATGAAGGGATTAATCCGCCCATCCAGAGAGGGAGTTCCTGGCAGCCCATTCTGTGTACAGGAACACGCCCACTACACTGAGATTTTTCTCATGGATATTTTTAGGCCAGAAGTCAAGATAATTTCTAAACCAACTTAGACTCGATTAGCATCGCAGAGCCTCTCCCAGGGGGCTTCAGGTCCCCCAGGCTCACCCTTCAACATGACTGTTATCTCAATATCCCTGCTTCCCCACATAAACCAAGAAGCGCAAGTGGAAAGCCACATGTCACAGGAGCAAAAATCACTCAGGCATTCTCCATTGATCCACCAAATTCATTCACATCCTTAATAATGGACCTTCATGGCTTATCCTGGCTCGGGGTTTATCCAATACAGTCACACACATTTAAGTTTCAGTCCCAGCTCCATGAGAAGCCACTGCACTGAGCCTCGATTCTGGCTCTCGTGGCTCCAGAATCCTGTTGCTATGCTTCTCCCACCGGCTGGCTTCTCCTTGGCACGCAGCTGTTGGCAGTGGGACACCTGACGAGACTTCCATGTCAGCATGTCGGCCCGGCAAGCCCTGCCTCCTGAGGCCAGACCCGCCCTTCTCCTGGACCAGACTCAAGGTCTGGGAAACTCCTCTCTGCTTAGAAAAATTGTCTCATTCATAAAATCTCTCCACAAGATGCTTTCCTTAACCATGATTTAAGACAAACATGACTCACATACATATGTTTAGTTACATAAATATTTTACATATGTAACAAATATATTTCACCATATATTTTAGACACTTAAGTTTTATGGTAAATATTACATCTTTGAGCTACATAAGGGTATATCTATGCTTATTTCTTTCACCATTTCATGATGCTTGAAATAGTATTAAACCCATAACTGGCTTCCTATAATTATTTCTTACAATATTTTTGTTTATTTACAGTGTGTTTGTATGTGAGGGAGGGAGGAAAAGAGGAAGAGGGACAGAGAGAGAAACATGTGCATGGGTGTACCAGGCCTTCTTACTACTGCAAATGAATTCTAGATACGTGTCTCTTTGTGTAACTAGTTTTATGTGGGTACTGGCGAATCGAACCCAGGTTGGCGGGCTTTGGGAGCAAGTGCCTTGAACCACTGAGCCATCTCCCAGCCCCTACAAGTATTCCGTTCTGTTGTTTCTTTTTTGTTTGTTTGTTTGTTTTTAGGGAGGGTCTCATTCTAGTCTAGGCTGACCTGGAACTCACTATAGCTCCAGACTGGTTGCAAACTCACAGCATCCTCCCAGCTTTGCCTGCCAAGCTTCATATCCATTAAGCCTTTTTCTTCAGAATGAAAAGAACTTGAGCACTCCCTTACTTCTTCAAAGTCCACTACAAGAGTAAACATATGAGCCATAAACTAATGGACTCAAATTGGAGATCTGACCTAACGTGCTGCTCTTTTAGGCACAAATTTATGAAAGCCTATAGAATATCAAGAGTCAGCCCATGACTGCAATGCTCAACTCTAAGAAGTAAAGAACAGCAACTGGTAAAACATAGGTTCTATACCTCTACTGGGCTGGGCACATCTTTCTTTTTTTAAGTTTTTAAAATATTTTTATTTGTTTATCTTGAGGGAGAAAGAGGCAGATAGAGAGAGGCAGAATGGGCACATGAGGGTCACTGCAAAGAAGTCCAGATGCAGGTACCCTCTTCTGCATCTGGCTAACAAAGGTGCTGGGGAATCAAACCAGGGTCCTTAGGCTTCCCGGGCAAACATGGTAACCACTAAGCCATCTCGACCCACTATCTTTCTTTTTGGTTTTACTTTATTACTTGTATCACCCGGGTTCTGAGACAAGCACTCAGACTTGCACAGCGAGTGCTTTGTCCAGAGCCATCTCACCAGCCCTGCGCCCCCCAGACAGGAAGCTTACAGGGCAAAGGTGGAATGTTTCAGGTATCATCAAGGGACTAATCTAAATAGAGCAATTACAATAAAGTAATAATGTCAGCAAAATTTTAAGAACTCCTAGAAATGGTGACAAAAGTGACAGCTTTGAACTTTCAGAAACAGCAACTGGACAAGCAGATAAAGTATGAGGTTGTTTCTTTGAACAGAGGGAGTCAGCTGCACATGGAAGAGGCATAAACATGGACACCATCTTCAAGTGGCATCTTAGACACACATGCATGTGCACACACACACACACACACACACACACACACACACACAGAGGCATTCACATCTGCAGAGCAACTGCCTACTATTGGACTTGATCACAAAATTAAAAAGCAACATATGGGTATCTTATTTGAAACATTTTTTTTTCAGATCCTATCAAAGCCTCACACAGAAAAAAAAAATAAATAAAAAGTATCATGTCTATAAGGTTATGCCAGTTTGGCAAATTCTGACAAAAGATCTTCACATTTCCCAATTCAGCATTCTGGGAAAAGGCTGAAAAACATTTTCAAAATACTTTCTTTAAAAATATATCCAAAGTTTCCACAGAAGATAAGAAATGTAGTCCTTTTTGAGGGATCTATGTTACCTTAGAATGTTTTCAGAAAACTTTAAGCAAAATAAGAAAAGGAAATCCCCCAATAGGACACAAAGAAAAACACAAAGATGCAAAGGAGTTGCCTTTTGTCACGTGGGATCGCGTTTTTTTCATACCTCAAATTAAGCCAAAGTGCACATTCATGACAGCAAACCCCTTCCTAGGGCTTGTTCCTGAACATGAGATGCAGCAAGGAGGGTTTCTCTTCACATCTACCTTCCAACAGCGAAGACACACTGAACACCAACACCTGAACACACACACACACACACACACACACACACACACACACACACACACACACGGAAACAAGTCTTACCAGACCATCACAGTTGTTAATGGCAACAGAGGTTCCTGGAATGTCCACGATGTCACCAACATAAGCACAAGTGGTCTGCAAGGGCTCTGCCCTCCAGCTTTCTCCTGCAGCGCTTCGATGTTGCTGGTCACCGTGGGGGTCAGGCACAGTCCCAGGTAGGAGAGATGTCCCATGCCATTCCACAACAGCCCCAGGAGCCACGAGGCGAGTGTTGGGTCTTAGTCGCAGGTGAAGGTCTCGTCCAAAGGCTGTGACGTTGAAGAACAGCTGCTCGGGGCGGGAAGACGCGTCCCTTGTGGGTCTCTTTTTGTGACTTGCAGAAAGAACATGGGAGAGGTAGTGTCCTTCCGGATTTGTGCTGACTGGTGTCACCAGCTCATACTCTCTGTATCTCTTTATTGGTAAATCTGTAGGGTTAGAAAATAGAATTGTAGAATACTATGGGACAGGAAAATACAGCAGATAGCTTAGTTGTAAGGTACTCACCTCACAAAGCTATACATTAATTCGCATAATGACCACATTCCTGAGCCAGCTCATACACACTACATTTTGAGAACTCAAATCATTTCTCAAGTGTGTTTAGGTCGCTCAATGAATTATCTTAACTTTGAAAACATATTACAACATGAGTATTAACTTCTCATGTATATGTAAGGCTCTTTATAACCATACTTGGCTTACTTAAAATTAGGGTTTGCCCTGAAATAACCCACTATCCACACAAGTCACATCTGTTACAAACGTCTAGCAAAGTTGCTTTCATATAAAAATGCTTGAAATTGTTTTCATTTTCCCTCCTGTAGATTTCCCAGAATTTGCACGACCTTCAGTAAGCCCTCATGCCCCTACCGTAGGAACATAATTCATATTCTGCAGTTTATGGATGTCTAGTTTACGTGTACTTTTTAGCACCCCAACCCCAACAACCCTAAGTTACTGGTAAGAAACTGAGACTCAAGGAAAGCCCAAGGGTAAAACGACAATGAATGTGCGTGTGAATCCAGGTTACAGCCCAAGGCCCATACTCTTGTTTTGTGATGCTACGCCATGTTCCCTAATCCTGACTTTCAAGAGCAGCAAGAAGCATGATAATGGACAAAAAACAAACAAACAAACAACAACAACAAAAAACCAGAAGAAAGGGCAATCTACAAATTGAGCATACACATAGTCATGAGGGCATAGTATTCCCATTTCGCACTGTGCTCCTTACACAGGGTACATGAATTTGAATCTGTATGTTTGGAACCCCCCGCCCCACGCATTTGGACACTTGCATGCTAATCCTGACTCTCACAGCTTGGCCAAATGTGAGGATTTGGTCTCTGCAAGGCAAACACTTGGGAAATATGTGTAACTATGAGGGAAATATGAAGGAAACAAGGAGGGAATGAGTATGAAATGAGCATGAAAAAAGCAAACATGGAAAAAAAATTGTGTGACCAAGAATTTAAAGATTTCTCACTTTAAGAGTTCTATCCCCAAAGCAGTCTTGTAGTATGTCAACGTGACCTGATAAAACTACATGATTCACAAACCATGCCCATCTACAGAGAAAAGATCACCCATCAAAGAACTCGGCGCTTAAGCTTGATGCATAAACCCATGAAGCTGGAAGACAGCACTTGGGTAAAGGGTTTGTGACACCAGTAGGAGAACCTGAGTTCAGATCCCTAGTAGCCACACAAATGCTGACAATGTGCAGCGGTGACCCTAGCGCTGCAGAGGAGGAGACAGGAGGGTCCCAGCTACTCAGCCACCTCGCTGAGCTCTAGATTCAGTGCAAGACCCTACCTTCAAAACAAGGTGGAGAGTGACTCTGGAAGACACGTGACATCACCATCTAGCCTCCTCGTGTGTATGTGCATGCGCGCGCGCACACACACACACACACACACACACACACACACACACATACACGTGGACCTTCACACAGACAGAAGCATGCATGGACACATGACATGAACCTGTGATCCACATTCTGAAAGTGTCTTTACAGAATCCGTGTTCTCAAGCACTGTGTAAGGCCTCGGAAGACAAAGGAAGGATTCTGGTAATTGAGACATTGTGTGTGTGTGCATGTCATCTCTAGGCCACCTATAGTGACCAACGCGCTTAAAGGAAAACCCACTCCTTCCAGACAGTGCAAGAGCGAATGCAGCATTAAGGCAAAGTGGCGTAGAGGCCGCCTCCTGCTCTAGACACATCAGGGCTGAAGACCAAGGGCAGGAACCCTTACAACAAAATGATGGCAAACGTTCCTACAAATTCTGGTTTAGAAAGAAGGCTGGCAACGTCCAGAGTGAGCACATGAGTCACGGGCAGAGTGAAGGGAGCACACAGGGGTCTGCGGGGCAGTGTGATGGGGGCAGGGCAGGTGGAAGTGTTCTCCCCAAGGCATGGATCAAGCCCTTCGATGTGAACAGAGGCAGCCTACCCCAAGTAAATTCTCGAAGCCAAGGAACCCCCAACTCCCCTTGGTTCCTTTAATATCCCATGAACTAAGATTGTCTCTCTGCCTGTCAGGCTGTCTTGCCAGATAAATTTGTTTATTTTGAGTGAAGTTGGTTTTCAAGTCACTAGAGAGCCTTTGCCTTGCCACCCGCTGACTGGTCTGTTGACTTCCACAGCCCACCACCTCGAAGGAAACCAGCGAGCTCAAACGTCACTCTTCCGCCAACCACCCGTTTACTGTGTCAAGGGAAAGAGCAAGGCTTAGCTTACATGTATGGATTTCTCATCTCCTCTGAGGGGAATTCACAGAAGAAAGTCTAGACAGCGTGAGGATGGCTGGATTAAGAGATGGGAGGCTGAGACTCTTCCGAAGAATGCAGGGCAACCTCTCCACACACGTGACAGTACCCGGTGCCTCATGGATTCAGCACGCCATGTCCTAGACTCTCCAAGACAGCTCCTTTACCCCTCTCAGACAGTATGCTCTCAATTTTTATTCAAAATGAGCTTCCTTATAAAGCTTCCTCTTTCCTAATGCTAAATAACAAATCATTCTTAAAATAAACACATAAGAATCATTGCTGAGATTAACCCTGAACCAGTCATTTTCCTGTTGGGAATGGAAGGAATTAGGGAAAAGATATACTGGGCAACCCCTCAGACTCTGGAAGTGACAGAGGAATTCCCCAGTCACCTGCCAGTTACTGGCGAAGTCCTCTGCTCCGTGATTTGTGCTTGAGAATATATCATCTCTAAGAATAAGCACAGACAATTGGTGCTACTGCCTCATTCTATAAGTGGGAAAGCAGAGTTAGAAGTCTTAACAGAGAAGTGTGGAGCCAAAGGAAAGTTCCAGTTCTCATCCACTGCCGAACAGATGGACCCTGTGGCTGCCAATCTCTAACCCAAGCTCTGACCCGTGAAGGAAATGGACCACAAGTTTGAAGACATTCCACCTATCCACAGCCAGTTAACCAATTTCTCTTCAGTGCAGCTTCAATAATGCCTCTAAAAGGTGTTTGAATTCTAATTTTAAGGGGAAAACTGGAAATGTGGGTAGAATCTAAAGGTTATCAAAAGCATAGTAATCACACACTATAATCCCCCCCCCCCAAAAAAAAAAAAAAACTAAGTTAGCTTGGCGTGGTGGCGCACACCTTTAATCCCAGCACTCGGGAGGCAGAGGTAGGAGGATCACCATGAGTTCAAGGCCACACTAAGACTACATAGTGAATTTCAGGTCAGCCTGGGCTAGAGTGAGACCCTATCTTAAAAAAAAAAAAAAAGAAAGAAAGAAAGAAGAAAAATAACTAAGTTATATCCAATGTAAATTGACAAAATTTTTCTTTTTTTTTTTTTCTGAAGTAGGGTCTCACTCAAGCCCAGGCTGACCTGGAATTCACTATGTAGTCTTAGGGTGTCCTTGAACTCATGGCAATCCTCCTACTTCTGCCTCCTGAGTGCTGGGATTAAAAGTGTGCACCACCATGCCCAACAAAATTGACAAAATTTTTAAAGTATGTATTTCAGAGTGTGTGGTTAGGAATGAGCTTAGGTATGTAAGAAGTTAATGAGCTGGCTCAACCTATGGCTTGAATCAAATTCTTTTTTTTTTGGTTTTTTGAGGTAGGGTCTCACTCTAGCCCAGACTGACCTGGAATTCACTATGGAGTCTCAGGGTGGCCTTGAACTCATGGCAATCCTCCTACCTCTGCCTCCTGAGTGCTGGGATTAAAGGCGTGCACCACCACGCCCGGCCTGGATCAAGTTCTTGATTCTCAAGGTCAGTAGTAGTTCTAATACCACAAGTCTACTGAGAGGTTCATGTGAGATCACCCAGAGATTCAGTAGAGATTAGCCATGACCAATGTGAATGTAAGTTCCTTACTGACTAAAAGAAGGCCAGGTTCAACTTTCAAGTTAGATACCAAGGTCAGCTGTGATGGCTGTGAAGAGCACTCACTCTGAAAAGGTTTGTGTGGGATCCAACCTTCAGGGACTCAGAGAGCGGAGGCCACCATGAAGCCCTACCGCTGGTCACTCATGACACAAGCATCCCCAGCAGCAGGAACGGTTTGAACAAGCCACTGGCGTTGGTGCCTCTGTAGCACACCTCTCTCCTGGCACCATCTCTGAGCTCTCTGCCAAAGCCTTCACATGTGTAAGACATTCTAGCCAGTCCTATCTTTTCAACAATAGTTTCAGTGAGTGTTCTGTCTCCTCTTAACTTACTTCCCCTTTTTTGTTTTCTCTATATTTTTTGTCACCATTTGACACCCTAGAAATTTAAGCTATGTGTTTGTATATATGATTTCTTTTTGTATTCTAGTATAATAAATTTTATGAGGGCAAGTAATAAACTTGGTCTCATCACTACAGTCCCTCACTTCCTATAACAGAACCTCAACTGAGTCAAACATTCTATGAAGAAATGAATGAGAGCAGCTTAAGCATACAGAATACCTAAAATTAGCATGCACTCTCTTTCCCCTAAATAGTCCTCTTAGCATCAAGTCATTAATGATGGCAAACTGTATGAGTGAACACGTACCTAGAGCCAGAAACATGCTTGTAAATTTGTGCATTACTTCCCAGTTCCTGGTGAGCTACAAATCAAAAATTTCATAGTATTCTTGTCTTATAACTTAAACTCCAAAAAGTTCACAATAGATGTGATTATCAAAACAGGCCAGTAGGAAGGCAGACATGGAACCCCTTATTCTCAGTGGGAAATTATCCCCCACTCTGCAGTCATTTTGGGTAGTAATAGAATCAGAATGACACCAGCCAAAGACTTAGAAAACCTTGAAAAATTATCTAAGCCTTGCTTCTTCCAACAAGTGAGGCATCTTAAAGAGATGCAATGACTTTGTCCTAAGTCAGAGATGGAGAGCCATTAGCCCCTGCTCGCTGTGAGAGAGGCTTTTCCCCGAGGGGCCAGACCTCTGCCCACCACTACCTCACCTTGCACTGGTGAAGAAGAGTGATGTATGAAGATGGCTGCAGAGCGGGAAAGTATTAAGAGGTTTGCAAAGAGAGTGCCTCCCTCCTCATTCTTTCTGGGCATGGGCCTGGCCATGACAGGATTTCCTCTTCTGCTTGCAGGAGCGTCCCTGGCTCAGCGGGGCCTGACGCCATGATGGGAACCCAAGAGAGAAACGCGTCTGTCAAAGCGAAAGCCTTGGGCTCTCAGGCTTTTCTTTTGCCCACATCTGTAGTTTTTCTATTGCTCGATAGTTCAGAATCCAGGCAAGCAAGGAGATAGTCTTTTTATGTATATTAACATATTTTAACCCTATGACTATTAATTTGGCATATTTCTTTTCTCAGTTTTTTAAACTGCTTCACTCTATAAATGCTTTGATCATAACCTCCTTCCATTTCTTCCTTTTGTCCCCCTCCACCATTTCCCTTCCACTGCATCCCTTCTTTCCAACTAGTCCCTTTTCTACTTGTTTTGATAAATTGTTTTAATTGTAAATGAGTTTTATTATGAAATGTTCACATGTATATAATGTACTCTCTTCATATTAGCCCATCACCCCTCTTGCCCTCAATTTTCTCTATCTCTTATCAAATGGTCCCTCTTCTACTTTCACATTAAATTTCTCATTCTTACATGTAACATGATGCCTTCTTTCTCCTTATGCAATATAAAATAACCATACCTATGTGTATGTATGTGGTTGATATGTATGTAAATCCATACATTCACACAATTATTATGCATAAGCTACAACAAAGACAATGTTCTCTGTTTCCACATACATGTTGAGAATTTCTAACCCAAAAATCTTAGACCCAAAATGCTTCAAAACCTAAATAACCTAAATATTTTTGAGTTATTACAAAATACCACTAGAAAATTCTATACCTAACCTCATGTGATAAGTTGCATTCAAAATGTTGGTGCATAAAACTGCCTTTAGGCTATGAGATGGGTGAGGTATACAGTGTATTTGAAATATAATTTAATTCCATTTTAGTTTTGGATTTCATCCATAAGATATCTCAATTTATGTATGTATGTGTGTGTATATATATGTGTGTGTGTGTGTGTGTGTGTGTGTGTGTGTGTGTGTGTATATATATATATAATATATATATTATATATATTATATATATATAATATATAATATATATAATATATATATTATATATATATAATATAATATATATATATATATTATATATATATATATAAAATCTTCCAAAATCTGAAAAAAAATATATCAGGAATGTGAAACAATTATAGTTCCAAGCATTTCAAATAAGGAATGTTCAACCTATATTTAAAGTTCTTTGACTTTCTGTGTGAATGTCAACCACTGTAGGCTTTTGTAATGGCTTCCAACATTCAACCTGGGCTACTGGACACACACTAATGTTTGAACATGATACTGTAAGTACAATAAGCTCTCTGTGATGGTTTGAATATAAACTGATACCCCCTGGGCTCGTGGATTGGACACTGAATCTCCAGGTGGCGGCACTGCTCAGGAAGGTTATAAAGCCTTTAGGGCTGTGGAGCCTGGCTGTCACTGTGTCACTGAGGGCAGGACTTGTGTTATGGTTTGGCCCTCCTTGCTGGGCTCCACCGACTTGTTCCCTGCTGACGTGACAAGGTGACCTCAGGTTCCCATTTCTGCTGCGCTGACCTTGCCACGAAGAACTCTGCCCTCTGGAAGTGAAAACCAAGTTAAATCCTTTTCCTGCCCTACTTTCTTGTTTTGTCCCAGCAACAGGGAAGTTACTGACAAACTGTCAGTACAAAGGATAGTTAAAGAAGGGGGAAAAAATGGGGGCATTCTTTCAAACTGTACCCTAAATGGCTCAGGACCCTATTAAGAACAACATATCAGCCAAGTGTGATGGTGCACTCCTTTAATCCCAGCTCTCGGGAGGCAGAGGTAGGAGGAATGCCATGAGTTTGAGGCCACCCTGAGACTACATAGTGAGTTCCAGGTCAGCCTGGGCCAGAGTGACACCCTACATCAAAAAGCCAAAAAAAAAAAAAAAAAAAGAACATCTGTCTATTCTTCATTTACTTATCTAAACCAAGCAGAATATTTAACTTCACCTCCTAATCCTAATGTCACTATTTCTGCTCACAATGTGCTGACATGCAAATTTGTCATGTCAAATTTTCTTCTGTTATGATATATCATACAAACCCTACGAGTTTTCCTTAGGAGTTTCTCTCTTCTTCCAATCACTTCTAAATCCCCATCTCCTCACAGAAAAGCTCCAAGTACCAAGTCCAAATTCCCCACAGTGAAGTTTTCATTACTAAATATTATATAAATCGTAACAAAATACTGTCTAAATAACTTCCAGGAAGAACATTTTTAAACCTCAGATCTGAAATACCCAGGCTTTTCCACGTGTTCCTTTAATAATGTACTTAGACTTTCTATGATCACAATTATCTATAAAAATGGAGATAGTAGCATTTTCTTCACAGAGATGTTACATAAATGAAAAGACAATAAATTCAAAGTGCTTAGAACAGTAGCTGGTACTCAGTAAATGCTTGACAAGTGTTAGTGGGAGCGTCCTCCCAGCATGGGCCTGAGCTCAACCCACAGCCACAGAGAGAGAGAGAGAGAGAGAGAGAGAGAGAGAGAGAGAGGGCAATTAATATAACCATGCTATGCTCTCTGAATAGCACATATCATCACAATGAAAGGTTTATAAAATCTGTATCTTTATTCATGCTAGACTGAAGAGTGCTTGAACAACCATCTACTAACCACATCTTCTCACTTCACAAATAGGAAACAGAAGCTCATGGATGCAGTAACTTGGGTTGTGCATGTAGGGCCCTCTCCACTGTGTTCCTGACGTTCACCCCATTAGCCTATGGAAGCATTCTGTCTGAGCTATTCACCCAGAGCGGTAGTTTCAGTGGATGTCCCCCAATAGAGACAAGAATTTTATTCAAGCTTGTAACTTAGATCTCCAGGCACCTGGCTGGAGGTGATGTCACTGTGGGCGGATCCAAGGGTCCAACCCCAGGGGGAGCAGGTCTGTTTCCAGACAAAAGACATGCAGAGTCCTGGAGCTCTGCCATTGTGGAGTTCCTGGAATGTGCCTGTTTGTGGTGGTGGTGGTGACTGCTCTCTCTGTGTGTGGACCTGTGAGAGGGGGCCAACTTCTGCCATTATGGAACCTCCCCTGGACCTGCAAGCTTCAATAATCCCCTCCTATAAACTGTGCCTCGTCTGGCAGTTCATCCCAGCAACCTGGGGCTGCCTGGGACACCTGGCCTGGCTTCCACAGTCCCGCTTTGCCGCCCCACCAGCATGCAGGAAAACGTAGGTGTGATGGTCTGTATTGATTGTCAACTTGGCAGGACCTAGACACCAGCCGCTGGGCACGCCTATAGAGCATTATCTGGACTGAGTGAGCCGCTGCTCATACCTGTGAGGAACTATCTTGATTAGGTTAACTGAGTCGGGAGACCCTCCTCAACTGTGGGCAGCATCCTGCCACAGGCTGGGGTTCTAGACATGTATAAAGAGGAGAAGCTAGCTGAGCATGAACAAAAGAATTCCTCTCTCTCTCTCTCCCTCCCTCCCTCTCTCCTCTCTCTCTCTCCTTCCTCACTGTGCACTGAGTGTGGCCAGCTGCCTCAAACTCCTGCCTGCATAGTTCCCTGCCCCATAGACCAGAACCTTGAACCATCAGCTGAAATAAACTCTCCCTTCGTTTTAGTTGCTTCCTGAAGGTATTTGGTCAGAGCAACATGAAAAGTTACCAAAACAGTAGGCAAAGCCAGTGGGGGCCTCCAAGGCTGATAGAAAACCACGTCGTTTCCAAGAAACTTTCCAGGCAATCTCCAAACAGGGTACAGGTCTCGTGGTCTGAGCTTCCACAGTTCCCTGATTGAAAGAACCACACAGTGGAAAGGGAGCTCCCAGAGGCAATTTCTTTTGTCAGGTACACACTCTCAGAATGCGGTAACCAGGCCTCAAGAGTGTAAGCAATCCAACGTCTTCAAGATCAGCTGAAGCACCCATTCCAACAACAACACTCCCGATCCTGAGCCCAGGGTAAGGGAGCAACTCTCAGCAGAAATGACAGGAACCAGCTGCTCCAGGAAAGATGCGAGCAGGGAGAAGAGTGGACCTGAAGGGGACAAGAGACGCCGAAGGCCGAGCGGGGCTGTAAACACTTGTGAGGAAGGGAACACATCTCAAAACAGCAATTAAACAGTAATTGGTGCACATGCTAAAATCATAAACAAAGCCAGATCCCCTTTACACCCCTCACTTCGTCCCTTCTAGGCAGAGGCATGCTTGGTGTGCCTTTTCTCTGAGTTGCAAATGTCTTTTCATAGGTCAAGATGTTTCCACAATGCTGTCTGAAGAAAGAAAACATAGTAGGAGGAGTATTCAGTATGAAGAAAGAACAGATAGTTGTGAACTTAGAAATTCTTCTCATTTTTAAATCGGGATTTCTAGTAAATACTTGTTGCAGTTGCACAATGTTTACGTTCAAGAAGTTCATTTGGGGGAGAATGGCACATTCTTTAGTATTCTGGAACATTAAGTCAGGTAAGAGAAGATTTTTCAGGAAAAGAAAATATGTGCTCTGAAAAAAAAAGAGCATTTTATTGGCTGTCGTCAAATGGCCAAATAATCAATGACATGATTGTTATCTTGTGAGTGGTAAATGGAGGACATTTTTCTCTTAAAGTGCCAAAATTTCAACATTCCTTCCTTAATTTGTTTTTTAACATTTTTTTATTTGAGAGAGAGAAAGAAAGGAAAGAAGGAAGGAACGAAGGAAGGGGAAGAGAAAGAGAGAGAATGGGTGTTGGGTGTGCCAGGGCCTGTCGTCACTGCAAATGAACTCCAGATGCACATGGACCACCATGTGTATTTGGCTTACATGGGTACTGAGGAATTGAACCTGAGTCCTTAGGCTTCACATGCAAGTGCCTTAACTATCAAACCGTCTCTCCAGCCCTTAATATTTTTAAACCCTTAGTTTTTGATGAAGCATTTCTATCAGCTCGATTGGTCATCACTAGAAGTTTTAGACTCAAAAGCTCAGTTCATAGACAGTATACAATCAATGTTCCTCACAGTTATATTTTTTCTTTTTTTTTTTTTATTTTGAGAGATGGTGCTTTTAAAGATTACTACTGAGTCTAGAATTTAAAACCATGGAAATTAGGATTTAGCCCCAGAAAAAACAAGGTCAAGAATAAGGACAGCATACTGAAAGGCTTTCACTGACAACCTTTCCTCACGGGGTGGTAATCTTTTCCAAATTTGAACTAATACATCATCTGACAAAAGTGTGAGGAGCAGGGAAAGTCTGTCGTTCCCCTTGAGGAGCTGTCTGCTGCTGCTGCGACTAGTTACCACCAATTTAGTGACTAAGCACAGGGAGAAAACTGAAGTAGGTTATCCTGGGCTAAAACCAAGGAGCCAGCCGGGCTTCCTTCCTTCCAGAAGGGCCTGGGAGAGCATCTGTTCCCTGGCCTTTGTCAGCCTGAAGCGGTCACCTGGCTCGGAGTCCCCTCTGACCACATTCAGAGGCAGCAAGAGCAGACCCAGTCCTCCATCACTGCCATCTCTCCAGTGCTGTCTCTTTCACCTCCTCTCTCACTCACGAAGGCTGCCCCCCAGATAATCCAGGATAATCTATTGTAAGGTAAATTGATTAGCAACCTAATTCTACCTAATAACATAATCGCCCACCCTGCTTTTGCCATATGAACAGATTCCAAGGCTTTGGACCCAGGGATGTACTTGGGGGAGGGGCATTAGGCCACCTCCGCAGCCCCACTTCCCAGGCAGTGCGCTGGGCAGCACTCACAGTGGCATGTCAGCAGCCCCCATCCTGCCTTCTCCTGCAACTGCCCTTCTAGTTTCTTCTAGGTTAGCGCTCCTGTCCTTTACTCCTTCACTATTCATGCACAGTAAAGTGTCCCAGTGTGAGCAACAAGCAGCGCGGTGTCCTGTGAACACAGTGAATTGATCAAGGTAAGTGCATAACTCAAGCAGCTAATAAAAGTCCAATCAGGAAATTTACTGGCAGTGCCAAAACAAAAAATGAACAAATAACAACAACCAAAATAACCAGTGTTTCCTCTAGTGAAGCAGAGGTAGGATGATAGCCTCGGAAAGAAAGCCAACGTAGACGGAGAAGGGAGCGCAGCGATAAAGGAGAGGAGGAGCGGTTGGTGAAGGTCGGGAACAGGACTGGAGAGAGACGGTCCTGACGCTGTTGGAACTCAACCTGCGCCAATACATGAAAGGGATTATGTCATCAAGTTTGGGTTTTGTGACCTGTAAGAACTAGGTCCCTATATTGCATATCTGAAATGGCTGGATACAACAGGAATTTTCAGTGAAATGGAAAGAAGGGAATTACAAATGAGTAAGTTGGGAAAAATGAAAGACTTGTGCTAGGAACAGGATCATCCCTAGCTAACAATTAAAAATCAAGTATATGATCTGATCCCTGAATGTTGCTGAGCACTATTAACCCAACACTTAAGACATTCAAATTTTTCAGTTTCAGATGAGGGACACCCAATGGCTTAAGTCTATGTAAGTAGTCCAAAACCCCAAAATTCAAGTCTGAAACACTTCTGAAACAAGCATTTCAGATAAAAATGAAATACTCAGTTTATACACCCACATAATTGGTGTGCGATCCAGATGGAAGAACTATTTTTGTACCATTCTTTACTCAACCACTGATAACACCATAAAGACAGCACATAAAAACAGACCTGTCCAGTTGATAAGACCACGGTGGGCAAGCAGATCTAGCTAAAATGTAGTAAACAGAATAAAATATCTCTGCTATATTAATGTCAGGGAATTAGCTTGGTATAAATTCAAGCCCAGTCGTGCATGCTGCCTGTGCCCAGAAACTGACAATGTGAGGACCCCGGACCCCAAGAGCTCCTCCACGGGATGCAGAGGCTCGCTCTGGGTGAGGGACTAGACAGCACATGCAAAAAAGGAGCTAAGATGGGATGCCAGCCCACGTTACTGAGTATTTTAATACTTGTTTTATTTTTAGAAGTGGATGTATAGAAAACATATTTACTAAACATGAAGAAATAGTGTGAGAAATGTGCGTGAATATCTCACTACAGGGTTTGAGAACTCACAAATTTAATTCTATTTGACTTTCCACAAGCTTCCCCCAAAGTATTTTTTGTTTGATCAGTTACATCAATCACAAATTGATCGTTTCACCCTGCTCCAAATCTGTCCTAAAATCCACAAGGTTCCATCTTGCAGACTCTGTGGCAGTCATTGTTAGAAACAAGTCATGTTGTTCCATAAAATCTTACCTTGGGACTTATAGTCAACCAATGAAGTCATGCACAGTTACTTGGAAAATTAAGATGGATTGGTCAGTTACACTTGGAACCAGAGATTCTTCTGCTAGGAAACTCCCAATGCTTTGCTGCCTATTTGATAGATTATATCACTCTCAAATTCTATTCTATGAAATACACCCATCTTCCCACAGTACCAACAAAATTACAAAACCATTTATAAACTAATTATTCATATGGCTACTTGAAAATAAGAAAATGATAAACCCATTGAATATTTCTTAGACCCTAAAAGTATTTTTAAAATATATGCACTTAAAAATACACACACACACACACACACACACACACACACATTATACACACAAATAGTTGGTGTGTGATCCAGATGAAATAACTGATTTGTACCATGCTTTACTTGACCACTCCCTCTGTCGTACTTCAATGAGTTGAGCAACAGTGCATGCTGATACCAGCATTAAGACAGCACTTGAGCTAAAAGACTTTAAGTACTATGTTGAAAGACAGTGGTGAGAGTGGGCACTCCTGCCTAGTTCCAGCCCTTAATGGAAATGCTTCGAGTTTTTCCCTATTTAGTATGATATGGGCTTTAGGTGTGTTGCATATTGTCTTTATTATGCTGCGATACAGTCTCTTCATCCCTGTCTTCTCCAGTGTTTTAATCATAAGGAGATGTTGAATTTTGTCAACAACCTCTTCTGCATCTATTGACATGACCATGTGGTTCCTGACTTTGAGTCTGTTTATGTGATCTACTGCACTTATCAGTTCCCATTGGTTGAGTCAACCCTGCATCCCTGGGATGGAATCTACTTGATCAAAACAGATGATACCTGCATAGACTTGACCAGGTGAGAATCTCTAATTCCAAAATTTAAAACATGAAAGACTGCAATTGAAGAAGACTGAGTAAGAACATGTTGCACTGGGCTCAGGTAATGCCTCATAAGCATCCGGACCTGAGCTTGGCCCTGGGCTGGAGGAGCACAAAAGCTGGGCATGGTGGTGCATGCCTGCAATCCCAGCACCTGGCAGAGAGAAGAGGACCTTTGGGTTTCACTGGACAGCCAGTGTAGCCTAACTGGTAAGATCTGGACCAATGACAGACCCTATCTCTGGAAATAAAAAGGGGGCTAAAGGGATGGCTTAGCACTTAAGGCATTTACCTGCAAAGCCAAAGAACCCAGGTTCGATTCCCCAGGACCCATGTTAGCCAGATGCACAAGGTGTGCACATGTCTGAAGTTTGTTTGCAGTGGCTAGAGGCCCTGGCACGCCCATTCTCTCTCTCTGTCTCCCTCTTTCTCTGTCAAATAAATAAAATAAAATAAAATAAATCTTTAAAACAAAATAAAAGAAAAAAGTGGACGGTGTTCCTGAGAATGACACCGGAGATGTCTTCTAGCACACATATGCCTGCACACTCATGTGTGCACACTCATATGCCGGCACACTCATGTGTGCACACTCATATGCTGGCACACTCATATGCCAGCACACACATGTGCCTGCACACTCATGAACAACCAAGTACATAATTTAGAAAAAAGATGTGCCAAACTGTCAGAGAATTTGGCGATATGGAGTGAGTGCTCAAAATCTAGAGACTACGGGAGCCCTGAAGACCAGCTCCGCCTTCTCACAGCTCTTGGAACCAGTGCAGGCAGCCCGGATGCATGTCTGAGGCAGAGTCTCGCTACGCAGCCCTGCTGGTCTGGGCCCCCTGCTCCCCCTGACTAACCCACTAGCAACGCCAGCATGTGCCAACTCACCCCGTCATACTGCACACATCTGTACTTCAATACTCTGATTCATAGAAAGAATAACCCTTGGGCTGGAGAGATGGCTCAGCATTTAAAGGTTCTGGCAAAGCTTCGGTTCCCCAGTACTTAGACACAGCCAGATGAATGAAGTGGCACATGCATCTGGAATTCTGGCCCTGGCATGCTCATACCCTCTCTCTCTCTCTTGCTCTCACTCTCACTCTCTCTCTCTCGAATGAGTAAGTAAAACTATTTACAAAGAATAATCCAGTAATTTATGGCAAAAGAGGAAGCATTTTAGGAATAAAGGCTGGGATTTAGTATAGGAATTCTAAAGAGTGCTCCCAAGACACTGAGCGGCACCCTTTCTCAGAAAGAACTAAGTTTCCATCCAAATCATCATTGTCACTGTCTCCAGTCCAAGCATCACAACCACACTCTTTATTTTTAAATCATCATTATTTTATTGGGCAATTTGGAGTTGCCACAGTGGATTTCCCAGGTAGTCCACGTGGGCTCTCACGAGCAAACAATACTCAGAGGCCACCGTCATCCTGGAAGCAGAGGGGGCTGGAGGGTTGCTCAACATTTCTGCATAGAGCTATGATTTGAGACCGTGACAAGAGGGCAAAGTATGAGTAGCAATATTTTTAGCATCACCATAAGAACCTATAACAATATCTTCGTCTATAGGCGGGGGGAATGGCTCAGCAGCTAAAGGTGCTTGCTTGCACAGCCTACCAGTCTGGGTTTGATTCCCTAGGACCCACATAAAGCCATCTGCACAAAGCATCTGGAGTTTGTTTGTAGTGGCCCTGGTGCACACATTCTCCCTCTCTCTCTCTCTCTCTCTCTCTCTCTCTCTCTCTCCTCTCTTGCAAATAAATAAATAATAAAAATATTTAAAGAATATCCTCATCTAAAAATCTCGAAGCATTTAACCTTCACAATTACCATGGTCAATAGACAGGTAGGTACTAAACCAGTAAAGCCCAGTGCCATGATCACTAATTCCAAGGGAGGACAAGCAAACGAGGCCAGTGGTCCCAAGTCACCTGCATTGAACACTGGGCAGGAAGAGCTTCACACAGAAAGCTATCTGCCCATCGGGCATGGTGGCATATGCCCTTAACCCCAGCACTGGGGAGGCAGAGGTAGGAGGATCACCGTGAGTTCAAGGCCACCACCCTGAGACTACATAGTGAATTCCAGGTCAGCCTGAGCCAGAGTGAAACCCTACCTCGAAAAAACAAAAAAAATTTACAAAATTTCTTTTTAAGCTATCTGCCAAAGCTCTGTGCATGCAAACACTGGCAGGGCGAAACCTTTGCATTAGTGTTGTGAAAAGCCATCATGACAGGCCTGGAGAGTGTTGAATAATAACTGTCATAACAGTGTCATAGTCTCCAGTTTCTTTTCTTTTTCTTTCTTTTATTTTATTTATTTTTTTTTTTTTTTGGCTTTTTGAGGTAGGGTCTCACTCTGGCCCAGGCTGACCTGGAATTCACTACATAGTCTCAGGGTAGCCTCGAACTCACGGTGCTCCTCCTACCTCTGCCTCCCGAATGCTGGGATTAAAGGCATGCGCCACCATGCCCAGCAAAGTCTCCATTTTCTTGGGGACTAATTAAACCTGCAGAGACACCCAGAACCAAACCACTTACTAAAGTTCAGAACGTGGGCAGATCTCAATATGAGAATACCCTACTTGCTAGATCTACTAGTCATTAAATACCAAGCACTTGGACAACTATGAGGTACTGACCACAGGTTTGTGCATTGCAGATGCAACAATTATCAAGCCCGAGTTCTTGCTCCACTGAGGTACCTGGAAACTATGTGGACTACCTCATGCCAACCATGAGATAAGTGACACACTGAATCTGAAAAACCACATATACCTAGAAATGATTTTTTAAAAGTCATAGTAAACTAGATGTCAGACAAAGAAAAATGCTTCAATATTTTTTAAAGAATGAAATGTCAGAACTGGAGAGAAGGCTCAGACATTAACAATACTTGCATGCAAAGCCTAATGGGCCCATGGTTCAATTCCCCACAGAAAGCCAGGTACGCAAAGTGGTACACGCATCCACAGTTCGTTTGAGGAGCAAGAGACTCTGGCGTGCCCATTCTCATTTTCTCTCTTGCTATATCCTCTCTCCCAAATAAATACATAATTTTTAGCAGAAGAATATCCAGATTTGGCCACTAAGGAACTGAAATAGTAGAGCAGAGAAGGACAAGCATGCCCCATTCTCAAGGGGCCTGGGGGAGAAGACAGCTTAATTCAGTCGATTTACAGTTACTTCTTTCCTCACATGACACTCTGGGAATCTCAGAGATGATGATGTATGAAACAAAAGTCTTCAGAACTCTTTTTCATATTTTCCAAATTTCTATAGAGCTATGATTATTTCCTAAGCCACATGTGTCACAGAACAGGCCTCCTAACCCAATTAGGCCAGCCAGTTGCCCACAGTTACCCTTGGCATTCTACCAAGGCCATGTGTTGAGTCAGACAAGAAGGAGCTCGCTGACAGGCCACAGAAATATGTTAAGGAACTCATGAAACATGCACAAAATGTGCACAACGGCATTCAAACATGCACAGGTGTGTGGATGTGTGTAGCTAGACAGCTCCTCTCACTTTGCAAGCAGGCCCAAAACCAAGCCAAGGTTTAAAAACTATTCACCCATTTTCTCTAGAAAGAGTCATATTCCCCCACATGCCAAGAAAGCCTTGTTCTATAGGATGAGGGAGAGGTCATGTCCCTTGCAGAACACTGCATTGGTGAGTATGTGCCCTAACTATTGCTGCCCCACCACCAACTGCTTTCACCCCACCTAAACAAGTGCCAGCTCCCACTTCAGCGTCCTAAGCTATAAATAACCGACTACATTGTATGTGGTTCAAATAGAACAGTTTTTTTTCAAGGTAGGGTCTCACTCTAACCCAAGCTGACCTGTAATTCACTATGCCTTTGGCTGGCCTCAAACTCACAACAATCCTCCTACCTCTGCCTCCTGAGTGCTCCTCATTAAACTTGAGCATGGTAAGTAAAACAACAAAGAGAAATCCCATAAAACAGGAATATAGGGAGAAGTATATCTCCAAAAACACAACCCCAAAATACCACATGTTCCTCTCTTGGAGTGCTGACTCATCACCCCTAGCCCTAGCTCAGCACCCATGTAAAAACAGTTACCTAAGTAATTTAAGTCAGCAAAAGGTTTGGACCAAATTCCAACATGAGAGCATCCTAATTTTATCAGAAAATCTCATCAAAGCAGAAGGTTTTATTTCATGAGGCTTCCCCTGGTGGAATGGGTCATCTATAACATCTTAAATTATATATTGAAGAGATAGAGTGTTCAATGAAACATTTAAGGAATTAAAAATAAGACAGTGTTCTTTTTCCTACTAGTTTGGAGACTGGATTTCTTTTCAATCCTTTTTTAAAAAGCTAAATGGATCACTGAGAGCAATCCATCACTAACAGCAACAGTCTCTTCAGAGACACTGTTTTGAGTGTATTCTCCATCAGGGTTCTCCCTTGGGGTCTTGCCATGCAGGTCTAAGCTTAGGGAACAGATCCAAAGGCACTATTCCCTGAGTGAGGGGATTTGGACAATGCTGTGTGTGTAAATGGTTTAACTCTACTGTGGTGCAAAAGGGACACATGTTCAGGAGCACGTGTCCTTCGAGTTTGAATTTTGATCTTTTTCCAGGATATCATGTGCAGTGTGGCGAGAACCCCTCACTGGACGGACTGGGCACTGGGCACCCCTGTTGGTGCTATGGTCAGTCAGTACAGTGAGTGTAGTCAATGTGTTTTCAACCTGTAATTTCCAACTTACGGTGAGTTTAGGCAGAAAATCCTCAGAATAAGTCAAGGAGAGTTTGTACACACCCCTGGGTCTGAGTGTTGAGGTCCCCCATTATTTAACAATGTATTCAGCAAATTATTGCCTGTGCAACACACAGGCAGCTGCTGCATACCAAGGTTTCTCAAGCTGCACTTTCCTTATCTCCGTAACAGACACACCAGCATCCCTATTCCACCCAGCAGTTGCCCAGAGGAATTCACGTCAAGTGACTAACAGGATGCTGAGCATTTAGTGAACCCTTGGTGACTAGGAACTGTAATGCAGCCACATGATTACCTTTCTCCTAAAAGTGACTACAACCTGGCATCATGGCACATGTCTTTAAACTCAGCACTTGGGAGGCAAAGGCAGGAAGATCAGGAGCGTCTGCTACACGAGAACCTAGCTCAAAAAATAAATAAACAGACTTTCCACACTACTTGAAAAAGACAGGATGTAAAAATGACTAAGACTCCGCAACATGAAAAATTACCTCTGAAAGTGATTCAAACACAACAATGTGTGTTAACAGACTTTAAGGGTGGCCTGGCTTCTGGCCAGATGACCTGCACTCTGCGCATTCAAGACAAATCTGCTCTCAGAGAAACTTCAGGGGGCTAGGGAGATGGTTCTGCGGGACCGAGCATGCTCAGTGACGGTGTGAGGACAAGTTAGGGGCCTCAGAACCCACATAAAGCTGGACCCCGAAGCGCGAGTGTCTGTAATGCCAGCACACTCTCTCTAGTGAGAGCAGGGAGGCCGACACAGGAGAATCACCTGCAGGCCAGCTAGAGGTGAGCGGAGAGGTGGAAGGTAAGCACAGACACGACCGTCCCAAGCACATCATGGTACATGCACACCTGCGCGCGCGCGCGCACACACACACGCAAAAGGAAAAAGATAGAGAAGAAAGGCCATAAGCTTTGGAGTGATCTGCTACAAATCCTTTATACTCAACCTCGACCTCCTCACCTGTGGCGTGAGAACAGCAGTCCCCACAACACCAGTGATTGCTCATCTTGGGTGTTATGTGCAAACGGCCTTCACGGAACATTAGATGGCAATTATTTTCAAGCAGATGGAATAAAAAGATGTCTTCAAAGGGTGTGCCCAAAGCAGGAAAGATTTTAAAAGAAAAATGGCCTCTGCACTTTGATTCTCCTTTCCCTCTGGCATCCCACACCCCAGCCCCTCTGTTGAGAGGCGCTCTGCTTCCCTCAAGCGCACAAGTTAATGGGCACACGCATCTCCTGCCTTCTTCCCTAGCAGCCAATCATTCTCCACATCCATGCCAGTGGCTGGTACTAAGACAGCCAGAAAATGATGCTTGAAAACTCCAACTGCCAGGAGAGCATTGGCATCACTATAATTTAGCCTGCGGAAAGTGGGACCCTCCCTTCAGAAAGAGGAAGAGAAGAACAGAGAATGATTCCAGAGTACAAATTATTTTAACCACCAATTAAACTTTCAGAAACAATTGGCTTACTCCCCTTCCTACTTTACACCGGGATCAGAAGGGCATCTGAGAACAAGGCTTACCTATTCGCACCATTTCTTCAGTACCAGCCTGGAAAGGAGGGTGGGGGTAAGAAAAAGAAATGGTTACTGGGTTTCATCTTATCACCGTGTGCGTTTTATTTCTAGCAGGAGTGCTTTTCAGGAGCCGGTTAATCAGGAGACGGAGAGACTGGGATGGCTGCCCAAATCCTGAACCTTCGTTCATAGAAGGTTCTTGTGACAGGAGCACGGGCCAATTCAATAACGACTTGAGAAAGGGAGCTGTTTGCCAGCTTCAATTTTAATATTTATAAAGCCAGGAAAATAAATACTAATGGTGTCTTCAGAAAACTCTGGTGCTGGGTCAGGATTGGAAAAGAAAAAAAAAAAAAAAGAATCCCTATATTTCACCAGGTGAAAAACAGCCCAACAGGGAGGGGGGCTCTGGCTCCGGAGTTATTGAAGAATCCTTCTCTGGGACCCTGCGGTCAGACCTGGGAGGCTCAAAACGAGAGGGAAGATCGTGTCCTCCTGGCCCCATGGCCCAGACACGATTTACTACCTAGGCTCCAAGGCCCCTTCAGAGAGCATCTCACCTCGGGGAGGGGGCGCAGGGCGAGGGAGGAGGAGGGCTGGGCGAGGGAGAGGACGAGCCGCCAGGAAACGTCCCTGGCCCCCTCCCCAACTGTCAAACTCCAGCCCGCTATGGTCCTCCCCCTCCTCCTCCTGCTCCCGGGACACGTGTCTGCTGGAATGCTCGGGTACTGCCCGGGGCTAGCAGAACCGAGAAAGCCCCGGGACCCGAACCCGGCTGCGCTCAGAGCCCAGGGTTCGGGGAGTCCCCAACTTCACCCTCGCGCCCGGGCAGACCGCCCTCTCGAAGGGATGCGAGCGACGGTCCCCCAGCGCTGCCGCGGGGTGCGGAAGCCCCAGGTGGGGCCGTGGGTGGGGGAGGGGGTCGCAGCCTCCCTCCTGGCCCAGCACCCCCACCCGGTCCCCTGAGCGCCGCGCACGCCCGCCCGGGAAGAGTGTCCGGGACAGGAGGGGAGACAAGAGAGGGGAGCAACTTTTTCGGGAAAAGGTTGGGTTTGAGAATATATAAACATATAATTTTTATTATTACTAGTCATTGATGATTGATTGATTGATCCCACTTACTTGTCCATCCGCTGACGTCCTAACCTCCACCAGAGAGGTTGCGATCAACCAAAGTGACAGGAAAACCATCCCGAGTCCAGTTCCCTTTCCAACTCCTGGGCAAAGCAGATGCCCAGAGCAAACCACCCCAAAATAAGTTTTCTTTAAAAAAAAAATAGTAATAATAAATAAGAAGAAGAAAGAAGGAGGCGAAGAGCAGGGCAGAGAGGGGGAATGCAGGATGCGAAAACGCGGAGCCGAGCCCCTCGGCGCGGCGCGGCGAGCTGGGATGGAGAGGAAGCCCGGGCCGTGCGCCCGGCGCCGGCTGCGGTCCGCGTCGCCTCCGCGCCGGTCCTGGGCGGCCGGGCGCGCGGGCCGGGAAGGTGCTGCGCCCGCGGGACGGGCGGCGGGGCGGCGGGCGTCTCGGGCCTGGGCGGCGGTCTCCGGGCTCGGCCCCGCGCCCTGGGTCGCCGCGGCGGCGCGGAGGAGGCTCGGGTCCCCGGGAGCACGGGCGCAGCGACCCAGACGAGGGAGAGGACGGCGGCGGGCGGGCGGGCGCGCGGGCGAAAGAGGCGGCGGCGGCGGGAGGAGCGAGGAGGAGGAGGAGGAGGAGGAGGAGGAGGAGGAGGAGGAGGCCGGGCGGGCCGCGGGAGGGGGAGGCTGCGCCGCCCGCGGGCTCCGGTGGCGGCGGCGGCGGCGGCGGCTGGCGACCCGCGGGCCACTGAAGCGGCATCCGACCCCCTCCTCGTCCTCCTCCTCCTTCCTCCCATCCACGTCACGCGGGGTCCTCCCCCACCCCTCCCCTCCCCAGGCCATCACCCCAGAGCCTGCAGCAGCTCGGGTTCGAGCCTGCATCCTGGCAGATGGGCGAGGGGTTCTGGGGAGGGCGCGGGTTAGTGATGGGAAGAGAGAGAGGGGGGTCCCCCACCCCAACCGCCGCCGCCCCCAAGGCTCTCCGACCCCGGAGAAGTCTTTTCCCTCCAGACACTAGTCTCCTCCCACGACGCAGGACGAGGAGGAGGAGGAGACCCTCTTGGTTAAACTCTTCCTTGAGGTTCCTTTTGCAAGACACCGCGTCCCCCAGGCTGCCTTCACCGGATGTCACTTTATCACTGGCGGTACACAGGCCTCGAGGTCTCCTGGCTCACAGCGAGATTAAGTTATCAAGGGATTTCTGCGGTTTGCAGTTTCCTGGGAGGAAAGGGTGCCAACCTGAAGGCGGCTGGAATCCCAACCTTTGCCCAAGGCCCTGATGTCCAGACCCCCCCACCCTGCCCCCGCCACCAGGGACCTCCAGGGCGCGTGGAGGTGGTTTCCCACCAACCAGGAGGACACCCCCGCCCCATGAGCCCCGAAGAGAGCAGAGGAGACCTGCGCTTTAGGGGGCAAGTCTGGGGGGGGACTGCCGAAAATGAACCCCGCAGAAACTAAGGCTCTCCTTCCTGTGACATGCGTCCATACACCGTGCTTCAAGTCTTCCTTAAACACACACACACACACACACACACACACACACACACACACACACACACTAGCTTGAGCTCTGAGGCGTTCTTGTCCCTCTGATGGACCGTTCACTCCTAGAGAGCTAAAGGCCAGTGCCTTCAACTTACACATCACAAGATTTTGTGTTGGCAAAATTATCTCAAAATTACATAAGGAGGACTTTGCGTTTACACATGAGAAGTGGCCTTGCCTGGTAACACGGTGTATTAGGTTAATCAGTTCATTACAAGTTGGAAACAGGATTCCATCCTGGGTTTGAAGGATCTCTAAATTGACTGTTTTCCTTCCGTCTAACATGGAAGCATTGTTGTAGACTGTCACTCCTTGCTGGGGTTGAGGGGGGGAATGACTTGCTAACTTTGCACCTGACTGCTTTATTCATTGAAAGTCAACAGCCCTAAACACGGTACAAATAAAACATACACACTGGCAGGCAACAGGGTACTAGGCGAATGGTCAGACCTGCGATCCAACCGCGCCACAGCTCCTGGTCTCTCTGAGGTGCTGAGCACCAAGGAATGAGGGGTTTACCGGCGCTGTCCCATGTGCGCCATCCCCACTACGACGCGGGTGCTGAGCTCAGGTGATACAAGTGCTGCCCTTCACCTAGGGCTTTCTTCCCAGGGTGCCAACTATCCATGGTCAACCACAGGCTGAAAGTGTTAGATGAAAATTCCAAACGTAAACAGCTGACAACTTCGAAGCAATTTTTCATAAAATATGCATAAATACAATAAGACAAGAATATAATAGAAATGTAACAATACTTTTTTTTTAATATTTTGTTCATTATTTATTTATTTATTTGAGAGCGACAGACACAGAGAGAAAGACAGATAGAGGGAGAGAGAGAATGGGCGCGCCAGGGCTTCCAGCCACTGCAAACGAACTCCAGACGCGTGAGCCCCCTTGTGCATCTGGCTAATGTGGGACCTGGGGAACCGAGCCTCGAACCGGGGTCCATAGGCTTCACAGGCGAGTACTTAACCACTAAGCCATCTCTCCAGCCCCATACTTTTAATAGTGTTATAATGCTATAATTCATATGTTTATTATTATTCATCTCTTACTGTGCCTAATTTTTTTCCCCACAACACAAAATTTCTTTTTAGGCATTTTGTTGGTTTTACTATTGTTTTATGATTTTCCCCACACGTATATATAGCAACCTCCTGCCAATACTTCTCATGTTTTTCTTCATTTCCTTCCATGGTCAAATAAGCTTGAGAAGGTCTGTTTTCATCTTTGTTCAACATATAGATGAAAAGTATCTTGCTCGTAAGTGGTTACAATTGCGCCTGTCTTTTCCTCTAAATTGCACCCGCAAGGGTATCAACCTTTGCTCGCTTCTCGTGCATCACCGAGATCTGGCCATTTCTATCTCAAGGCCTATGTCTCTTTCCCTGCCTCCTAATGAGCTTCTACCAGGTCCTGGGGTTCTAGACACCCAGAACCAGCACAGTCATATTAGAGTCACATGGAACTTAACACTGTAAGAAAATGGGGAGTCTGGGCCTTGGGGCTGTCTTCTCTGCCTGCTATCTCCTCAAAGAACACAACTAATGGACCAGACAAGACAATTCAGTCAATTAAGTGCTTGCACTGAAAGCGAGAGGACCAAGTTCAGTCCACAGGACCTAAGTAAAAATGCCTGGTGTGGTGTGTGCTTATAATCCTACACCAGAGGAGGAAGAGACAGGAGGCTCCCTGGCCAGCAGATCTAATGTAATTGGTGAGCTTCAAGCCAGTAAAAGACTGTTTCAAAAAAGAAAGAGAAAGAGAGACAGAGGGGGGGGGGGGCGGGGGAGAAGGAAAGAAAGAAAGGAAAAAGAGGTCAAAAGTCAACAGATTTCCTGAGGAATGATGCCCAAGGCTGGCCTCTGGCCTCCTCACGTGCACACTCACACATGTCCCCATGCTTTTTGAAAAAACAGAAAGAGGGAACAGGAGAGGAAGCCAAGAGCCACTTCTGTGGAATGGTGGTGTTGCTCACTGGGGCAGGAGTGACCCAGTCTCACGTGGCACCCTCCATTTAATGTATATATTGTTCACTCATGGGTCAGAGAATTAAGCATGCTGGTTTTAATTGCTCCATTGTTTCTGTTTAAACTCAGACCCCAGGAAGGCTGATCTTCCATTACTGTTCAAAATTCCCAAGCGGGGGAAAAATGTTTTGCAGCTCAAAGAAACAGAGAGAATAAAGAACAACGCACACTCCTGACTTTTTTTTTAACCGAGGCAATAATCCCGTGGGTTTGGAACTGGTATGCTCCGCTCTACAGCACACAGTGACACAGGTATTTATGTCAGCACCAAATAGAGTGAATTGAGTTCTATTTTCATTTTCCCTACTAGCAGTAAGATATTTCCAACTCGTTTTTTTTTTCATACTTTTTTTCAGAAATCTCACTGAAATATTTACAAAAATAAACATTGAGAAAATTTATGAACCCAAGATCAAGAAATTTCAGATGGAAAAGCCCCATGAGGTCATCCAGCCTCTCCTGCTGCTGGTGGTGAAATGACATTGTTCCTGATGCCCTTGCCTCAGAGGAAAACCCATATGGATAAATCTAGGTGTCTGGGATTTTATATTTAATCATTGGCCTTTAGAAGAATAAATCCACAGTGGCATGAGGAAAGATTAGTCTCTATGTTCCCTGATCATCCTCATTTTCTTCAGTTGAAGTCATTCTTTGCCCCTTAGCTATGATTAGCATCATGAAATTTCTCTCCTTCATAAATTTTGGCACATAATTAATATATTTAACTTATTTATACTCAGTTTATGCAAACGTACTACTGTCTACCTACCTTTGTTTTTATAGTCTTAGTCTACTTCTCTGAGCCTTCAAAATATTTTTTTTTCTTGGAAATCCTGAAAGGTAATGGAAGGTCAGAGTTTTTCTAAGGACTAAGTTTAGAAAGAAACAAGGGAGCAATGAAGTTCTTTGTAAGGGCACAACCTAATTGCTATAAACTACTCTAATGCTAAAATTTAGAACTATTTTTAGATTGCTTTGCATGTATGTAACAATTTTCTTTGTGATAGTTCAAGGAACTCTTATAGAGTCCTAGAGAGTAGGGCTGTGTATTCAGAACAATTAAAATAACAGTTGTTTTCCCTTAGGGCAAGGGCTCAGAAAGCTGTGGTGGGTACTTTCCACATATACACCATCACATCAACAGATGATAATTTCATTTATGAAGATAACTAGTTCTTACTAATAATACTGACTCCACAAAAGTATGCATTGTTTTGTATAACTCCTCTCAGTGCTGCAAAACATTTGAGAGGTACATTACAGTCCCCCCTCAAATTCAAATGAATTTTCACTTTTTAAATTACCATAAAATTCACAATTTTTGTTGGGCTCAATAGGCTTAATGGAAAAGGAGAGAAATTTTTATAGATCCTAAACAGTATTCCCTCATAGGTGAGTGTATATATGTTCAAGTCAGAAACCTAATCAAGTGTACTACATATACACTGGAGTCAAAACTATAATGAAATGGGTTTATGACGGGAATTATAAAAATTACATTTGAAAGAAACCCTCCATGTAACTGTTAATTAACAAAGACATTTCTGTAGTAAACTTGTCTATGGATTTTAAAGATTGGGAAAAACATTAAACTCCTTGTGCTATTTGAGGGCAAAGAGAAAGTCTTCCATATATTCAGACCAAGGGCTGTGCAGTCACTACAGTTTTGCCATGAGTGACTAGGTGTTCTGACCATCATTATGGTACAAACTGAGTTTATATTTTATTACTGATTTCCTGAACCCTCCTTTTACTGACCTAGTGTCTTGAAATGTCTTCCCAAAATGCCAAGATTTTTTAATTAGTTAACTTATTCAAAGAAAGATAAAACTGAGTCTCATTGAGTTACTAAAAGTCATTCCAAATTTTATCTCATAACCACACTTTCAGATAATATCTGTTCTTTAGCTCTCAAGGGATGGCAAGCATTCACTAAGGTAACGCTGAATTTTTTTTTTCCAGACTAGAACTAGGAACAATTGGCATGGAGAGAAGAGGCAGAACAAAACAGTCCACCAAAGGAATGAAAATCAGTTATGAAACCAGCCATCAGTCCTAGACTGTCTCTTCTAAGGAAAATGTAACTCACAATCTTGGAATCTAGCATTTTAGGAAAAAAGGGCAAACAAACCAAAAGGAATAAAAATCTATACTGTGATCTAGAATGTTTGGCTTTTTATTCTGAGTGGAATGTAGCTGACTAGCTCAGGTAGTGAGAACGTGGTACTTGTAATTGGAGAGATTCTTAAACTGATGAGAACAGATTAAATAGAGTTAGAAATTATTGCTTCTCTTACTTGGTTGCTGTTATTATGAATGGTTACTTATGTTGAGTGGGAAATAGATATTCTATGGTTTGTGTCTATGCAGGGTATGTTTTCTGCTGTTGCCACACTTAGCAAAGAACATATGAGGCACCACTATTCTGACAACTATTCTGAGTGCTTGGGAGAGACAGGTCAAATGAGAACCAGTAACCTGGGCCCAGAAAACTAACTGTCACATGATCTCTCTCATATGTAGATCCTAGCTACAAATGATTGGACTTCTACATGAGTTGGAATAAAACTCAGTAGCAGAGCCAGTAAGATAGAAAGGGGACATAAAGGGAGTAGAAAGGGAGGGAAGGGGGACTTAATAGGATGGTATTGTACATATATATAGGTAGAAGAACAGATTAATGGGGTGAAAAGGCCTAAGTGAGGTCAGGGGAAGAGATTGAGTAAAGGAAAGGTGGGGGGAGGGCAACTCAAAATCTAAGAGGGTATGAATAAGTCATATGGAAACCTACTTTTTTTGACAATGGAACAACCAGAAGCCATAGATTGTTACTAGAAATTTTTCATTGCCAGGAATGGGATACCTTCCAGTGAGTTGTTGGCCAGGGAGGTCCCTGATACCCCTAAAATGTTACAAGCCATTGCCAAGGCCCTTGGTTTTCCACCAGGAATAGATGCTAAGACCCTATTGCTGAAGACTCCACATACTAGAGCTGCAAGGCTACTGAGAAACCCTGCTGGGGCTGAACTGAAAACCTCTTCCCTGTAGACCAGTTGACAGAAAGTTGGAAGAAGCCATTCTGCATGCAGTTCAATGGGAGAGACAGAAATCACCAGTGGAGATACTCAACAGTGGATACTGCAAGACTTAAATTTGGCCAACTAGGCCAAATGAACCAATAGGTACAATAGTGTCTGTTATGGGGGAAACCAACTGCTCTCTAATTGGAATGGAGGTCTGCTCCATGGGAGGGATTACATGCCTGATAATAAAAACCTACGGCAGGGGTAGTCATGAGCTTTAGGGGTGTAATGTCTGCTGATGTCTGGCTAAATGTATATACTATGCTCACCAAACTGCATGGTAAGCACTTCTCTTAATGTTGGTACCCATATAGTAATGCTACTCTCAATTTTCATTATATAACCTTTTTTTTTTTTTTTTTCAGATGGCAATGATCTTGGAATAACTCAGAAGGCACCATGGTGCTGAGAAGTGACAGAGGAGTGCTCAGCACTGAAATATCTCTATTGCACCTTCCAAGGCTCAGGAAGAAGAGGTGCAGAAGAGGTGGTGGAAAGAAAATAAGAGGCAAAGGAAGGGTAGGACTCCTTACAATGGGCTCCTCCAAACACAAAATGGCCTGGATGTCCATGACCTCACAGTGCCTGACACTACCTACACAAGACCATCATAATAGGAGGAAAAGATGATGACATAAAAATAAAAGAGAGACTAATTGAGAGGGGGAAACATATGATGGGGAATGGAGTTGCAAAGGGGAAAGTGAGGGGAGGGAGGGAGGAATTACTATGGATTATTGTCTATAATTACAGAAGTTGTCAATAAAAAGGAAAACAAAAACTCTTATAGATATGTCTGTACATTAATGTCCTAAATCATGTTTGTATCTTTATTTATTGGGGGGGAGAAACAATGTATACACCAGGGCCTCTAGCCATTGCAAATGAACTCCAGATGCATGTGCCACCATGTGTATCTGGTTTACCTGGGTTCTGCGTAATTGAAGCTGGATCCTTAGGTTGCATAGGCAAGTACCTCAATGGCTAATCCATCTCTCCATTCCCCCCCCCAATCATTTTTATTGATCTTTAGCTAGATTTGCCATCATTTGCTATCTTTTTATGCTTTACAGAGGACCAGTTTTTAGCTTTTGTGATTGTGTATAGAGTTCTAAAATTTTAATTGCTAATTGCTATTGTTAGAAGAATATGCGTTATTCCTGCCAAAATTCATGTTGAAGTTGGGTCCCCAATGTAACAGGCGAGAGGTGGAGCAAACCTTAGGACATGGCTGGGCCTTTAAGGAGATTAAAGCTGTTTTTGTGGCAGTGGGCTGATTCCCCAGACACTAGTTTCATTACTACCAGAGAGGGTGGCCATAAGGAAAGACCCTCCCTTGATATTTGTTTCTTTAATACATACCCATTTCCCTGTCTCACTGCTTGCCGTGTTGTGACATAACATGAGGCCTTCGCCAGAGGCAGCTGACAGATCTTGAATTTCTAGCCTCTAGCTAGAACCATGCTCAACAAATCCTTGCTAATTATAAATTATCTAGGCTCCCATATTCTATGATAGCAACAGAAAAAAAAAAAAGACTACTACATATATGTTTTCTTTCATAGTAATTGGTTTCTTTCCCCCAATTAAATTTGCTAGGTTTCAAATTTTGGAGCATTGCCTTTTAATATCTATTTTCAGCCATTCCTACTTAGCCATGGAAACATGTGAACTCTAATTTAATGACTGTTATTTACAGTAAACTTCATTACTTTGAATTGTCATGGTTCTTCTTCTCTGGGTAGTTGCTAAACTAGACTGCATGGAAGCTTCTTTTTCCTTCAAGAGGTGCTTACATGTATCTTAATTTACTTTTCTTTTTACTTATTTTGCTCTGTGCTCAGACTTTCTCCAACTTACTAAAACATTACTTTTCTATCATTTCATTAGTACTTCTCATTGGCTTTCTGTGAGATCACTATCAGATGTATTCTAAATTTTTTGCTTCTGTATACATGTTCTTTTCTCTCAGCATTTCTGTCTCTGCTTTATTTGAGTTCTTGAAGAATTTATTAAATGTATGGAACTTTTGAAATTCAATTGACTATAATATACAACCCTTTCTACATCATATCTTTACTTGCTTTTATTTTATCATTCTTTATTCAATATTTTCTTTATTGAGAGTGAGAGAGAGAGAGAGAGAGAGAGAGAGAATGGGGATGTCAGGGTCTCCAGCCACTGCAAATGAACTTCAGGCACATGTGACACTTTGTGCATCTGGTTTTATTTGGGTACTGGGGAACTGAGCTTGGGTCCTTAGGCTTTACAGGCAAGTGCCTTAACTACTGAACCATCTCTCCAGCCCTCATTCTTTATTCTTTCTAACTCTCTTTTATATTAAGCAATATTTTCTCTTTTGGAGAATTTTTTTCTAATTTATTTGTGTGTGAGAGAGAGGCAGATAGAAAGAGGGAATTGGTGTGCCAGGGCCTCCAGCCACTGCAAATGAACTCCAGATGCATGTGCTCCCCTGTGCATATAGCTTACATGAGTCCTGGGGAATTGAACTTGGGTCCTTTGACTTTGCAGAAAGGTGCCTCAACCACTAATCTTTTCATCCCTGGTCATACTGTTTACATAGGTGGCATAATAGTGTTGCTTTGAGTCTTAATGGATGCCCAGTAAAGATAAGAGCCAGAGCTTTAGAGCAGACACCTTCCTTATACTACATGACTCTTCCTGTATTCTTGGA
Source organism: Jaculus jaculus (assembly GCF_020740685.1). Classification (NCBI taxonomy): domain Eukaryota; kingdom Metazoa; phylum Chordata; class Mammalia; order Rodentia; family Dipodidae; genus Jaculus; species Jaculus jaculus. The sequence continues at coordinate 3,296,966 of NC_059112.1, read as the reverse complement.
CTCAGATGAGGCAAAGGGAATTCTCGTTTCCACAGTTAGATGCAGGCTAGAACCCCAAAAGGCAACATAGGTCTCTGTTCAAACCTTCCTAGTATAAAGACATGCTCATATAAAAAGCCGAGATGGACTGTAATCATACTTTGCTAGCTCAGAAGTACAGTGGCCTGGGGAGAAAAGGAAATGTCTGAAGCCAAAGACAGCAAGAATCAGCCAGGAATGAACTGGCAGAGAGCCACCATTCTTTGCCTGGCACAGCCACTTTTGTCAGGAACCACTAAGAAGAGCCCTGCTCCTTGTCTTGTGGGCCAATTGGGCAGGGAGTAAATGCCACTTTGGGCATCTCCACTTGCCATAACTTCCTGGAACCAATGGCATTTCTCAGAAGCAGTTAATAGGATCCATATTTCTCCCCAACACACACACACACACACACACACACCCCACATGACTCTGAATGAAAGAGAAGGGGAAAGACTGATGGTTTCTTGAGATTTTGCCACACTTTTTGCACAAACTCCCAACACTTTACCTATAGAAGATCCAACCAATGATTTCTCCATGTAAATCCCATTTATTCAAGCAAGTCTTTACAACCTTTTATGTGGGAAAACTCACTGTGCCTGGTTTATCAGAATTGAAAGTACTTCCTTACAGTGGCTCCATTGGCTGTCAACAGTCATGTGTGCCTTCAAAATGACTGCTGTTCATGTGGGGCCTTCTTGGTGCAGAAATCCACTCTATGGACATGCTGGGATACAGTCATATGCTTTCTGCGTTATTTCTACTTCGAAGTGTAATGTTCTGCAAACAGTGCTTAACAACTGGGTCAGTTTGCTCATGGACATCTGGGAAAATGCTAGCCTCTCTTTGGTCCACAGTGGAAGAAAAAGACACAGAGAAGCATACCTCCCTCCACGTTCCCCCGGCTCGGGCAATTCCAAGACAGCTACAGAGGGAGTTGGTTCCCACACCTCAAAGATCCCTTTAGCTTTTTGGATCAGCGCCTTTGTGGGTTAACAACAATCCATTCCACTGCACAGAACATAAAAGAGTTCTATTTTAAATATAAAGAGTACATATCCTAAAGGACCATCCTTTTAACAAAGGGAACAACCTCATCAGTAAGTTCAACCTGTTAACTAGTACCACAGTAAGCGTTTGATACTTTCAACAGTAAAAACAGTTTTAAAAAAATGAAAGAGCAAGCTGAATATTTTCAGATAAAATATATTTAAGAAAGCAAGTAATGAGAAACCCTCAAAAGAAGTCATCAGAGGTTCCTTTTCCATATTTTCTTTATATTGCCTTCTTTCTTCTACAGACATGTTGCCCGCCTAAGATCTTAATACTCAACCCCTTACAAATAGCTCATGAACCTTTCCCTGTTATTGCTCCATGGCCGAAAAGGGAGACGCCCATGTGAGAGCAATCAACAACACAAACATTCCATATCGTGCTTGAGATACTGATCACACACAGGCAGAGGTACATGCTTTGGAAGCTCATAAATCAACTGACTACACTCTCACATGACACCGTCATGCTCACATAGGCTTGATTTCATTTTGCCTCATTTTGTGTTGATCTGTTTTACATTATAGTCTTTCCTTGGCAAGGGATCTGTGTCCCCCCCCCAAGCCCCAGGTATGGGGAATTGCTCTCACTCATGCATTTTAAAATGCACTATCTTAAATCAATATTTCACAGGTTGTGTTCTATGAGGACGAGTTTTCTAGGAGTCTCTTTTGAAGTGGGCACAAGAGCGGCCATGAAGAGGATAAGGAACCCCAAGACGAGATGGCCCCACGTGCCACCCCCACGCTGCCCAGCTTCTTCTCAGCAGAGTGGAAACTGCAGCAATGGCAGAGCAGCGGCGCTCGGGCATGATGTCTGTGTTAGATGCCCTGCTGACGGCCTGATCACAGCACGCATCAGTGTTCTCGTCCCCGTCTTCCCTGAAGCTGCACCACCCATCAGAGGAACTTCTCAGCAAGGAACCCTTTGGACGCTAGGGCCAGAACCAAGTAACAGGGACCGTGTTTGTTCAGGACGAGATAACTGTCCAGCCCAGTGCAAACCCTCAAAATGATGAGCCAGGACCCAGACCTCCTCCTCAGACTTAGCTGCATGGTCACAAAACCATGCTTCACTTGCAGAACCAGCATGGAAGGGAGGAACGGGAAATCCAGCAAACTTCACTCAGTGCTTGTAATTAGCTGGAGAGACGGCTCGGCAGTTAAAGGCACTTGCTGGCAAAGTCTGACAACCCTGGTTGATTCCCCAGGACCCATGTAAAGCCAAGTGCAGAAAATGGTGCATGTGTCTAGAGTTCATTTGCAGCAGCAAGATGCCCTGGTCCACCCATACTCACTCTGTCTCTGTCTCTCTTTATATCTCTCTCAAATAAAGAAAATATTTTTTAAAGCTAGGTACGACATTTGTACAAGTATAAAAATTGTCAATAAAAAGTTTAAAATGAGCCAGGCATGGTGGCACATGCCTTAAATCCCAGCACTCGGGAGGCAGAGGTAGGAGGATTGCTGTGAGTTTGAAGCCACAACTCCATAGTGAATTTCAGATCAGCCTGGGCTAGAATGAGACCCTACCTCAAAAAAACAAACAACAAAAAAAGAATAGAGAAAGAAAAAAGTTTAAAATGAAATAATAACACTATTAAGAGGGAAAGAAATCTTTCCCTAAACCCTACAAAGTCTGTAATCCTCACTAGTGACTAACACCTTCAAAGATGGGAGAGTAAGATAAGTTATTTTAAATGGGCTGGTGGCTGTCCTTAACCAAAGTGGGAATTCTCTAGACAGAGAGATAAAGATGCTGGCTAGGAGAGGAACAATGTCTACTGAGCTGTCTATTCTTTCCTCAAAATCAGGCATTGGTAGAAAAGATGCTGGTCCTGCTACTGTAACTGATTCCTGTTGGTATGAGTGAGTAAAGTAGGTTTGCAATTGAGCAACATGTCATGATTATTTAAATTACTCTTTGCAGTGGATTTTGTCTCATGCATACATGTTGAGTTTTGTTTTGATCTTTCATGTTAATTTAAAAGAGTTAGCAGTATAGACTTACAATTTTCACTATAGAATCCCGATTGAATTGGCTACCTTGAATCTTATGCCACCCTCAAGGACGCATTCTTTCCATCCCTCCAATACATCAATTATTCCACCTAATGTCTACCATATTCAGAAATCAGAAGGCCAGCCCTCCCTTATAGCACCATCTCTCCTTAAATGCCCTACCCGTCTTACTTTCTGTTTGTGAGAAGGAAAAACAAACCCCGACTCTCCATTTGAAAGCTAACTTTTAAAAGGAGGTGTTTTTTGAAAAGTATATTTATTTCAGAATATAGATACTCCTTGATTTCTAAGGGCTTGACGTGACTTTTTGATTTTAGGATATGACAGTGATTCTTCCAGATACCTCCAAGTTTTGAATTCTCATCTTTTTAAAAACATATTTTAAGTACTTATTTATTTATTTATTCATGTAAGAGAGAGAAAGAGGAAGAGAGAGAGAGAGAGAGTGGAAGGGGAGATAATGGGTGAGCCAGTGCCTCCAGCCACTGCAAACGAACTCCAGATGCACGTGCTCCCTTGTGCACCTGGCTTACATGGGTCCTAGAGAATTGAACCAGTATCCTTTGGCTTTGCAGGCAAATGCCTTAACTGCTAAGCCATCTCTCCAGCCCTTGAATTCTCATCTTTAACCAGTATAAGGATATATGTCTAGCAGTCTCTCACATAGAGAGCAACCATACTCAGTCAGCAACACAATGACTAGAACTTTATGGTATAATGTGCTAAGTAATGATATTCAGTAGGGTTAGTGATATTAAATGCATTTTCAACTCACAATACCTTCAGTGTATGATGGCTACCAGTATGTAATCACATCTATAGTTTGTGACCTACAGAAAAAAAGTGAAAGAGAACACAGTGTTCCCATAAGCCCTGCGCCCAACATCTCTTACAGTTACATGTCTTACATTAATATGGTATATTTATCACAAGTAATGAACTGATACTGCCATAACATTATTCCTCACTTTGTTTTTCAAATTCCCTTTAATTTTCCTTAACAGGTTTTATTTGTCCCAGGTGCTCATACAGAACCCCACATTTATATCTCATCACTTTTAACCTTTTTTTCATGATCTTGATAATTTTGGTGAGCACTGATCATGTTATAGAATATCCTTCAAATGTGATTTCTATGGTTTTTATAGTATATCCGTCAGGTATAATTTTTATGTTTCTTTTCTCTTGTGTTGTCTAGTGATTACTCAGAAGTTCCATGTTTGAGGAAAGATGACCTCGGAGGCTAAGTCATTTTCGGCCAGTACACCCAGGATAGAAGCTGTAGATGCTGCTTCCAGCTGGTGGCAACCTTGAGTGAAGCCCTTTAGGCCCTGGCACGTTCTCTCTCCTGCCTTTCCGTGACTTTGCCGCACACCGTTGTCACTCGACACAACCCACACGCAAGAAGCAAGGAATAATTCACCCATGCCTTGAAAAGACATCCACGTAAACCATTAGCAATCACTCCACCGGGAGTGTGTCTATAGCCTCTCATTAATTTAAACAGTAATGAAGCTACAGCTATCAACAACAGGGTTACGCTATGGGTTATAACAATGTTCCATCATTTCTTTGCTTAAACTGTTCCCGCTTAAACCCACCATTGGCATCTGTGGCTTCATTCCTTGGCTTTGCTTTATCAGTATTTCATCCGTAGGATGTTGTGCTAGTTTAAATGAATGGCCCCTGATAAAATCAGGATTTTATTACAGTTTGTAATTTAGGTCTACAGCCACCTGGGTGGAGGAGGTGTCACGGGGCAGATCTTAGGGTCCAGCCCTAAGGTATGGTAGTGGATTTGAAATTCCAGTCTAAAGATGCAAAGTGCTTAGAGTTCCTGAATTGTGTTGTGTGGTGTGGCTTTTGGGTTTGGGGCTAGTGGCTTCTCTCTCTCTGCTTGGGCCTGTGAAAGTGGGCCAGCTTCTTCTGCCATTATGGAATGTCCCCTGGTTCGGTAAGCATCAATAAATCCCTTCCTCCATAACTGTGCCTGCCTGGTCTGGAGGCTCATCTCAGTGACCTGAAGCTGTCTACTGCAGATGCCATTGCTATCCAGGCTCGTCGTGTTTATTTTGGGTCCCCAAGTCAGCCACCTCTCTAAAGAGCCCTTTTTTCCTCTTATCAGCAAGGAATTAGCATTAGCAAGCAAGAGCTCAGTGCAAGGTTCAAATTTACCTTCCGTAGGTGCTGGATGGGAAGGAGAGATAGTGAAGAGGGTGTCTGATGTGAGCTCAGACTTCAAAGGGAACGTAGAGGGTCAGAGGCGGTTTCTCTGCAGTTGTGGCTGGCTGACCCTGCTGTGTGACTTCCCGTCTTCGTCTTCGAACTTCGCTTTGCTCTGAGGGGACACAGACCCAGTAACGAGCCGGGCAGCGGGTCTGGGGCTCGCGGTGCCGCCAGTGTGTGCTGTGGGGACCGCCCTGTGCCCTGCAGAAGGGTGAGCTGCATTACAGGACTCTGCCCACTACACGCCGGCAGCCTGGGTCACCCGTAGCAGTCAAAGCGGACGTTGGACATTGCCCTCAAGAAGCAAAATTGTCCCAAATGACAACCATTGCTAGAAAACGTTTACTTAAACTTGCCGTAGTGTTCGTGTGTCATGACTGACACTATGCGATAGAAGAAGGGAAGGAGCGGGAAGAAGAGAAAAAGAAGTGTGCCCAGAGTCTTACGGCTAATTAGATACTCCACCTGAGCTGAGCCTGGAGTAAAACAGATGAGATCAATGGCACATGTACCTATAAGAAACTGAACAATGGGCAGGAAGAATGGCTTAGCAGTTAAGGCATTTGTCTGCAAAGTCAAAGGACCCAGGTCCGATTCCCCAGGACCCACGTAGGCCAGATGCATAAGGGGGCACACGCATCTGCAGTTCATTTGCGGTGGCTGGAGCCCTGGTGTGCCCATTATCTCTCTCCCTCTTTCTGTCAAATAAACAAATAAAAATAAACTATTTAAAAAAAGAACCGGGGGCTGGAGAGATGGCTTAGCGGTTAAGCGCTTGCCTGTGAAGCCTAAGGACCCCGGCTCGAGGTTCGGTTCCCCAGGTCCCACGTTAGCCAGATGCACAAGGGGGCGCACGCGTCTGGAGTTCGTTTGCAGAGGCTGGAAGCCCTGGCGCGCCCATTCTCTCTCTCTCCCTCTATCTGTCTTTCTCTCTGTGTCTGTCGCTCTTAAATAAATAAATAAATAAATAAATAAATTTAAAAAAATAAAGAAAGAAAGAAAGAAAGAACCGGAACGAAAATTCTTCCCTCACCTTTGTAATGGGGAGTAAGTGGGGCATCATCTAGAAGAATATTCTACCAGGTAGTGAATATAGAGGAAATATTTCATCAACACTAGTGGAAGCCCTTTACAGATTTCTTGCCTTTTGTCTAAAGTGTTTCAGAGCATTTGTAACTAAAGGATCTTCCACTGCCTGGGTTCCTCCTTCACCTTACCCAACAAGTATTTTCCAACGTTCATGTTTGACGTTCATGTTTGTGTTTGTTTCACCTTTCGCAGCGTTCACTTTCTAATGCTTGAGAACTTGACTCATTTCTGCCTGGGATCTGCTATCCTGTGACAGTCATGCAGAGAACAGTAAGGGACGCAGAATCCCATCCTTTTGTACGGATGAGAAAACTGAAGCAAGAACTGTGTCATGGATTTTCAAGGCCACCTAACTGCTGTGCACCGAGCTGTTTTCCGCAGAAGCCCTCGTCCTCACCCCTGAGGGCCTGTGCCCACGTGAAGTTGCTGAATGCCTCTTAATTCTCCTGTCAGACTTGTGACATCTCCAATCTCTACCTCAGCCTTGCCTCCTCCGCATTCTTAAAGAAATTCTTTTATCCTTTATTATATATAAGCATTCAGTGAAACTATTCCTTAATTGTGCTTAATCACTTTTCACTAGTTATATTACCTCCCCTAACAATAGCACTCATGCATACTATTTTCAGATCTGTGTCTCTTCCCTCCCTCTATCCTGAGGAACTTACCAAGTTCTAAGTACCTAAAACATCATATTCAAAGTGGACGTCACTATGTTTATTGCTAACCTTCCCTGGTGATAGACTTCTATAGCTCCAAAGGTTCTAACCACCAGACCAGAGAAGAAAGTGCCTGTCTGCTGCATGGGCCGCCCCACCCCAGGACAGCCAGCCACTGCTGCCTGGCCACACACAAATGCAGGAACCCAGGATGGGCCATCCTCCCCCAGACATCACAGCCTGTGGGTGGGAGAGAGGTTAACTCCAGGTTGGGGAAGGGTTCCCTGGAGAAAAGAAAATGGCTCTGACCAGACAAAGTTGAAGGATGCACTTGACATTGTTAAAACTCCAGTCCTTCAAAACTGATCTCAAATGGTCTCTCATCACAGAAGTCTCCCATTCCCAAAACTGGGTGTGAGCTTGCGCTTGCTTAAATCCCCAGTCCATATGGCTGCTCCATCTCCTGTAGCAACTTTATGTTGTATTTTATTGACTTCTGTGATCGCATTAGCTCCCTTTCCTCCAGCCCTTCATATTTCATGGCCACGCTATAATGAGGCCCCCATGATCCATTCAATGCATAATAAAAGTCACATCTTTACTGAGCTGAAAAAGATTGCCATTAAATTGAGTCTTTTACAGGCAAGAGATTTATGCATCTGAAACAATTCATCTAGAGCTGGAGAGATAGCTGAGCTGGCGAAGATCTGCTGAGTTAGCACCAGACCTGCGTGTCCCTCAGAACTGATGTAAACACACAAGCCAGGTAGGCTGGCCAGTGTTTGAACCCCAAGAATGGGACAGTAGACAAAGGTGGGTCCCTGGGGCTCCCTGGACAACCAGTGTAGTCGGATCAGGTAAGCGTAAGGTGCAAGTCAGTGATACACCAATCAGTGAGTCTCTTTCAGTAATACACTTGCCTCAAAAAAAAAAAAAAAAAAAAAAAAAAGGAGGTGAGGGTTAAGTGAAGCACATGGCATTCGGGTATGAATACCTGAGTTCAGAACCCCCCCCCCTCGAGCCCATGGAAAAGATGGACACAGTAGTGGGCCTCTGTAATCCCAGACCTCCTACAGCAAGAGATGAGACAGAGGCAGACACTGGAGAATCCAGGAAGCTCTTGGGTCAGTGAGCTGGGCATACACAGCAGGGGACAATGAGAGACCCTCCCCCAAAGCCAGGTGGAAGGTGAGGACACCAGCTGCTGTCCACACACGTGCCATGCCAGGCACGCCCCCTCTCCTCATCTCCCTCTGTCTCTCTCACACACTGGTGATTTTTTTAATTTTTTTAAAATTTATTTATGTGAGAGTGACAGACACAGAGAGAAAGACAGATAGAGGGAGAGAGAGAGAATGGGCACGCCAGGGCTTCCAGCCTCTGCAAATGAATTCCAGACGCGTGCACCCCCTTGTGCATCTGGCTAACGTGGGACCTGGGGAAACGAGCCTCGAACCAGGGTCCTTAGGCTTCACAGGCAAGTGCTTAACCGCTAAGCCATCTCTCCAGCCCAACACACTGGTGATTTTTAAAGGGCAGTTAGCAGCTGAAGAATGACGCTGGGGTTGTCCTCTCACCTCCCACGTGCACACATGTATTCACACCCACACATGTGTGTAATGGCACAACCATGTACCTGCACACACATGAGCACATGTATGCAGGCATACACACAAAACACTATCCAGGGCCCCAGATTGCATTAATTTAAATTTTATTATAATTTGATATGTATTTATAACTTAAAATTATACTATTAATTTAAAATAATAATAGAGTTAATGTTTTATGAGACAACAAAGTAATTGCTATTATAAAATATGTGCAAAAAATTATAACTTCTAATAATAGATTTTAAAATAACTAATTTATGGGCTGAAGAGATGAATCAGCAGTTAAGGTGCTTGTCTACAAAGCCTAATGACCCAGGTTTTATTTTCAAGTACTCACGTGAATCCAGAAGCCCAAAGTGGCACAGGCATCTGGAATTTGTTTGCAGTGGTAGAAGCCTTGGCACACCTATTTTCTCCCTCTTTTTCTCTCCCCATTCTGCCTGTGTCTCACTCTGTCTGTCTCTGCTAACAAATAAATAAAAACATTTTAAAATATAAATGAAATCAAATAACTGACATATGTATGTCTACATATAATACCATTAGTAGAATTATAGGAGCAAAAGTATTGCAGGGGAAAAGAAGTGTTGAAAACGAAGGAATTTGGAGAGGAAAAGACACGAGGAGGAAGAAGGTGCCAGGCAGACCTGGGGAAAGAGAATGCACAAAGAACAGCCCCACATCGTGACCAACACCTGCTCACCATGAAGCAGGTGAGGCGTCAAGATGGAAAATCCCCCACCCACTGCTAAGCCTTACAAATGAAGGCCTCTGGAGGTTGAAACTAGAGGATGGCAATAAGTTCAAGGCCCACCCTGGGCTACATCACTAGGCCAGGCCAAGCTGGGTTATAGAATGAGACTTTGTCTCAAAAAAGCCAAGATGAATACAAACAAAAGCAAAAGAAAAACGCAAATTTGATCACATGGAGGTTAAAAGTTTCAATTAAAAGCAGTTTAGAAGACATTGTGGACAGTATTCAGACAAGACCAACACCTGCCCCATTGTTTGTTGAAAGACTGAATCAGATCTTCATTTTTAATGCATAAGGAGATTTGCAAACAAAATCATAGAGACAATGTTAAAGGACATATCCAAAAGAAGAAATATAAAGGGTTGATACGCACATAAGAACAAAAGAGAACTATGAATGAATCTAAACGGCAATTAAGAATTTTTACTTCACATGTGGCTAGAGGTATGTACATTTATGCCTTTCTGGGAAACACATTACTTTGAGATTGTTTTGTAGTTAGTGCTGCATAGCAAACACCGTTACCATTTCAGCATCATGCTAAGAGATACACTTATTTCTCAAGGACTCTGGAGCACTGAGGAGATCCCCTCTGCCTAACTCTCATGTTTCTGAAACCAGTGGGCTCATGCTTCCTGTAGTAATGGCAGAAATGTAAGGAGACAGGTCCCTTGTCCTTAGGGTCCATGAGGGCACCCTGCGGAGCTCAGCATAGGGCCCTGGACAAAGCAAGAGCAGTAGGGAACCCCAAGGCCCGGCTCCACCTCTAGGGCAAAGACACTTGTGGATTCCAGAAGGGGACACACTGCTGGAGAACTTTCTCTCCTGTTCTCTTCTTTTGAAAACCAGAGACACAGAGCTCTCCAACTTGCAGCTCTAATGTCAAGTCTCTCCCTTTGCGCATTGGGGTTGTGTCTCAGTGCCGGTACTGTGGGGGCCACACGCTGTCTGGTGTCCATCACAGGCTCGCCCACTCCAGTTAGTTGCTGTGGTGGGACTGGCCTCCACGTTCAGATCAGATGAGCCTGTGCTCCCTAGTTTATTACTCCACCACGTCTGTTATTTTTGAAATATCAGGAAAAGATAAATCTCCGGGGCTGGAGAGATGGCTTAATGGTGAAGCGCGTGCCTGTGAAACCTAAGGACCCTGAGTTTGAGGCTCGATTCCCCAGTACCCACATAAACCAGCTGCACAAGGCAGCGCATGCATCTGGAGTTTGTTTGCAGTGGCTGGAGGCCCTGATGTGCCCATTCTCTCTCTATCTGACACACTCTCTCTCTTTCTGCCTCTTTCTCTCTCTGTCATTCTCAAATAAATAAGTAAAAATGAACAAAAAAAATATAAAAATAAATCTCCAATGTTGGACATGTTAGAAAGTGATCAATTAAAATACTACTGTGCAATATGATAAGGCTACAAATTGTTTCCATAAATCATTTTTATAATACTTGGAAATTCTTTCAACATAATAAGAAAAGACTAGAATTTAGCATCATATGTAATTATGTAAATTAGAATTTAAATTTTATAAACAAAATTATGTACATATGTATACTGCCATTTCTGAATGACATGATTACTAACAATTGCTTTAGTTGTTTTTTTTTTTTTTGCATTTTCTGGGCTTTACCAAATCTGTATTGTGAGTATTGGTTTTACAATGACAGCAATATATAAATGGGTTTTGCTCTTACCAATCTATAACCAGACATTTAGACAGCAGTCCTTCTATGGAGGCCTTACTATGGAGGCTTAGACGTCTTCACACTGAGTCACTCTCCGCCTACTGCTTGAAGGTGAGAATCGCTCTACTTGGTCCACTCGTAGTCACACCTCTGTCCAGGTAGTGCGCTCCCTGATGTGTTCACTTTGTTTCCTTCCACAGAAGAATTGTTCACGACTTTGATGACCTGGCCCTTTGTCTCACTCCTCTCCTAACCTGCACACACAAAATGACAATGCTGTAGGAACAATAACTCTAACCCTCACCACGGTCTTACCTGTGCTATCCGGACCTTCCCACTTGGTCCTCCTGTTGTAAATAAAGACAGTGGGACTTTGAAGTCATGAGCCACGGAGTAAGTGAGGCGGGGCTAGGAGCTCAGTCCCAGTGGTTTGGTTCCAGAGCTTATTCTGAATGAAGCACCGTTCCTAAGCATGCGCGCACTGAGTCTGTGTAGATCAGATTCATTTCCCCCGTTTCCCTCCTCTCTGTCCTAAGGGCTTGAATCTGGCCAGTGAGAGGTACCGTGGGATTCCGGATCGAAGGAGGACGGGAGAAAGCATTCCCCTTTGCCTCTGCCTTGGTGCAGTCTCTGCCCTGGTCTCTAGCACCCAGTAAATGGATCCCCTGTGCTCCCAGCTTTTCCTGGGTGGCCCGACTCCTCCTGGACCATATCCTGTCTGCTCCAGGCCAGCAGGGTTCCTGACAACTTGTGGCTAACCTCGGCCTCCCTGACCACTTTGGGTTCTCAGCTGTCCTCATTGTTGAGCTAATTCCATGGATTAAGTCCCCGGTGTCAAGTATTAGCAGCCCCTGCCAAGCAGCCCAAGTCCAAGTTTTCCCAGAAGAATGCTGGCTGGGTTTGTATCCAAATGATATGATCCTATGAGTTTAAATGCAATGTTTGTTTTTCAACTGGTATTTGTGAAGAAACACTTTTGTACATGCACGTGAGTGTCCATGTGTGTACAGGTGTGTGTGTGCTAGGTGTGTTAGTCTAGAGGACAAAGGACAACCTCAGGTGTTGGTCCTTAGGTGCCCCTCACCATATTTGAGAGAGGGTCTCTCACTGGCATGGAGCTCACAAGCAGGCTACACTGACTGACCAATGACCTCAGGGATCCTCCTGCCCCTGCCTTGCCTGTGCTGGGGTCACATGTGTCACCAGACATGGCTTTATGTGAGCAGAGGACTGCGTCCTTCACTGAGAGGGAGGACCGCGTCCTTCACTGAGAGGGAGGACTGCATCCTTCACTGAGAGGGAGGACTGCATCCTTCACTGAGAGGGAGGACTGCATCCTTCACTGAGAGGGAGGACTGCATTCTTCACTGAGAGGGGGGACCGCGTCCTTCACTGAGAGGGGGGACTGCATCCTCACTGAGAGGGGGGACTGCATCCTCACTGAGAGGGAGGACTGCATCCTCACTGAGAGGGAGGACTGCATCCTTCACTGAGAGGGAGGACTACACAGAATGGTACTTAGCTGCTCTCCTCTGGGCCTATGTGGAGCAAGTTTTGCAAATGTGACCTTGCCTCCTGCTTGCTGCCCATTTTACATGGTTTGTTTTGCATGGTCTCCATGAGCTCACAGCGGGAAGCTTTGCCTTCTTGCCACTCGGTCTGGGGTCCAGGTAGTGGCACTGTGGAGTTCTTGCTGTGAGGTCTCTGGGAGGTTCTTCTGCACTGAGCAAGCATACACCCTGGACACTCCAAGAAAAGGCTGGCTTTGTCGCTTGAAGTTCCCTTTTCTCATGGTAGCCTGGCAACCGAACTGCATGTCTTTGATGGAGGGCCGTCCTACTAGAAACAGCTTTATGAACAGTGTCAGGGTCCTCTTCAGAGACCAAAGAAAACAAAACACCCCCCCCCCAAGAAAAAAAAGCCTACCACCAAGAAGGCAATGAAGTAAAACAAAAAGAAAGAAAGAAAGGAAACCGTGCACAACTCAATTATCCCGCTGCACACACTGTGCCTGTCAGGTCTGGTAACAACACTCACTTGGATTTAATTAAGTTTATCCGTGTGGCCTGCGAGCTGCTGGGCGGACCTGCTGGACAGCATGAAAAGCCATGCTGGCCTCGTGAGGCCATGGTTGATAAGGAAGGGCAGAGCGTTCCCAAGTGAGGTGAATTCCCATCCCTTTGCACACAGAATGCCCTGGGGGACCGCCTTTTGAAGGGGGCATCATGAAGTTGGGTGGCCTGTGAGCTAAGACAGGAGGACTTTTCCCACCACCAAGGAATCCGCCCCTTCTGGAGGCGGCGAGCCGGAGCGTAAGTGCCCAGACTCAGGACTTGAAGCCACTGCGACTCAAGGGCACTTCTGCCAGCACCAGCTCAGGGCCCCTAGGGAGGTCTTTCACCTCACTGGGTCCAGGTCCTCATTTGTAAGCTCCAAGTCCAATCTGCCTGAATGGCTGAATCGAGATGAAGCAGTTTGGGTAACACACAGGACAATTCATCTATGAATGCCTCCTCCACCTTTCCTAACTTGAGTCCTTGCAGGTACATCTCCACTTATTATAATTTCCAAACCTAGTAACATGACAAAGGACCTCAAAATCTTGCCAGCACAAAGCTATTTGCTACTAATGTCCCTCAGAAAGGTCTTCTTCAGTGTTCTCTGGGGAATTTTGTACACATGCATTCCTCTTGAATAATTGATCCTTTCCCACTCCCTCTTTCATATCATTTTCTTTTTTTTTTATATATATTTTATTTGAGAGCGACAGACACAGAGAGAAAGACAGATAGAGGGAGAGAGAGAGAATGGGCATGCCAGGGCTTCCAGCCTCTGCAAACGAACTCCAGACGCGTGCGCCCCCTTGGGCATCTGGCTAACGTGGGACCTGGGGAACCGAGCCTCGAACCGGGGTCCTTAGGCTTCACAGGCAAGCGCTTAACCACTAAGCCATCTCTCCAGCCCTCATATCATTTTCAAGTATTACCAACTCTTCCTTTGTTAGTTATAATTACTGGTGCAATATTAATTGTACAAATTAATGTGTATCATCTTCTTTTAACTCTTCCAGGAGTAGATATCCATTCAGGTTTTTGGGTTCCCATGCACTCTACTTTTCTCAATTTAAGAAATTTTACACATTAGATTGACTGCTTATAATTTTTTTCCCAGCAACCCATAATCATATAGGTATGGTGTGTCTCACTTACTTTTGGACTATTTTAATATTTAACACAGTATACAATATGTATTTCATTAATGAATGCATAACTTCTGGTATATCTTCAAATGACTTTAAAATGAACATTCAAAATGTTTTTTGGGGGGTGGGCTATAGAGATGGCTTAGGGGTTAAGGCACTTGTCTACAAAGTCAAAGGACCCAGGTTCAATTCTCTAGGACCCATATAAGCCAGATGCACAAGATGTTGCATGCATCTGGAGTCTGTTTGCAGCAGCTAGAGGCCCTGACTTGTCCATTCTCTCTCTATATCTGCATCCCCTCTTTGGATAAATAAAAATAAAATATTTTAAATTTTTTTTATTTTTATTCCCCTCACCAAATTAGCCCAGAGTACTTATGTAGAAATACCATAATGAAACCTACTATTTTATTTGCTAGATAAAAATACTAATAAAAATTTTACGTAAAGGATAAGACTCCATAAGCCAGAAGTTTGAACCAGGATTAAGTGCCGGGAGAAGAACGACAAGGTTGAGTGACCAGTCCTGACATCTAAATCCATATACAGTCTGAACAGAGCAGGGGGGGGGGGACTTGTTTCCACATAATATAATCCCAGTACAGAGAAAAGATAGAGCTATTACTAGAATTTTTAGCCATTCAAGTATCTTATTGTGTCTTCATTTCACTGAACTCAAAGTTATTTTTATTTTTGTTTTGGTTAACCCAATTAAAACTTTGATTTGATTAAACTTATTTGGATATTACTCAGATGATTTGATTTATATTTAGTAACTTCTTGCTCTTTGACAAGTTTATTTCATGGCTGAGAAAGAATCAAATAGAACTACAAGTTTATAAAAGTTTTAGAATTCAAAAGTTCACTGCATTCTGTCATTCTACAAGTGAGATAGCTAAGACTTGGAAGTGTTAAGAAACTCACTCACAGTTGGTTTTAGTCCAAGACAGGGTAGAAATGAGTTCTCATTTCTCCATTTAGATGTCCTTCTTGAGGACTGTCGAAAGGAAGAGCCAGCTAGTGACATGGAAGCAGCAAGAACCCAGGGAGAATGCGGGCAGGGTCCTGTTATGGGCATTTTCCACAGTGAGCTCACCCTACTTCAGGCCAGCCTTGTGGAGCATTAGCAGCAAGAGAATCCTATTTTTATTCCAAGATGACTATAAAAACAAGTCATTATGCTTCTTCAAACAGATATTAATGTACTATCTGGCTAGCTAGGTCTTCAAATTAAATCCTGATTTCTTATCATGGCCTTTCTCTTTCTCTCCCTCCCTCTCTTTCCAGTGTGATCTTCACCTCACTCTCATGGGAACTGTGTCTCAGCTACACAAAATGTGGAAAAAACCTGGGAAAGTGGGAGTGAAAAAATTGAGTGGCATTTTGATATTGACAAGAGGTTCATGATATGAACAGTGAGAACATGTTTCTGATCAGGGTTGTTACTGTTACTGTGGTAGTTAAGACTCTACTGTGGGTGTTGACATCATGGGAAGTCACCATGAGAACAAATGAGATATTACTCACACATTTACCATGTTTTTTTTTATGTTTGCACTAATATCACTTGCAAAAAATATAACATATATAATTCTAAACCTAATTAAAAATTCTGGGTTGTTGGTACTTCATGGTATAGCCATCAGTTTGTGTTATATTTTATAAAACAATTGTCTAAAATGAGAAGTAAGAATCCCCACTAATTTATGTTCCACCCTTTCTATTTGGTGCCCCTCCCTGATGTCCCCTCACCTTCTAGCAATCCATGCTCCCTTGTCCTTGAATGTCACCTACCTCCTCCTGCCCAGGCCTTTTTCCATGCCACCATCAGAATCATTTCCATCATAGAGTAGTCACCTCACTGACGGTGATTTCTTTACACAGCATAATGGCTCAATGCTAACCTCTTCTGGAAACATGCCTACAAACATATGGAGAAATAGTTTTGCCAACTATGTGGGTGTCCCTTAGCCCAGTCAAATTGACATGCAAAATGAAGCATCTCAGAATTATTGCAGGGACATGAAAATTCCTTCCAGAAAGGTTTCTGGGGAGTTTGTGAGCATGTCTCTGAATGATGGCACTTCTGAATGAGTTAATACCACTGAGCAGACAGGAGAGTATTTGCAAGAAATGAAATAAGTCTGACAGCTTTTAAAGGCACCAGAACAATTCATCATTTTAAAAAGTAGGCAACAAGGGCCTGATTTGCTAAATCCGACAGAAAACAACTACTTACGAATGAGTGCAGAATAGTTACCAGCTGTGATGAATTTCCACTGAGCTTGGGGAAGGTAGAGATGGCTGAAGGTAGAGCATGAGACATCTACTTATTTTGGACATAGTATCTGAATAATTGTCTCAAAGTTTGCATGTGACATCCTTTGATTAAAATCCCTCCTGTTTTTATTACTATGGCTTTGTAATATAGCTTTATATCAGGTATGGTGATGCCACCAGAGGTCTTTCTTTTGCTGAGGATATGTTTGGATATGCGAGGCCTTCTGCCTTTCCATATGAAATTTGAGATCATTTTTTTCTATCTCTGTGAAGAACACTGTAGGGATTTTAATTGGAATTGCGTTAAATCTATATATTGCCTTTGGTAGGATTGTCATCTTCACAATGTTAATTCTGCCTATCCAGGAGCATGGGAGGTCTTTCCATCTTTTCAAGTCCTCCTCAATTTCTTTTTTGAGAGTTTTTATATTTTCGTTGTATAGATCTTTTACTTCCTTGGTTAACGTTATTCCAAGGTATTTTATTTTTTTTTTGTTGCTATTGAAAATGGGACTATGTCCTTTATTTCTTTTCCTGTGTCTTTGTCATTTGCATACAGAAATGCTACTGATTTTTGTGCATTGATTTTGTATCCTGCTACTTTGCTATAGGAGTTAATCACCTTCAGGAGTTTTGGGATGGAGTCTCTCGGGTCTCTTACATATACAATCATGTCATCAGCGAATAGAACTAACTTAACTTCTTCCTTTCCAAATTGTATCCCTTTTATTTCCTTCTCCTGCCTTATTGCTTGGGCTAGGACTTCCAGAACTATATTGAAAAGCAGAGGTGAGAGAGGACATCCCTGTCTTGTTCCTGATCTCAATGGGAATTCCTCCAGTCTCTCTCCATTAAGTATTATTTGGGCCTTTGGAGCTTTGTATATTGCCTTTATTATGTTAAAATGTGAACTGGCCATGCCGATTCTTTCCAATGTTTTGATCATGAAGTGATGTTGTATCTTGTCAAAGGCCTTTTCTGCATCTATCAAAATGATCATGTGGTTTTTATGTTTAAGCTTATTTATGTGGTGTATTACATTGGCAGATTTTCGTATGTTGAACCACCCTTGTGTTCCTGGGATAAATCCCACTTGGTCAAGGTGGATAATGCTTTGATGTGTTGTTGGATTCGGTTTGTGAGTATTTTGTTGAGGATCTTTGCATTTATGTTCATTAGAGAAATAGGCCAGTAGTTTTCTTTTCTTGTGGCATCTCTGCCTGGTTTTGGGATTAGGGTGATACTAGCTTCATAGAAGGAGTTGGGTAGCTTTCCCTGTTCTTCAATTGTGTGGCACAGTTTTAGGAAGATTGGTTTGAGTTCTTCCATGAAGGTTTGATAAAATTCGGCTGCAAATGCATCTGGTCCTGGACTCTTCTTTTTTGGGAGGTTTTTTATTACTTTTTCAATCTCCATGAGTGTGATGGGTTCATTGAGGTGATTGATCTGCTCTGAGTTTAGCTTTGGTATTTATTTGGAATTTATCCATCTCCTCCTTCTGACCTCCATTGGCTCTTGGGACAAGCCACGACAGGTTTCAGCTGTAAGCCAAAGGCTTGCATTCATGGTGTCAAAGGAGAAAAGTGACTTGGAGCCTGTAGATGTTGAGGAATGAAAGTGTCACCATAATCAAGACCAGGTCATGGGGGTACGAACGTTGTTATGTCAAGTTGTTTGTAGGGCCCATAATGAACTCCGTTAGAAAATGTCTGCTCACCACAATCCAATCACAATATATAACGTGTTAATTACCTTGATCCAAAAGTCTCATATTTACAATTTCAGGAGCATCTCATACGCATTATCCTCCGGACCAGCTGTGAAGAGAGCGGCCTTTGCACACGCCATTGGCATTCTCGTGTGTCTGCATTCTACGTGGCTCAGGAAGAATCACCTTGTGGGGAACAGCACGTGCACAGGGCCAGTTCTGTGGAGTCTTTGTCGTGCAGGCTGAGACTGGCCTGGGCACTGGTGGCTTCCCTCTAAATGGTCACTGCTCCAGAGTCCTTACTCTGTGTGTGTGTGGTGGGGGTGCTTCTGCTAGCCAAGGGCTCTCCCCTGAGCTACAAGCCCAGCCGCTGGACCCCTGATTGACATGCATGTCAGCAGCCACAGCGTGGAGCCCCTGACCCGCTTTCACCAGCGAAGTCCAGCTGGTTTACTGTAGCAGCCCTAGAAACCCTCTGCTGGGAACATAGTGACAGTCCCTGCCTGCCTTGGATGTTTCTGGAATCAAAAAGGAAGTTCTAACTCACCACTAATGACTGTCTTTTTTTTTTTTTTTTTTTTTGAAAAAAGCACAGTCTCACACTAGCTCAGGCTGACCTGGAATTCACTATGAATTCTCATGGTGATTCTCCTACCTGTGCCTCCCAAATGCTTGAATTAAAGGCGTGCACCACCTTGCCTGATTTAATGACTTTCTTGAATGTTTATTGCCCAAAAAGAACCGTAAGAGCTGATTTTTTGTTTTGTTTGTTAGGCTTGTTTCTCTGGAGAGT
The DNA here is from genome assembly GCF_020740685.1 of Jaculus jaculus. Taxonomy (NCBI): domain Eukaryota; kingdom Metazoa; phylum Chordata; class Mammalia; order Rodentia; family Dipodidae; genus Jaculus; species Jaculus jaculus. Next base: position 3,277,861 of record NC_059112.1, on the reverse strand, counting down.
ACCCCAGGGTGGGAAAATAAGCAAAGGAGACTGTTAGGAGTGAGCTCACTGTACGTCTATGTTCTCAGCCACCCACCTGTGAATGAGGAAGGCACGCATGCATTCTGCCACCCCAGGACAACAACACAGGGTCCGCTTGCTCTGTAAAGGTTCACTTGCTCTCATCTTCTTGCTCTCATCAGTTACATATAGCAGCCTCTATGCCTGTCTCAAAACATCTTGCACTTCTTTCTGAAATTAATGTCTGTGCTTTTTATTGGGCCACAGCTCTGTCTGGGCACTGGTAGATTTTCAAGTGTGTGATTCACAATAAGCTCTTAATAAGTACTTTTTAAAAATTGTTTTTATTTATTTGGTTTCAAGCACTGAGAGAGAGAGAGAGAGAGAGAGAGAATATGCATGTGAACATGCCAGGGCCTCCTGCCATAGCAAAGGAATTTCAGATGTGTGCCGCTCAGTGTGTCTGGTGCTACGTGGAAACTGGAGAGTTAATACAGGTCATCAGGCTTTGCAAGCAAGCACCTTCAACTGCTGAGCCATTTCTCCAGTCCCTTAATAAATACTTTAGGGCTAGAAGGATGGCTTGGCAGTTAAGGCGCTTGCTTGGGAAGCCTAAGGACCCGTGTTCTACTCTCCAGATATGTTAGCCAGACACACAAAGGTGAGGTAAGCTCAAGGTCACACATGCCCACTAGGTGGCACAAGCATCTGGAGTTTTATTTCAGTGGCTGGGGGCCTGGCACACCAGTTCTCTCTCTCTCTCTCTGTAAAATAAATAAATAAGTAAAATAAACAAATACCTTAAACTTCATTTAATTTCTTTATGGGATCTCTGATTGGTGTCTGATTCCATAAGTGAATAAATATACTATACTATTTTTTGTTTTGTTTTTTTGAGGTAGGGTTTCACTCCAGCTCAGGCTGACCTGGAATTCACTATGGAGTCTCAGGGTGGCCTTGAACTCATAGCAATCCTCCTACCTCTGCCTCCCAAGTGCTGGAATTAAACATGTACACCACCACACCTGGCAATATACTATATTTTTAACAGAAAAAAAACTCAGTGTTAATAAAGCATATTGATAATCTGGGAAAATGCATAAAGTAGGTGGGATAAATTGAACTATTACCCACACTCACAAGTAGGCTGCATATGGCCAATGTCACCATTACTATCTAAAGTCAATGGAACAATGGGCTTCATGCTAAACCCATGGTAAAAACTGTTTTTTGGTCTTTTTGAGCCTGGAGGTCAGGAATGCCTTCTCTTGCATCTGTACAAATCCATTCAGCCTTATTTCTCACTATGGACTAATTAGAACTTTGTAATCAAGACAGGCTGAGGGGAGTTGCTGAGCATGGCTCAGAGGTTAAGGCATTTGCCTGCAAAGCCTATCAACCTGAGTTAGTTTCCCCAATACCCATGTAAAGCCAGATGCACAAAGTGGTGCATGCATCTGGAGTCCATTTGCAGCAGCTAGAGGCCCTAGTGTGCCCATTCTATCTGTCTATCTTCTCTCTCACTCTGCTTACAAATAAATAAAAAAATGTTTTTTAAATAAAAGACAGTCTGAGGGCTCCAGTCCCCTCCCCAACCCCTTTGCTTTTCCTACTTCACTCAACTGTTTCCCCTGTCTGGAACTCACTCATTTATCTTACACATATAACAAACCACTTACCCTTTGGGTCTTTATTCCCTCAAATTCCTTTTTAATTCCTGAAGAACAACTAACATCTTTTATACGATAGAACCTTTGATACCCATATTTTATTTACATTTTATGATGTCAGGGTAATTTTACATGTCACCTCGGTACAAAGTCTTTGTGTTACTTTTTAGAATTTAGAAATGTTAACTATCTCACAGTGCTTTCAGAAACCACAGTAATATTTTGAAGTTGTATTTCTCATTGATGAGTAAATTACGTGAAAATTACTATCTTGTTTTGTAAAAGATTATTCTCCATACATCCTGGATTTCTAAATGCTTTACTGCAGGAGACAGAATGAGAACTGAAAAAGAATAAAGAAGGTGTGGTGGTTTGAGTCAGGTGTCCCTCATAAACTTCTAGGTTCCTAGCTGATGGAGATTTGGGAATTAACACCTCCTGGACACCGTGTATTGTTGGACATGGGCTTATGGGTGTTATAGCCAGTGACCCCTCACCAGACTTTGGCACACTCTCCTATTCCTGTGGTCCACCTGATGTTAGCCAGGGGGTGATATCCACCCTCTGCTCATGCCATCATTTTCCCTGCCATCATGGAGCTTCCCCCTCGAGCCTATAAGCCAAAATAAACTTCTTTTTTCCCACAAGCTACTCTTGGTTGGGTGATTTTTACCAGCAATGCTAACCTGACTGCAACAGAAGGTAAGGACATTTGGGGTAAAGTTCTACTCTTTTGTTGTTTTGTTTTCAAGGTCAGATCTCACACTAGCCCAGGCTGACCTGGAATTCATCATGTAGTCTCAGGCTGGCCTCAAACTCACAAGGTCCTCCTATCTCTGCCTCCCAAGTGCTGGGATTAAAGGTACGTGCCACCATGCTTGTCCAAGTTCTACTTTTAGCAAGGTTAATTTCTAAAACATTCTGTGAGTTACTGTATCATACTTCCTTCTTTAGAGTTGGAAATTGAAATTTAGAAATGTGCTTAGGGAGATTATTGTCAACTTTGATTTATATAGCTAATTTATGTAGCTGGCCGTATGAGTGAAGCCTGTGCCTTAATCCCAGTGAATCCCCAAGGCACCCACACCCGCCCCTGCACCTGCACCCCCCCCCCCCACACACACACAGAAACATGCACTCAGAACTTGAATTCATATTTGTTTAACCCTTTTGAAATTTATGACAAATATTAAATTATTTGCTATTTCTAAATCTATTATTTTACAACTGTTTTGTTCATCACTTGCCTATGAATGAGGAAAAACTTCTTCCACACACCTTTAATCCCAGCACTTGGAAGGCAGAGGTAGGAGGATCACCGTGTGTTGAAGGCTACCCTGAGACTACATAGTGAATTCCAGGTCAGCCTGAGCTAAAGTGAGACCTCACCTCAGGGGAAAAAAAAAAAAAAATCAGGGTTGGGCAAGAGAGATGGCTTAGCAGTTAAGGCAGTTGCTTACAAAACATAAAGATCCAGGTTTTTGTTTGCTTGTTTGTTTGTTTGTTTTTTGAGGTAGGGTCTCACTCTGGCTCAGGCTGACCTGGAATTCACTATGTAGTCTCAGGGTGGCCTCAAACTCACAGTGATCCTCCTACCTCTGCCTCCCAAGTGTGAGATTAAAAGTGTGCACCGCCACGCCTAGCTAAGACCCAGGTTTGATTCCCCAGTACCCACATATGCCAGATGCACAAGGTAGGGAATGTGTTTGGAGTTTATTTGCAGTGACTAGAGGCCCTGGTGTGCCCATTATTTTTCTCTCTCTCTCTCCAATAAATAAAATAGTTTAAAAAATCAGGGTCCTATTTTTTAGTCATCTTAACAGTTACTTTGCATATACATTTGTACTTAAACACAAAATTTGATAACATTTTAACATGATAGTTTAATAATAAAATGAGACAAGTTTTTACAGTGAAAATTCCTAGTAACTAACTAATTGTCTTTATAGGAATGAAAAATATGTTTCCTATCATATGAAGCACAGAACAAATTATATCTATTTTGTATAGTAAACTATCTTGCAGTTTGTGACCATGTGTATCTTAGCACAAGAAGAAAGATTCTTTGAAAGGAAAACTCAATTTATGACCCATTTTATCACCTTTCTTCTTCACAGACAATCTCTTGGGGCAGGCAGAGAGGATTTTGGACAGTCTCAATACATTAGGTAGAACTGAGGGCCAAGAATTAGAAACAGAACACCTAGTGGAAGTGAGGCCTACCCACCTCCCTCTGGTGACTTATTTTACCTAAAAGACTTACATTTTTAAAATGAATCTAAATTTTGTCTTTCTCTTCTGCTCCTCCTGATAACAATCTGTATACTTGCTATTATCAGATTCTTCCCCCCAGGAGGAGATATTCATAAATGGAAAGCATATCATTATTAAAATACTTTCTAAATTTCAAAATGGGTTTTGAAGGATAAGTAAATGACTATTATTCTTTAGTACATCAAAAATATAAAATATGAGTGAACTCTAACAATTACTGTTCAAATCGGAATTCTCATTTTTAGTGATATTCCTAAAGATAACATGCTTCTTTCTCTTCCTAAAAATGTTGCTGCAGGATGCTACTTCTGACACATCCTCAGATTCTCTGCAGGGAGTTCTTCATTGAGAGATAAGAAAATGGGACCATTGAATTTTGCTGAACAAATCAAAATAGAACTACAGAGACATCCTGAAGACTGAGATGTCACCACTCGGAGCACCACAGGCATCAGCAGCACCTATGCTTCTAGTACCGTTAAGTTGACTGCAATGACGATCCCTGGTGGAGAACAATCCATCAGATACCATGGCAGCTGGAGGTTCCCTAGGTGTGGGTAGATGCATGCACATATTAGCTGATACCTTTTACACTCATTTCCTAGACCCAAATGAAACCCCAAATATTTGTGTATGATTTTATGTGAAAAACCAACTGAAGTAATGTGAGTCATTAGTTCTGATGCAAAGGGCTATTAATAGAGAGTAATTGGATATAGTAAAATAAAACTCTGACTAAAAAGCAAGGCTAAACGTCTACTATGTCATGTCACTAAATCCTATAGCAACTGCAAAGCTGTTTCCCTCCAATCTCCCAGGGCTCCCTACACATAGTGCCGTGTCTCACAGACAGAGAGCCCCAGCCCCAAATGCCTGAGCCCTTCAGCTGAGTCTCCAGGATACCTGGCAGGGGCCATTGGAGAGCAGAAGACAGACTCAAGAAAGCCCCTGGGGAGCTGCATTTTTCCTTGTCTCTATGAAGTAAATTTGCTAGAAGACTTGAACAAAGGAAGCAGTCACTAGTTCATGTTGCTCACAGTAGGTTGGGTACGTGTGTGTGCGTGTGTACTGTGTGTGTGTGTCCCTCTATGGTAAGATGACATCTTATGCCACTAGATTTAATATCTCAGGCCATTCTCGTTTTCTCAGGGTCTGCTGAGCTTTCCTCACAAACTGTCACCAAAGATGAAATCTGGAACCTAAAGACATGGTGTATGAGGACTCCCAAGGGCTATCAAACTACTTTCCAGAGCCCGAGCTTGAAAACTGCAAGATACCATTGTCCTGACTGCAGTCAAACATAACTTACTCCAAAGTGTTTAGTCAATAGGTACCCCACATTATTGTGACAAAAAACTACATGGAAAAAGACCTGAAAATCAAATTATGATCTTTCCTGCTTAATACTAGGTGGCAAGCTATGGTAAGCTATGTGAATTCAACAAAATAAATGAAAAGGAATTTTAATCAGTTATAATGTTATGTTAATCAAGACATAAATTGCATTGCAAAAGTAAGCACACAACAAAATTTTATTAAATATACTCAATTGCATTTTATAAAACATTTGGGCAGTAGTATAAATAATGTTATTGCAAGTAAGGTGCCATGGGAAGAAACACATAAATTTATAAGATAACTAAAGAAAATCAAAATAAGATGCATCTAAACAGCATGGCTAGAAGGAATATCAAAGGAAATGCTGGGTGCCTGTAAACTCAATAGTCTGCAGAAAGAAAAAAGGAGAGAAAAAAACTACTGACAGTGAACTGGAAAAATAAAATGTAGAGTTGTATAGCCAAGGGAGATATTTAAATATCTCTAAGAAGGTTATCAAATGTCAAAACTATAATTTATAACTTCAATATTAAGAACATAGTAAAACAGAAAAATGTGCAATTCAGAAAAATTCCAAAGGCCCAGAACAAGAAACAGAATCATTGTAGGTCTGGAAGTAATCAGCCTTGAGGTGAGTTATAATCCGAAATGCCGTTCAGGTCAGTGTTACCCGTCCTCCGACGTCTCTGCGAGTTAAGAGTACTGCGACGGAGAAACATGAAAGAGAAAACAAAAGGGCTTGCCTGAAAGATTTCCTGAATCAATATATGACAGGGTTTCTTAGACTGGGGTCCCAAGCTTTTGTATATCAAATACACCAGTGGTCACACTGTAGACACAGAAGGGGATGTATGTGGAGAGAATAACTAATTTCTCTGTCCCCTAAAATAGGTTTGTGCATACAATTTGAATAGTCTAAGATTTTATTTAATTATAAAGTTGTGTGTGGAACTGTGGGGTAGATAATAAAAGATCACAAGGTCACCGAAAAATCCCCATCATAATTTTATTCTGGCAGCTGGTAAAGACTGTTTTCCCAGTGTCCAGTTGATAAGGTAGAGTGTGGACTGTTGTGAGCACATGGAAGAAAGAAGTGGCCAGAGAAATCTGTGAAAGTTATAATGAAGCATTTCATTTGCTCTCTAATGAAATGCTTCTGACTATTCCTTGCGACACACCAGTTTTCTATTTCCTGTTTCCATAATAAGCCATTCATCACAAAAAAATAGTGCTGAAAGATGCCCTCCTTCTTTGAAGACATGAACTCATCGGAGGTCTTTGTCATGTGGTAACTTTTCTGGACTATGGAAGATAAGGAAGGAACAGGCCGCCTGAGGGGAGGGAGAGCTTAGGCTTTCTGGATGCGTACACAGCTGGGAAGGGCCTCGGGAGCCTGCCTAAAGCCCACAGCGTGAGGTTGGCATTACCCTTACCCTCTCACTGCTCAGATCAAGCAGCTGACGAAAGGATAGTTTTTATGTTGGCTTGCCGCCTCGAAGGGAAGCCTCCTGACGGTAGGGCATGAGCAGAGGCTGGACATCACCTCCCCACAGCAGGTAGAAAACAGCAGCGGGAGAGTGAGAGGAGCTCTGGCGGAGGGGAGCTGGCTCTAACAACCCTCAGCCAGCCCTTCTCCCCACAGCCGCCTCCTTGGGCAAGGCTCCGCCTCGCAAACCACCAGCTGGGGACCAAGCCTTCCAAACACAGAGGTTTATGGGAGATACCTGATACAAAGCACCACACTTGGTGAGAGCCCACAGGACTGAGACCCGCAGTGAGAGACCAGGCAGCCTCCTTGTTGCACGGTTGCTCCTGCATCTACTAAGCACAGAGAAGAGCTAAACCTTACTGCTTCCTGCATGAAAATATCCACGGTTTAGGGCTGCTTAGAATTCAACTGCTTAAAATATGTTTTGTGAGATGTGCACCAGCATTTCATTTTTTTGTAAAGTACAAAAACGCATGAATATTCAATAGAAACATAAAGAATGCTCTACGTAATTAGAAGACTAATACAAGCTAGGTCTGGTAGTGCAGCCCTGTATTCCCAGCTATTCAGAGGTCGAGGCAGGAGGAGCCCAAATTCATGGCCTGTCTGGACTACAGAGTTCAAAGCCAGGCCAGGAAAATGAGTGACTTAAGGTCTCAAGATGTAAGACAGTGAAATGAACTGTCAGGACACAGCTCACTAGTAAAGTACTTGTCTGTATATGCAAAGCCCTAAATACAAATTTCAGTCCTGTGGAGATGGGAGAAGCAGTTTATAAAAATTAAAATAATAGATATGTATATTTACAGTTCAACAATATGACTAGCTTCTAAAATATTCTCTAACTTCAAAACAATTCTGAAGTAAGTAATGACCAAAATAATATTAAATGAATTTGTGAATCACAAGAAAGACAATGATTAAAGACCAAGCAAAACAAAACTCCCAAACAAATGAATCATGAGCCAAAATAAAATAGAAGGCAGAAGTGGATAACAAGAAATTTCGATACCAGGAGCACAGAGCATTAAGAGTCCATGGCTGCATCGGAAGGAAAAGAAAGATTGCCTATGCTCTGCCCCAAATTGAGTCACTCATCTGAAACCCTTCCAGAAAGCTGGCTCAACCGAACATCCTATACCTTAAGTAGACATTGGAAAATTGGCCTTCCAGCAGGGAACTGCAAGGGGATCCTCTTATCGCTAGAGCTTTTAGTACAAAGAAAGTATTTCAGCAGTTATAATAAAAGCTTCCCTTGAGAACTGAAAACCATAACCTGCCACACAACTCTAAGATTCAAATTCATAGTAACCGTGCATTCATGGAAAACTCAGAGAGAAATTAAATGTATATGCTTCCAGGTGGAAGCAACCCTATGGCAATATTAGAAAAGAAAATATATAGGAATTTGTAGAATTATTGACAAACATGAATGTATACTTTTAAGACCCACACAAAGGTATACTATATAAAAATAGCCCCAAGCCGGGTGTGGTGGCGCACGCCTTTAATCTCAGCACCCAGGAGGCAGAGGTAGGAGGGTCGCCATGAGTTTGAGGCTACCCTGAGACTACATAGTGAATTCCAGATCAGGCCAGGTTACAGTGAGACCCTACATATTACATGTAAGCATAATAATGTCACAATGAAACTCACTATCATACAAATAATGTACTCTAATTAAAGCATAGATCACTCATGATGAATAGGAAAAAACACAAAATAAAACAAATGAAAGAAATACTAAAGCTAAACATTGAGATACAAAACAGATAAAGATGACTGTGTAAAGAGACAAATGATTAGTTGAAAAAAATAGAAAGAAAAATTCCACAAAATAACTGAGGAGGAGGGAAAGTCTACCAAAGTATACTGATTTTGAAAACATTTGAGGTTCTATCATATAACCATATGAAAACAAAATTTAAAAACAACAACTATATTTTTTTAGGAAACTATAACACTGGCTTCAATACAGAAAGTTCAAACAAATTTTCATGGAAGAAAGAAAATGAGTTGTCAAAGATCCTCTTTACCTCTCCTCAAAAAGTTATCAGAAAAAAAAAACAGTAAAGGAAGTATGCTAAAAAATCTGAAAGGCTAAATAATCTTAACGTTTCTTGCACTTTGCTTACCAGTTCTTTTCATGGAATTCAACATGGATCTACAAACTCACACATGCTCCTATAAAATCACCTCATTAATTGGAAGTGTGAAATCTTAAATTTTGCCAAACAATCCAATACTGTAAATGGCCAGCCATTTCAACATTAGAAAATCCATTAATAAAATCCATCATATTAGAAAAAGACATATATGATGATGTTCATAGATACTAAAAAGGCATCTAACATAAATTAATTCCAGTTTCAACATCAATAAATCTCTTCTTAGTATGATGTTATCTTTCCCATCCCAATAAGTCAGCTTCCCACGAAACTGAAGACCAACCAGGGAAAGCCTACTTTCTGCCTACCTAATGCCCCCATGGCTAGACTAATATAATTGGAGAGCATTGTGAGACATAACTAAAAGAAACAATCAAATAACGAAAAGAAAAAAGTAGGACTGGAGAGATGGCTCAGCAATTAAGGTAATTGTCTGCAGAGCCTAATACCTGAGTTCAGTTCCCCTGAACCCACCTAAAGGCAAGTGCACGGTCATGTAGGTGTCTGGAGCTCATTTGCTGTGGCAAGAGGCCCTGGTATGCCCATGCTCTCTCTCCCCCACCCTCCCTCCCTCTCTCTTTGCAAATAAATAAATAAAAATACTTTAAAAAGAGAAAAAGGGCTGCAAATGAAGTAAATATATATTTAGAAGAAGATGCAACTTGGTATTACAAAAAGCAATTTCTAAAATACAAAAAAATGCCATGAAACCAACAGCCTACAAATTGCCAGTTAACCAATAATAATAATACTCAAGAACCCACTTACACCAGCAAAAGATCTAAGGAAAGAGAAAAAGTTAGGGATCCGATGGACTGGGGAGTTAGGAGGGGAAAGGGAGGGTGGGCTGGAGGGGATAATGGTCCTAATATATTGTCTATATGTAAATATAGAGGTTGTCAATAAAATGTTTAACAAAACTAAGACTAAAAAGAAAAAAAGTTAAAGTTATAAAAAAATATGCAAGCATATAACCTTACATGAAATTTGCAAAATCTATAGAAGGAAAGCCATGAAATCTTGTAAACCATGGATGATATCTGAATCATGGGAAGATATAAGAATTCTTATCAAAAAGGTTCAAAATCATTATAATGTCACTTCTCTGAGTTCTTGAATGAAATACAATCCCAATTTTTTCCAGAACACATTTTTTGTTTGTTTTGTTTTTGTTTTGCGAGGTAGGGTTTCACTTTAGCTCAGGCTGACCTGTAATTCACTATGTAGTCTCAGGGTGGCCTCGATCTCACAACAATCCTCCTACCTGTGCCTTCCCGGTGCTGGGATTAAAGATGTGCGCCACCACGCCTGGCGTAATTGTGCCATCTTAAAACTCAGTACAGTGTTGACAGCTGTACGAATAATTGCCCCTGCATTTCATTTCTCTTTCCAGGCACTCTGCAGAGGACAAGGCCAGGACCGTGTGCAGACAGCTCTGCGTAGCTGTAGGGTTTTAGGTCATGATGTCACCATCAAAGAGTGCCTGCCCAGGTACTATGGGCAAGACTTAAGTTGCAGACATTTCTAGAATAAAATCCCATGTTTAATGATGTCAGTTATAAATTTAACCGGATTCAATAAAAGACAGCAGGGGTAGGGAAGACTGTTTCCTTGTTTCCAAGGAATGGCTGAAGGTCTCGTTTTTGTTTTGTTTTTTTTCTGCTTCACTTTTGTGGTTGCAATGCACACAGCCAGCCCTCTCCCAGCCTTTCCTGGCGACAGAACTGTCCGTGTGCCATGCTCTGGAGTGACTGCGTGACCACAGCGCACGGGCGCCAGCACGCGGGGCCTGCAGTGCTCAGACGGAGCTACGGGGTGGGTGGTGGCTCCGGAAGGAAAAGGCGCCTTGTCAGTTACCGCTCCGTGTCGGCTCTGTTACCCTGCTGCTGAGCCAGGCACCGAGTGACAATGAGTGTGAGAGCCTTGGAACGCTTCTCCGCATTCCTCTCTGGGTCACTGTGGGCGCCGCGCCTCAACGGATCGTGCGTCCTCTCTTTCTTTCAAGGTTCTGATGGGTCCCACTTTCACAGGCGCCCCCAGGTCCTCGCCTCGGCAGACGGAGCGTGGCACATCACTCGGGTCAAAGGCCACATGCCGGCTGCACCAGCCCCTGGCTTTCACACCACCTAGACATGCATTTAGGTCTCTGCAAACACGCGAGCAGGCCACATGCTACGTGAGCGCAGGGAGCCGGAATCCAGTGGACGAAGCGCCCACCTGAGACTGCAAGGCTCCTCCACGCGCATAGGGAGAGCACCCCCCCCCCAATATACAGGAGATCTGGAAATGAACTCACTCTTATCTCTTGGGTGTCGCGTGAGCGGGGAAACCTCGTGTGCAGAGAAAGTGTCCTGCCTGCCACAGGTGCGTTCTGATAGCCTCCTGGGTGCTCTGTGAGTTTCCAGGGTTAATACCAAGATCCTGATCCACATGGACGTTTATCTGGGCACTCCAGGGCCTCGGTTCTGAGACCCCTGGTGAACGTTTGAAACCTCAGAGAGCACTAACCCTATAGATGCTAAGTTACACTTACACGCCGAGGGGAAACGCTCACCTTTCCACCCAAGTGAAGTGCTCCATGGCTTTTCCTTGGCATTTCCAAATCACCAGTATCACTGTCATTTCTCACGTGGTTTTGCACCACCATTCAGTAAAGCAAGGTTACTGGAAGGCGGTGTGCTCTCCCCGAGGCTACTGAGCGACTAACAAGTGAGCACAGTGTGACATCTGAGGACAGAGTGGGGTAGCCACAGCTTCCCACTACCTGAAAGCCGTGCAACTGAAAAATGAATTCTTTATTCATGGAACTTTTCCACTCAGTTGTTTTTAAATTAGTTGGGGGTGGGGAGAATAGTTGCTAAGTGAAACGGGGGACAGTGAGGCCACAAGTAAGGGGAACAGCTATTTTCTCAAGGTGCGCTTATCCACAAGGCAAAACAGAAAGCACACAGACACTTGCACTGGCTCACCCCTGCAGACCTACGCCGGCCACCTTCATCCCAGACCATTCCCCCACCCGGCTCCCCGGGGGGAGTCAGAGCCCCATGCTGAAGCTTGCACCTCCACAGCGAATACCTGGGCTGTAAAGGGCCAGTGTTCCTCTCCTGGTCCATGCTGCTCCTGTCTGCTAATTGAGCCAAAAGTCATAAACGAGTGAGAAGCAGCACTGAGCAGATCAGTTTCTGAAAGAACCATTTCCTTGCCAGGATTGCAGGCGACCCTCCCAGAATGTGCAGGCTAGGTGAGAAAGGAAACTAAAGGTATGGGACGGTCCTTGTCAAATCCCCACAACTTCAGAAAGCAGGGAGGCTTAAGAAGGCTGGCGAGTGCCTGCTTGCCCTATCTACCTGGGCAGCTGTCCTTCACCCATCTGCTGCTCTGCCACAACCCTTGACCCGCCCTCCATTCCAAGGACACACATGAGTTGGAGTTACAGGATGCCTGATCCTACCATTTCCAATCCGTCTCCCTTCACCCCTGGCCCCCTTGCTTGGGATTGAAGCCTTGTCTTGGAGACAAGCCCAAAATTTTACTTCTTGAACACATTGACTGGAAGAGGGTGCTGAGCCCCATCTGTCTTAGGATCAATTCAACTAGCTCAGGATGGAGGCAAAACATCACATTTCTCATACTCAAAATAGAGTTCCAAAACATATACCTCCTTTCTGGTCCATTTCCTTAGGCCATCATTCCCAAGCTAATTGAGCCAAACCTGACAACCTTGGTAACACATCCTTTCCAAGGCCACTTAAAAGCTAAACAAATTGTTGTGATCATTCCTGAGTTCTGAGATTTTAATACCAAAGTCCTCATTGTACTTCTTCCTCCAGGCTTGAGTTGAACACACTCTTCATCAATTTCCTCGTTTACAAAACTCTGGACACTACCTTTCTGATTCCAAAACAATAGACTAGAAGAATGGTCGTATTTTCCAGTGATGTGGCTCTGCTATGCCAAGCCAGTGGCAGTGGACCCCGACAGACACAGGTCTAACAAGCGGACCGCAGAAGTTGCCATACACCATCTTAATGCCCACACTCCTGGTTTCCACACCCAGACTCTGTGTTTCCAGGCACAGGAGATAAGGGTTGGGCTCTGTGTCAGGTACAGGAAATCAGCACGAAGATGCTTTGTTGTGAGCGCGCGCCGAGAATCCTGGAGGAGCGTGCTCACTCCGCAGAGACGAGCCGCTGTCCACCTGCCGCGGTGGCCGTCGGAACATGCCTCTGCGCCATCTCCTGTTACCTCCACTGCTTTCTCTGCTCACTGAGCTTTGGCTTGCTCTCTGCCCTTCTCCTCCGGCATCACCAGCTCAGCCCCTGGCATGGCTCCAGCTCCTGGCTCTGGCGAGCTCCTCGCTTGCGGACTGGACGTGATGTCTGCCCTCATTTTCTTGGACTAACCTGGCAAGTTTCATTCTGTTGACCCCAAGTTGTCACCACGCTTGGCTGTCCTTGCAAGGGGTAGCTTTAAAGACGAAAATGAACCGTTTCATGCTTAAGTGTCCCGTTACCATTTTTAACCTTGTCTTTTGCCAGGTTTTAGAATATACATCTCAATATTAAATGTAGTAAATACTTCAGTTTAGAAAACGAGGAGGACATTTGTGGTGAATAAAGTTCAGTAGATTTCAGGGAATAAATAAAAGCTTGAGTGAGTCCAGGAGGGTACTCACATTATTGAGTTTTGACTTTCTTTTTTTTTGTTGTTGTTGTTTTATTTATTTGAGAGAGAAAGAGGCAGATAGAGAGAGGGAGAGAGAATGGGCGCGCCAGGGCCTCCAGCCATTGCAAACGAACTCCAGACGCATGAGCCCCCTTGTGCATCTGGCTAACGTGGGTTCTGGGGAATCGAGCCTTGAACCGGGGTCCTTAGGCTTCATAGGCAAGTGCTTAACTGCTAAGCCATCTCTCCAGCCCTTGACTTTCTTTTCTTATTCACCAGTTCACTTGCTAACCTTTTCCAGAACTATCCTCGCCTCTGCCCAGTGTTTCTAGCCACATGTGCATCCTTCAGCCCTGTCTCATTGTCTTAGGGGATTAGCCATTACAAGAAGTGACACAGTGATCCCATCAAGAGTCACTCTCTCCTCCCAATATGTTGTATCATTAAGCCTGGCTGTGACTGACTCCGTCTTACTCTGGAGTCCCCCAGCCTGTCCCTCTGAACAGACTCCTGGCAGGCTGCCCCTCCGTTCATAAAAATATGCCTAGGCATGCCTAAGCCCCAGCCAATCTATCAACCAGACCCACTTGGTGAAATACAAAAGTTTTTATAATAATAAAGGTTAAAAGTAAAGTCAGGCATGGTGGTGCACTCCTTTAATCTTAGCACATGAGATGCAGAGGTAGGAGGATCACCATGGCATGAGGAGGTATGAGCCAGCAACCACATAGTGAATTCCAGGTCAGCCTGGGCTAGAGTGAGACCCTACCTCAAAAACAAACCAACAAGCAAATGAAAAAGATTAATAGTGAGTCATTGGGCTGAGACGGGGCAGTTAAGGCACTTGTCTGCAAAGCCTAAGGACAAGAGTTTAATTTTCCAGGACCCATGTAAAGCCAGATGCACGAGATGATACATGTATCTGGATTTCATTTGCAGTGGCTAGAGGCCCTGGCATGCCAATATTCTCATTCTCTTTCTCCTCTCTCTCTCCTTTCCTTCCCCCCCCACCTCTTTTTTTGCCTTTCTCTCTCTCTCTCACTCTCAAATAAATAAATAAAATATTTTTTAAAAAATAAAAATTTTAAAGGTGAGGCCAGGTATGTTGATACATGTCTTTAATCCCAGCACTGGGGCGTCAGAGGTAGGAGGATTGCTGTGAGTTTGAGATCACTGTGAAACTCACATAGTGAAATCCAAAGCAGCCTGAGCTAGAATGAAACCTTACCTCAAAAAAAAAAAAAAAAAAAAATTAAGTGAGGAATAAATCATTGAGGAAGACATGAGTTTTTGCACTTGGACTTACTTTCCTGGTAGTACCTAATGATTTGAGAAATTCTAGATGAGATAGATAATAGTTATAAGTGTTGCAGTCAGGTTCACATTGCTGGGAGAAATCACCCAACCAAGAGCAGCTTGTTGGAAAAAGAGGTTTCTTTTGGCTTACAGGCTCGAGGGGAAGCTCCACGATGACCGGGGAAAACGATGGCATGAGCAGAGGGTGGACATCACCCCCTGGCCCACATAAGGTGAACAATAGCAACAGGAAGGTATGCCAAACACTGGCATGGGAAAACTGGCTATAACACCCATAAACTCACCCCCAACAATACACTGCTTCCAGGAGGCATTAATTTCCAAATCTCCATCAGCTGGGAACCTAGCATTCAGAACACCTAAGTTTACGGGGGACACCTGACTCAAACTACCACATTCCATCCCTGGCGGTCCATAAACTGGTAACCATACATGATGTAAGATGCAATGCATTTGGTCCAACTTTAAAAGTCCCATAGTTATTATCAATAATCCCAATGATGCTAAAACATCTCCATAATCCAAGGTCTTTTAACTGAGCTATAATACTAAAAAAAAAAAAAAAAAAAAAAAAGGAAAAGAAAGAAAGAAAACCACCAAAAAACCCATAATGGCACATAACAAACATTCACACTGCAAAAGATGACATTGTTCATAACAAGGAAATATTCAGCCAATACAAGATTTAAAACAACCAGGGCAAACATCAAACTCTGTACCTTCAAGTCCAATAACTCCAGCCAGTGACAAATCTCCAAGTCTGATAATTCTAACTAACAACAAGTCTCTGGAGTTCCATTTCCACCCCTCCAGCTAGGCTATTCACAGTCCTGGACAACTTCATTGGGTCCAGCAGCATTCCTTAGCAGCCATCTCATGGCCCTGGCATCTCCACTGGGTCTCCACTGCAATCCAGAGTTCATCCTCATGGACCCATGGGGTCTCCATGCAGGCAACCAGAACACCTGCTTCACACTGCCCATCGCCATTTCCAAAACACAAGACCATGTTGCAAACTCAATGACCCTCTCTTTCCTGCATTTCATATACTCCACAATACCAGGGTAAGGTGCCAATTTGCTAATTCAGCAGAGAATAAAGTACACTTTGAAGAACAGGACACTCCTAGAGCACTCAGGCCCCTTCAAAAGAGTCTACATTCTTCCTGTTGCTCCAGTGCAGGTCAGCTGGCCCAATCTCAAAGGTTGTAATCTCTCAACTGCAGCTGAATGTACAGCACTTCACCCAAAGATTTTTTTTTTCTATGCCATATCCCCCTGCTTACACCAGATTATTTCTATGCAAACCAATCCTGTACAAGTTCTCAGGACATGGGCATAACAGCAAGCTTCTCACACAAACTGCTAACCCAGTCCAAGCAAAGCTCTTTCTCACCCTCACAAGCCAAACCTCACAGTCCACAGTTCTTACTGCATTCAGGTCATTCAGCTGCATTCTTGCAGCTCTGACCAGAATCGTCCATCAAGCTGTACTTACAGCACTGCAAGAAGTCTCTTAGGCCAAGGTTTCAAATCCTTCCACATTCCTCTTGAAAATCAGCTCAAAATGCCAAAGCCACACAGGCAGGTGTCAAGCAGCAATCTCATTCCTCAGTACCACTTTACTGTTACAGTCAGGTTTGTATTGCCAGTAGAAATCACCCAACCAAGAGCAGCTTGTGGGAAAAAGAGGCTTACTTTGGCTTACAGATTTGAGGGGAAGCTCCACGATGGCAAGAATAAATGATGGCATGAGCAGAGGGTGGACTTCACCCCCTGGCCAATATAAGGTGTACCATAGTAACAGGGGGCTGTGCCAAACACTGGCAAAGGGAGACTGGCTATAACACCCATAAACCCAACAATACACTGCCTCCAGGAGGCATTAATTTCCAAATCTCCATCAGCTGGGAACCTAGCATTCAGAACACCTAAGTTTACTAGGAACACCTGACTCAAACCACCACAATAAGCAAAGAATTAAAAGCAAAACCTCTAGCTCTAAGTTTCCTGGCTTCCTAGGTAAACATAATATAATGAATGTGTCTTCACATCTTACCATCTCTTAGTGAAAATAAGCTCGTAGGTTAAAAAAAAAAAATTCAAATCCATTTCAGGTAATCTCATCCTCCATTTCCCAGTTTTTAGGTGTATTGTAAATCAAACCTTGTGATCTCTTTCCAATTTTTACAACCTCTCTGAGCTCCAAACATTTACTGCAGACCTCTTGCAGGCCACATCATGTCATCTGCTCTCTTGATTCTCTGTTCCTATTTCTTTTTTATAAGCAGGGTCATAGGTTTCTTGGTTAATTCTCCAAATGCAGATTCCTACTGTAGTGGATATTCACAAAGCTTTGCTGAATACTAAAGGACAACAGGAATACATATTTTGGTGTCTAACGTGGCTAACTCCCATTGACATGTTAGGGTTTACAGGAACTAAACACAACCTAAGGGTCTTACCTCTGATCCCAAGAAGCTTTTCCATGGTCTTAGCAGAGTCACTTCTACAAGCTTTCATGGCTTTTGTTTGTTTGTTTGTTTGTTTGTTTTTGTTGTTTTGACATTTGCATATCTCCAATCCTAGGTTTGTGACTCGTAACATTGCAGAATGGCTGATGCTAAAATCTTCTCAGATTCCACCCAGTGAAATCAAAGGTGGGAATAGCCACTTCCTCCACCAGAAAACATAGCTTTTCACAACTCAGGGCATGTAGGGGTCTGACCCGCGGGACCCCGCAGGGAAACAATGGTAGTTAACACAATGTTTTCTGAGCTCTAATGTGCTAACTGTATCTAACCCTGCATGAACAATGTCCCCTCTTTGATTAAAAAAATATGTTTTATGTCATCATTACTTTTTCAAAAGCTAAATCTAGGAGAAAAGAAAAAAAAAGATACATCCAATTCTCACTAAATAGAAAAGATGTCAAATTGTAGCATCCATGTTCAGAATTATGATGACCTCAAAATACCTTGCAGCAGGTAAGTATTTGTTTCACAGTAGGGTAACTTAAGAACCTTACTGGAAATTTTCCTAAATAAAGTGTTATTTGTTTTTGAAAACCTGCCTCTATCCCTTCAGGAAACCTAAACCCTCCAGCAACACACAAAGGGAAATTCTCTCTTCTAAAATATTAAATTTCTAACATTATCAAATATTCCAGTGAATTTCTAGAATGATTTCGACTAGGTACTTATAAAAGAAATATTCAGTAATTTTGTGACTGAGTTAGGGGTTCTACTTGTAATCTTATAGACAAAGAAACTGATGCTTAGAAAAATCAAATGTCCTTTAAAATTCATGCAGCTCACATATTTGAAGTAAGATCCAGCGTTCACAGCAAACACTACTGCTATTGAGAACTCAGGGAAACGGAGTGTTATTCTGGGTCCTCGAGCTATGCATCAGGGGCGAGGTAGTCTTCTTTGCAGGAGTGCAGCAGCATCACAGGCCCCAGGGAGGGTGGACGACGCCTGCCCTGGAGAGACTAGAGCGCAGTCTGATCTAAGCCGCTCTGAGGCGCTAACTTCCCACAGGCTTACGCTCCTCGGGGCAAGCTCCCCGAGGGTCTGCAATCCTAGTAGCCCACCATCCATGTACATTTGAATCTGGCAGTGAGGCTCATCCAGATCGGACGCCTAATTTATAAAAGACCCATTCCAAGCTGCCACATGGGCTTGCAGATCTGTTCTCTCTCATCCCACAGGAAAACCCTCCAGCCTGGGTGCCTGTCCTCGTCCGGACTCTCACTCTCTCATAGCATAACCCTTTCATCTGCACTCCTCTTTCTGTCTGTGTTCTTCCGTTACTTCCTAATTGAGGGGTGCCGGTCGGGGAGCTCTAAGCCCACCCTCAGCCCAATATCTCGGCCACTACATTGCACGACTGAGAACACCTGGTTACAGGTGTTATGTAATTCTGCTTTGGTTAAATTCAGATCAACTAAATAATGCCTGTGAAAACATCAAAAACAAAAAAAATTAGGGCTGGAGAGCTAGCTCGGGGGTCAAAGGTGCTTACTGGCAAAGCCTTACAGCCTGGATTCGATTCTCCAGTGGCTGTAAAACCAGACCACAGAGCGGCACGTCAGTCTGGGGTTCGTTTAGAATGGCAAGGGGCCTTGGTGGGCCCAGGCAATCTCTCGCTTTCTCTCCCCCTTGCAAATAATAAAAATAAGTAAATCAATAGACAGTTCTCCCAACCTTACTTCTGGCAGGGAGCTACCAATGACCCAAAACTATGATAATCATGTACCAAGAAGGCCAGCCTGAGTATGTGTAAGCTGAGTAGAGCTTGGCCTAAGAAATCTCTAGTTTTTTCTTTTTCTTCCTTAGATACGACAGCAGACTACTTTTTAACACTGGCATTCAACTTCTCACAGTTTATGCACTTTGTACAGCTGCTTAAGTTTTTTAAAGCACATTTTCAATGACTTTAGTGTTTCACCATGGAATGAATGTTTTTAAACTGAAGCTTACAAAGCTTTTCTGAGGTAAATTTAAGTGTGGAAAATAAAAACATATATAGAATACATAGTTACATGTGAACAATAAATGATTGTTTAGTCTAGGTAAGTCCTACATAACATTTAAAACATACTTTTATTCTGAAAACAAAATGGTTTTCTGAGTTAAAGTTTAATTGAATTCCCTGTATTTCACCTGGCAACTCTAGTCTAAGGACATGGGCTAAAATCACTAAGCTGTTACTTTAATGTTGTGTACTGGTCACTTCAGGAGACCACGAGAAATAATCACTTGTTGCAGTCTGCTTAGAAGTCTCAGTGTGCACTATTGAAATTGCTGAATGACTTGTGAGGTCCCTATAGTTACCTGTCATTACAGAGATTCACAGCATATGTAGCCCTTGGTCTGAACTATAGAGTCAGCTCAAAACCTGTCTATGGTACTCTGTTATTTTCTGCTGTGCTTAGGCCAAGGTAATTATGGATTTCTCTGGAGAAAAACATATCCATTGATTTTAAGTTGTTTGGGGGAATGTTAATTTAATGTAAGTTTCCTCTTGCCATGACTGCTTTCATTTAGTCTACATAACAGTTGGGTAGCAAACAAAATGCCTTTTGTAGAGAAGACTGGTGTTTTGCCTTTTTTGTTTGTTTAGCTTTAAGGAGGCAATTTTGGGAGCGGGGTTGGTGGAAAGCAAGGAAAGTTGGTAGAAACTTGAAGCAAAGTTCTTTAACTTGAGGTCACTGAACTTCTAAGGTGCAGGTTACATTTTGGTTCTGGAGATTTTAGTGATCCTCAAGTAGCCATCTCAGCAGCCCACCGCAGACTAGACAGAAACATGAACGCCCTCTGTCACCCGCTGATGTTGGCTCTCGTCATCTTCTGAAACCAGTTCCACAGGAAAGTCTAATATTTGAACTTTTCACTCTTGGTTCACTTTAGTAGACAGCAGTGAAAGTTATCCTTTTCCCAAATTCTGAAAAATGTAAAACACTCTATTAATTTACCTTTGCTTTTTACTTTCCCTTCTCTTCACACACATTTCTTTAAGAGATTATGTTCCCTTAATCCACTTGTCAGATTTTGAAACCTGTTTGAAGATATAGGAGATAAAGAGAAGGAGAACAGAAATGCTGATTATGGGAGACCACCCAAGGAAAACGTTATATCCTATTACATATTTTCCAGTCTTTTATACTCATTTTTTCCTTCTGACATGGACAGACTAGATGAGAATTACTCAAATATTAAAAAATAAAGAGGAAAATCACAAAATATGCATATAAACTTCTCACAGATGTAATCTATACTGTATCATAAAAATAGTTATATCCTAAAAAGTTTCTACAAGAATATTTTCCTTTTTAATGAGTATTAAGGACACCTGTAATTGAATCCTTGATTTCACTTTCCCTGTGTTAGATAGTTGTTGCAGTCCAGTTCACATTGCTGGTAGAAATCACCCAATGAAGAGCAGTTTGTGGGAAAAAGAGATTTATATTGGCTCGCAGGCTCGAGGGGGAAGCTCCAAGATGACAGGGAAAACGATGGCATGAGCAGAGGGTGGACATAACCCCTTGGCCAACATATGGTGGACAATAGCAACAGGAGAATGTGCCAAACACTGGCAAGGGGAAACTGGCTATAACACCCATAAGCCGGCCCCCAACAATACACCACCTCCATGAGGCATTAATTCCCACATCTCTATCAGCTGGGAACCTGCATTCAGAACACCTAAGTTTATGGGGGACACCTGAATCAAACCACCACAATAGTCAAAGCATTATTCAAGTGTTAGAGAATCCCAAAACCAAGCAGCCAAAGTAGGTTCTCAAAAAGAGTTATAGAGCTTTTCCAGAGCAGTTTTAGGTTTATAGTAAGATTGCTCAGAAGGTTAGATTCCTCCTATTACCCATACATGCATCTCCATCCCATTATCAACATCGTCTACATGTTCGTTAGCATCCAAAAGTCAGAGAAATTATGGGGGTGGGTTATGATAAGAAACTAACTGATAAATAATCTTTTATTTTTGTTTTACTTTCTACACTGCAGATTTGTGTGTTGTATCCACTTCTGACACAATAAAGCACCTGATAAGAACAGGCTTACGGAAGGAAAGGGTTTCTGTTTCGCCCACATTTTGCGGGCTGCTTCGTCACAGTGGGAAGGCGCAGCAGGAACAGACAGCTGGTACCACATCATCCCACAGCAAGAGCTAAACGGCACCAAGCTGGGCTGGACTAAAACACCTTAAGGACCTGCCTACATCGACACTCTTCCTCCACAAAGTTCCATAAACTCCCCAAACAGGGCTACTAACTGGGGATCAAGTATTCAAACACATGAGTCTATTGGAATCAGTCATTTTTATATTCAAACCACCACACATGTACACACACACACACACACACACACACACACACAGAGTTGTATATGTAATATATATATAATAATTGAGAGCTTATTCTTATAAAGTAATACTTTTCTTGTCATGCTATTAAAACACTGACAAAAAATTATGTGTGGCATGCATTAAGAAATAATTGCAGGGCTGAGGAAATGGCTTAGCAGTTAAGGCATTTGGCTGAGAAGCCTAAGGACCCCAGTTCAATTCCCCAGGACCCACATAAACCAGATGCATGAAGGGGCACATACATCTGGAGTTTGTTTGCTGTGGCTAGAGGCTCTGGCATGCCCGTTCTCTCTTTCTCTCTATCTGCCTCTTCCCCTCTCTCTCTCTAATAAATAAATAATAAAATATTTTTTAAAAAGAAAGAATTGCCTAGGCTGGAATGATGGCTTAGCAGTTAAGGTATTTGCCAGCAAAGCCAAAGGACCTACGTTCGATTCCCTAGTACCCATGTAATGCTAGATGCACAAGGTGGCACATGCATCTGGAATCTCGTTTGCAGTGGCTAGAGGCCTTGGTGTGCCCATATTCTCTCTCTCTCTCTCTCTCTCTTTCTCTCTCTCCTGTCTTCTCTGTGTATCTGCCTCTCTCTTAAATAAATAAAAAAAATTTTTTTAAATTTCCTGGGCTGGAAAGATTGCTTAGTGCTTATAACACTTGCTGGCAAAGCCAAAGGACCCAGGTTTGATTGCCCAGTACACATGTAAAGCAGAATGCACAAGGTAGTACATGCATCTGGAGTTCGTTTGCAGTGGCCAGAGGCCCCAGCACACCCATTCTCTCTCCCAGCCTCCCTCTCTCACAAATCCAAATATTTAAAAAAAAAAAAAGAAATAATTCCCACATTAGCATTCCAAATTTACCATTTTTCAAATAAGCTTCCAGTAGCCTTGTTCCATAGAGGCAATCTAAACAAATCTTCTCTCTAGACAGTGAAAACACCACAAATTACAATGCATGATGTGCAGTCAAAAAGACAAATAGATATTTCAAGTTACTACTAAATTTATTCTGCCATGTCTGGAAGCTCAAGTCAGAGGAAGCAGCTTGTATCATGATGGCCAAGAAGAAAGAGAAGGAAGAGGAAGAAAATGAGAAGAAAAGAAAAAGATGAAAAGAAAGAGAGAGAAAGCTTCTTTTCCCTTTCTCCCACTTTTGTTTCATCTTGGACACCAGCCTACAGATTGTAGCATCCTGCTTCATGGCTTCTGGAACCTGCCTGGTGGGACTGACTCATAGCTTTGAGCTTGCCCGGCTATGTGGGTCTTAGTGGGGGCCCATGATGGTTCAGGACTTCCTCCACGACTATCCATTCTAGTGACAGCACATCACACCTAGCAACAGGTATGGGAGTGAAACGTTTTTAAAATGTTTACTTCAGAGTCCTTATGACACTTGATGCTCAGTGTGAACTCGACTGGATTGAGCAGTGCTTAAGAGTTTGGTAAAGCATACCTCTGGGAATGTTGGGAGGCATTTCCAGAGAGATGATCCATGTCAGTAGGTAGGAAATACTCATCCTGAATGTGGTGGTACAATCTGTAGGCTGGAGTCCTAGAAAGTTTTAAAAAGGGAAACAGTAAGGAACAGTAAGATGTTCTTTTGGGTCAAGCAAAGCAAAGTCTTCAAGTGAAATAGACACTATAAGGTTTGAACGTTAAGTGGGATTTTCTCTAAGCTTGGAGAGAAAAGGAGACTCTATATGATAAGGCAAAGGTATTGGAAGTTTTATAAGTCAAATTGAAGATCTGTGCCTCACTACTTATGCATTTTGAGACAGAGTTTAAAATCAATCTACTTCTATGACCGGCATGTGGCAAATACAGAGTACCACAGCTTAAATGACTTCATAAATGCATTCTTCTTCAGTCCCCTCCATGGCTAGCTTCAAAGCACTTGACTTCTAAACTGTCTGAAAGAGAGCTGCTCATTACTATCTACAGGGGTCAATGGCGGCTGGCTCTATTTTGATCTGGGTCAAGTCTCTAAGCCATTTTCGAGGGTCCTTCAAAGCTCATTCCAGCCTCACTCCCTAGTTGGACACTAGTGCCTGGCTTTCTTTTGTCTAAGGAGTATTACCCCAAAGCCCACCACAAAGGGGACTGAGGGCCTAAAGAGATTTTGGCTGCCAGACTCCACATCTCTCTGCTATTGAAGCATCCTGTAATTTCCCAGGAGAAGGGCAAAGCTGTCAGGGACTGGTTGTTCCCTTCTTGTTTCTGGCAGAAAGCACCAGAACTGGACCAAAGGCCGCTGGTGGGAGGAAGCAGTTTATTTTTGCCATTGAACTCATGGGGAAACTCCATGATAGCCAGGGGAAAGTTGGCATGAGCAGAGGCTGGACATCACCTCCTGGACAACATCAGATGGACAACAGCAGCAGGAGGGTGTGCCAAACACTGACAAGGGGAAGCTGGCAATAACACCCACAAGCCCGCCCCCAACAGCTCACCTCCTCCAGCAAGACTCCAACTCCCAAATTTCCATCAGCTGGGAATGAAACATTCAGAACATATGAGCTTCTGAAGGGCATCTGATTCAAACTACTGTAGGAAGACTCTTATTACATTCATATGAATCATTATATGTTATACATTAAACCAGGCACCCAGATTTCTAGTCAGAAACCTACTGGTTCCCACATTTACACCACTGACTACCTAAAAGCCTCCTTCTTGAGAAGTAACTATTTTCCTCACTTGTTTTCATTGAAAATAGAGGCCAGGAGGTCAGTTTCATTTTCCCCTTAACATTCTACAGCAGGGTTTAAGAGCAGTCTAGGTGCAAGAGAAGCTCTCAATGTAAATGTTTCTTCTAAACTTTATTGTTTGTACAACTTGTTTCACTTACGGGGCTCTGGAACTAATGACCTCTGCAACGATGACAAAAGTGACCTTCAAGTGATCCTTGCTCTAATGGCACTCAAAATTGCTCCAGGAGACAAGACTCGAGGGAAAGTGGCTCAATAATGAAATAAAGTGGCCTATAATTCCATGCCAGAGTCAGTAGTTCAGATGTAAATGTGGAAAGGCACTGGGAAAAGTAAGAGATTTCTGCCAACAGAGGGTTGTAAGGAGAGGGTCAGGCAGATGAGGGAGGTCAAAGCGTGGACAGGCAAGATGGAGACTCTCAGGAAAATGAGAATAATGGAGCACAGTGCGGTCAGTGTGCTGGAAAATGCCAGAAGGGAGGGGTTTCAGCTACGTGTGTGCTGAATCAAGACTCCCTGAGTGACCAGCTGCGCAGTGGGCGCTGCGCGTGACGGTGAGCTGAAGCGAGCTGAGCGGGTGGGAAAGGGCGAGAGCTGCTGCTGGACAGACCCGGGAGGAAGGCTCTTTGTGGGGTGAGTGAGTCCCAGAGGAGCCTGAGCCCAGAAGCCCAGCTAAGAGCCAGCCGCACTAATCCTGGGAGCAGGACATGAGGTTCTGGGGTCAGCTGGTGCCAGGGAGGCGTAGATGGCTGTAGTTTTGTGACAGATGGATTAATAGCACTGGACAAATACAGCAGGTATACGAGGTGACTTAAAGGAATAAGGACCTAGTTCTAATTCCCGTCACTCAGCCCTAGGGCACGGGTCCTCCTCCGTCAGGCACATTGTCATACCTCCCTTGTCCTACTACAGAGAATATCACCTAGTATCTAAAGCCAGAAATACTGGGCATGTGACTTTTCACAAGCAAAGTTCAACATTTGCATAATCAAACTGTTTCCAAGATAATGGTCTATCTGTTTAACATTTTTCACCGCATGCCTCCATTTATTCATAGTGCCATGAAAATGGTTCAGCGTTCATTCCTGAAACCGGCCCACTGCCGCAGGATCCAGTGCTGAAGTCAATTATGTGATTGCTTAAACATCAAAGCTTTCTCTCATAATGCCCTTACCAGGAGCCCTAAGTAGGCAGGTCTCTTCTCCCGGGTTGAAGCAAACGTCTATGTTGTCAAAGCAGCACACTGTACATTCCTGTGTGACTTGGTGTGTTGGATCACAGCACACTGTACATTCCTGTGTGACTTGGTGTGTTGGATCACAGAAGAGCAAAGCACCCGCTTTTCCCATTGCTATCAACTGAATGTGGGCAGCGCACACCCTGTCCAAAGCAGACGTGTTTTGTTGGGCAGAAGTCAGGGCTCGCTGCCCTGAGACAGCCCACTTCTTGGAAATGCTCACAGGATCTTCAGTTTCCCCATCAGAGGTGTACAAGGAAAATACTGCCCTGGGGAAATATTAAAGGATTTCCTGATGCTAGCCAAAGGAACAGGTGCACGCATATTGGATGTGATAAAAATGGGGTTCACAGCAGTGGATGTGGTCCAACCCTATGATCACCCCTGCTCCACAATTTCAGCGGTCCACTCAGAAAACTTCCATCCTCAGTAATCACAGTTGCCATAATAAATTCAAATGCCTGTGTCTGGAATTCAAGTTCCTTCACAATCTGGCCTCAACTGACCTTTCCAACCAAATCTTGTGCACTACACCCATTTCAGATCCTGCCAAGCTAAACTCTTACGGGTGCTCAAACTAAGCCCTCCCCTTGGTTATGCCTTCTCTTCACTTTCTGCTCCCCTATAATTCAAATGCACATTCTAGGGGTCTGTTCAATCAGAAACTTGTGAACTGCCATGGTGGCGCACACTTTTAATCCCAGCACTTGGGAGGCAGAGGTGGGAGGATCGCTGAAAGTTCAAGGCCACCCTGAGACAACACAGTGAATTGCAGGTCAGCCTAGGCTACGGTGAGACCCTACCTCAAAAAAAAAAAATCAATAATGGTCAGTGATCTCACCATAGACTCTGCCTGGTTCGTTTTTCAGTACTGCCACCCTCTGGTACCTGTGACACTTGGGAAGAATATTTTGAGAAAAATCATGCTCATATTGACCTATTCCTGGCTGTGTCGCCATGACCAATATGCTTAACCTCTCTGGTCACAAATTCCCAAGTTTTAATAATTTTTAAGTCTATATATGGTAAGAGCATGAAAGCTATTACCTAACCTCTAAAGGATTATATAGTTCAATATATTATGTGATATAGGTCAATATTAATATGTCACAGATAACAAAATGGATGGTGAAAGAAATAAATGCCTTTCTTTCTTTCTTTTTTTCTTTCTTTCTTTTGTATTGTTTAAACCGGGCATGGTGACACATGCCTTTAATCCCAGCACTGGGGCTTGGGGGGAGGGGGGAACAGAGGTAGGAGGATTGCTGTGAGTTCAAGGCCACCCTGAGACTACATAGTGAATTCCAGGTCAGCCTGGACTAGAGTAAGACCCTACCTCAAAATAAAAAGAAAGAAAGGAAGGAAGGAAGGGAGGGAGGGAGAGAGGGAGGAAGAAAGCAAAGTGTTTTTTACTTTCTCAAAAGATGATTTACATTTCTGTGTACTGTTCACACTCTTGGCCCATTTACTTCCCAACTGGAACACACTGAATTAAACCAATTTGTGGGAAGGAAACAACTTAAAAATGTGAACAGATGGTACAAGAGATGAATCTGCTTTGTAACCTCACTAGAGAGAGAACTTACTAGTGACCTGAGTTGATTCCCCAGTACCCTTGTAAAGCCAAATGCACAATGTGCTGCATGCATCTGGAGCTTGCAGTGGCTGGCACACCCATACATTCTCTCTCTCTCTCTCTCTCTCTTCATACAAATAAATAATTTTTAATATTTATTTATTCAAGAGAGAAGAGAGAAAGACAGGCAGATAGAAAGAGAGAATGAAACTGGATGTGGTGGTGCACGCCTTTAATCTCAGCACTTGTGAGGCAGAGGTAGGAGGATCGTAGTGAGTTCGAGGCCAGCCTGAGACTACATAGTGAATTCCAGATCAGCGTTGGCTAGTGCGAGACCCCCCCCCCACCTTGAAAAAAAAGAGAGAGAGAATGGGCACACCAGGGCCTCTAGTCACTGTAAACAAACCCCAGACGCATGTGCCACCTTGTATATCTGGCATTATGTGGGTACTGGGGGATCGAACTCTGCTCCTTAGGCTTTCCAGGCAAGTACCTTAACCACTGAGCAATCTCTTCAGCCCATAAAATACATTTTAAAGATAACAAATATTAGCAAGGCTGTGAGGAGACAGGGAGTCTGATTGCAAAGCACACACATGGGCTAGTGCTGTAAAGGCTGGACAACCCTTCCTGGGAAGACTGTCGACAAGGGAGCAAGAAATGGATGTGGTATACTAAAATTATAAAATGCCTTCTGAGCATTGACTTTTCTGCCCATACACCAGTGCTGCTCTCAGCTGTGGTCAGAGGAGCTTCTTTCTATGGGGGCAGCAGTCACGGGAGACTCAGAACTCATCCAAGTGTGGAGAAGTGACTACTGAGTGCTCAGCTCTAAATGGGACATCGATATCACACCCTCTACAGCTCAGGGAACATGTGGACGAGGGTCAGGAAGAATTCAAGAACCAGCATACGGACGGAGTGCTGTGGAACACTGTCTTCCACACACGACATGGCTGTTGCATTGATGAACTCACAGAAGCCAGGATCACTTGCATGAGACCTGCAAAAGATGGGGCCCTGTCATGGATGGGTGAGGGACTCATGAAGCCTCACTCCACTCCGAGGTAATGGCTGCAGGGGGAAGAAGACACGTGTTCTTCCCTGTTGTAACCACTGGTACATTGCCTATGCTCCTGTGAATAACTCACACCTGACGTTCCTAGAAGCAACCAAAATGGAACTCACTGAATCACTGGGGAGAGGAAGGGGTTCCGATGGAGTGTGAAGAGGGACCGAGAATTTAGGGGGGATGCGAATATGACCAAAATGTGACATTCATGCACGAAAATGCCATGATGAAACTCATTATCATGGATAAATATAAATAACATATGTTGATACAAACAAATACAATCAAAGATAAAGAAACAGGAGCACTAGCCTTAGAAATGGGCCAGTGTGGCATAGAAGCTGAGCAAAGAGACAGGTAGGCTATGTCTAGTATCTGAGATCACAGAAAGGGTTAGGAAAACATTTAAAACAGAGGAGAAGAAGGGCCTCGTTAACAAAGTGTAATGATAATATGTAACCCATAAATAACGTGTGGATGATAATTAATCCCATCATTTCTTACTGAGAAGAATCAACAATTGGTGATTTTTAAAGTTACCCCAACCCTGTTGTTTGAGCTAATTAAAATTTTGAGACTTGGGCTGGAGAGATGGCTTAGCAATTAAGGCTGTGAAGCTAAGGACCCAGGTTTGATTCCCCAGGACCCATGTTAGCCAGAAGCCCAAGGGGCACATGCATCTGGAGTTCATTTGCAGTGGCTGTAGGTCCCAGCACGCCATTTTTCCCTCTCTCTGTCTCTCTTCTCTCTCTCTCCTTGCAAATACATAAATAAAATTTAAAAAAATTTCCAGATGTGATTGTCTGTTTTGTCTACATGATGTGAATTGAAAAAATGAATTAGAAGTTGCAAGTGAAGAGTAAAAATCTTAGTAGTTTAAACTCAATTATTTTATTTTACTGAAGTGTATGTACGTTTAAAGAAACACACAAGACTCAGCTATCTAATTTCCATAATTTTGTCATTTGTTTGCTATGTTGTTGAGATCCTTTTAGATTTAATTTCTGTGAGTCTGCCACACATATTGTCTTTGAAGACAGTTCTTCAAGGGCTCTTTGTTGCTGCTGTACAGTAATTCAAAAGTGCGAGGGTCACATACAGCCTTTAGGTTTGTCTTGACAGCTTCAACACGAGCATTTCTCCTCGGCACAAGGCATGTTGAGTGGATGACAAATGAAGGGTGGCTATGCAAAGGTCAGGGGTGACCACCACACTGGTTCAATTTAGGTCAGTATTTTAAAAAACTTTTCCTCACTTCAAATGATCTCTTTTGCCCACATACTGTCATTGTTTCAATGTTTCTAAAATCTTACCTGTCTTAGTTGTCTGTTGTTCTTTAACACATCTATCTACCAGTGTACTATAAACACTTCATTAAATAAACTTAGCCATATCAAAGACCAGGTCTATCAAGGGTCCTTTCAGCTCTTTTAAAACAGGTTCATGTTTTATACCTTTTCATTATCAAAGAAAAATTTCATTTGTCATTCATCATTTGATTCTATCAGTTGAATTGGAACATACTGACAACATGATTGGAAAAAGTCTTTAGCAGTTTATAATCATACTTATAATCTACAAAAGACAGCACAGCAGACTCACATCTACATATTACTTTTATAATGCACAGAAAAGTTCCTTAGCAAGTATACAGATAGTTTTTGAAATATGCATAGCCCGTTGACACAGTCATTTTACATCTGTGGATCTAATATGAGGAAGGAGATATATTTATGCATTTATAAATAAATATAGACATTTAACCATGAGTCATGTATTTTACCTGTATTTGTGTAAACTAAAAACAAAAATGCTCATTCTGTGATAAATACTCTTCCATCCATGATCATACAAGCACACCTCATTTAATTCAGTGTGTACAAGAAAGGCATTAAGGTGAAAGGAGAGTGATGGCAAGCAAGGGTGTTAATGGGAGGGGAGGGACCGAGAGAAGGAAATTGGAATAACATTGAAATACATTATATAGGCATATGGAAATGTCAAAATGGAAAAAAAGCAATTCACTTCTATTTATATTTTCAGGATAGGAAAATGTAACTGGTATTACAGCTATTTGAAGAAATATCATCTTGTATTTATGAGAATTTTATGGTAATATGAGAAATGCTTATTATCATCAAGAAATTTAGAGTCAAATTACATATGCAAAGACAGAAACTGAGAAACAAAGTTCTCAAATTCTCTGATCTTCAAGTAATTGTAAATTTCATTTTATTTCCATTACACAAAAGGCACATATTTAAAGAGATATTTGCCTGAATAAAAATATCTAGTTGCTTTATAGCTATTATCCTACTTAAAATAAAGTCCTTCAGTTACAATGTAAAATTTCACACAATTGCTGTGTTTTTTGATAATTTTCTTAATTCTTGGACTCACTTTCAGTTATAAAATAGTGATAATATCCCCATATTTGTAAGATTTTTTTCAGAAATGAAATATTATGCCTTCACGAAGTTAGTTTATTTTTGTAATGTTGAATTGCAAGATGGATAATATACATAATGCAAATACATAGAAAAACAACATAGAAACTTGAAAAATTTGATAACTAGGAAACATTTTAAAGAAAATGTTTTTAAAAGTTGGCCTAGGGGGCTGGAGGGATGGCTTAGCAGTTAAGGCATTTGTCTGCAAAGTCTAAGGACCCAGGTTCAATTCCCCAGGACCCATGTAAGCCAGATGCACAAGGTGGCACATGCATCTGGAGTTCATTTGCAGTGGCTGGAGGCCCTGGTGCACCCATTCTCTCTGTCCTCCCCCCAATAAGTAAATAAATACATAAAATAATTTTAAATGTACATGTGATGTAACCTAAACTATCCTTACAACATTACCCTGGGTTTTCTCCAGTCTCCTTAGGTACCATTGGAAAAGCCACTTTTTGCCTCATCTGTCACTCACCTCTTTCCCTAATGAACACTGCAACCTGTGAACTTGGGATGAGATCAAAGGAGCCCGAGCAGACCCTAGACTGCTTCTCAGAGCCTGCTGCCGTCCCCATGACCCAGCTCACTGTACTGAAGTATTGCAAGGGACTATTCCATCCAGAGGGATCCCTTTAGAATTCCGGGCCATGTCAGATTCCCATCATCCCTCCCACCCCCATGCCACTGTGGTCTTGGTGCCAGGTGTTTTCAGCAATGACCTTTATGATGCCATAGGCTGCTGAGCCAAAATCATACAGGAAAAGTCAAAGAGGACAAACCACCCGCACACAGTGACCACGGGCATTGCGTCAAGGCCAGCATGGGAACTGATGAGGAAAGCCAGAACCCACATGAGCCTTCTCAAGCGGGTAACCTTGGAGAAAACATGCACGCCTGGGGCTTTGCAGAGATTATGTCACCTTAATGTGCTTGGTTGTGCTGAGGCCAGAATTTCACAGCAGCTCTCTGGTCAAGGTGTTCTCTTGCTTTGTGACACATGCTACACGTACAGGGTTTTAAGAAAAGGAGATCAAACCTTGGGTCTCTCTGGTGACACCTCTGGTGGCCTTTTCTTCCTGATCCAACGCAAGCCCTGCACCATGGGGAGGGCCCTATGTACTTCTGGGAAGCAGGGGACCTCACACCAGGTCAGGAGGGCAATGTGGTAGCCATGCTTTGCCACGCCTCGCTCTGTATCTCCTGTGAGATTCTGACACCCTGCAAACATGGACAGACCCTTGGCTGCACCTAGGGTATCTCCTAATGTTTTCCCCATTGGATCAAGTATAAAAGAATCTAGGTGGGCAGGAGGCTGTTGTCATGGAAAAGAAAATCAACTACCCCTGGACCTTCAGCCGAGCTACAGCTGAGACCACAGAGGAACCCTGGGGGACGAGCAAGAGCGCTGCTGCCACGCTGAACCTGATAATCAGCACCAGGGTGCAGGAGACAGACGCTGAGGACACTCAACACCCACCAAAGCAGAGACCCAGAGGCTCCTAGGAGCTCATCACTGAAATAGACTTAAAATGCACTCACCACGGCTCAGGAAATTTTGCTGGTGGAAAGATTATAAGAGCCACAGGTTGAGATATCATGTCCACAGGCATTCCAACCCCCCCCCCCAAAAAAAACAGACTATTGTTCCCACAAAGCATAAAACACAACACCATGGAGAATACTTGCAACCCTACTGAGGAGGCTCCCCAATGGAATGGGGGCGAGGACGAGGAAAAAGAGGGTGCCAACACATGATGTATCCATATGAAATATGTTGTTTATAATAATAAATAAATAAGAAAATCAGGTGAAAAAGTTTGGTGATCTCTAAGAGATCTAAGGTCATCTAAGATGAAATGCTCTTAGCACATAAGCTTAGTAGAACTTTGGAAAGACAAAGATGATTTTAGTGAAAATAAAACCATCTACCTAACAATCTGGGTCTGTGTAAAGTGGTGGGGTGGGAGCTGCAGAAAGGCAGGATTCAGTGTGAGGACACAGTGGGGGACAGGTACCTGGTGGAGGTAGGTAAAGAGACCTGGAGTGAGAAGATAGGGGGAGAGACCACCCATAGGCAAAGGTTAGCCTCATGAGACAAAGCACTAGGTTTTAGTAGATGAAACAACATTAATACTACACCTTTGTTTCTTCCACCAGCATGGGTTGGTAGAATGGAAAGGAATTTATGTGCAGTGTAGCTATGCAGGAAGTCTACTATTTCCTCAATTAAAACTGTCCTTATACAACCTTCCAAAAGGTGACCAGGCCATCTTTAAGATAATATATATGAATACCCTATTCATGCTTCCTCCTAGGTTGGACTACAATCTTCCCTCTTAGAAGTAACAGCGCCCTGCATTGCTTCATCTCTGCCTCCATGAAGGGCATCAAACAACATCCCAGCACCAGATATCCTGCTCTCTTCTCCACTCCACTCCACTCCACCACTCCATCCCATCAGATGCATTCAGGTCACTCCGTTAAACTACTTTAATGATAACATCTTTAGTGATACCTAACAAATGCTCTGTTCTCAAGGGTAACCCTTCTTTCCTTCTCCCTCTGACATCTCCATTAGCTGTAGAATATGGAGAAATGGTTCCATTCTTTACACGCGGACAGAATGTCTCCCACTCATTTTCATGTAGTTCTTGAAAGCTTCCAGGGTACCTAGGGCATGCTAATGTAAGATGTATTATGATACCAAGTAAAGTGAAGTTCAAAATTGAAGTCGTAGTTCTATTCATTACAGACTCATGTTCACAGGTTTGTTTGTCTTCCTAGAACTCACTTTGGGAACATTTAAAGAAAATTACTCAGTGAAAACAGAGCACAATCAGATGGAATTTATTCTGGACCATGAAGACAGGCTCTCACAGGTCAGAACATTGGTGTGGAAGTGGAGGCGAGAGTTTGGGCTTAACTCCAGGTACGTGAAATTTGTAGTCAAGGAATGCAGTAAGGATTGGCGAGTATATTAAGTCAGCATGGGAGGTGGGAGCCTTGCTGGAGGTGGTGAGTGGTGGTGGAGGGGGACAGGCCTCGGCTCAGATTATCCAGGCCCCCTCAGCAGCGCTAGTTCGCCCTCTCTTGGTGCTTCCTCTCTGTTGCTGAGGAATGAAGATCTGAGCCAGCTGTTTGGTCTTCCATGCCTTCCCCACCATGATGAAACTTCCTCTTGAAAGCGAAAGCCAAAAGAAATCCTTTCCTCCAGTAAGCTGCTCCTGGTCAGGTGCTCTGCCCCAGCAATGAGAAGTAACTTTCAGAATCCAATCACCCAGGGTGATCAGAGAGATACTATAACTGGAAGGTCCCTGCTGAACCAGCTTAGCCAAGTTCTTAGTAAAATCCATCTAACAAGAATGGATCAGCCTAAGAGAAGGCTCAAACACATGACTCGAGTTTAGTAAAGCAAAGGATATGTTTCAAAGGTGAAAAACCCACGGACATCATCTCCATTGCCCTTCCCAGCTCTAATACTTGTCACCTTCCTCTTCTCTTTTCTCTCTTCATGGATAAAGACTCAGGGTCTTCATGATTGAATACTGAAAGCATTTACTGATAAGAGTGTTTCTGTGAACAATATCCCAAGTATAAGCTAACATTTTCAAAAGGCACTTGTTAATTAATTCATTGTGAATAATGTAGCTTAGGTTGCTGAAGATTCTGGTGGATCTTTTGAGCACTTGCCAGTATTGCTACTAGTAATCTAAACACACAATATAGCACCCTTTGCTGTTCAAGAGAAATCAGTAAGGTAGTCGAAATTTGAATCCTTTGTAAGGCAATTACTAACTGAAGAGTCAATGCTGAGAAGAGTCTGCCTGCAAGACTTCCCAAGGAGCGTCACACAGGGACAGCCTCAGATGACACCAGGACAGAGAAGATACCTTTCAAGTCTCACAGTTTACAGCCAATCAGCTGTTACAACAGGGGCAAAAATTATTTTAGATAGGAACATTCCATATTTAATTCCTTGCAAACTGTGAAGAAAGCCAATTGAACAATATTTAAGCTCCAAGAAAATGCAAGAGACTTTTCTCCAGAACAGAAATGATAGAGATTAGCACTGCTTTCCTTTCAATGAATGTAAAAGCCATGTCCAAGAGTCTGCTCGGGAAAACAGGCACTTGATGAAGGGGAAGGTTGTGAGTTCTTGCTTTCGTTCCATGACACTGGCCTGGCCTAATTTATGTTCTCTGTAATGTAAGTAACAATGAAAGAGATCAGCATTTTATATCCGTAAGTGACTTTTTTTTTAAATTTTATTTATTTATTTGAGAGTGATAGACACAGAGAGGAAGACAGAGGGAGAGAGAGAGAATGGGCGCGCCAGGGCTTCCAGCCTCTGCAAACGAACTCCAGATGCATGTGCCCCCTTGTGCATCTGGCTAACGTGGGACCAGGGGAACCGAGCCTCGAACCGGGGTCCTTAGGCTTCATAGGCAAGCACTTAACCACTAAGCCATCTCTCCAGCCCCCGTAAGTGACTTTTAAGACTGACCTGATATTCCATAGTAACGCATACTGGATAACTGACAGGCAACAAAAAGGAGGTGACTCCCGAGTCATCCTCCATCTTTTTATTTGAAGGAAACTTTTTGAGGGCTACCTAGTAATCACCTCTCAATAAGCAATTAATAAAACATATTGTGTGACAGGCATTGCTGGGATTCTGGGAACATGCGTATGGCACATGCCACAGCACATAGCTAGGAGTGACATGACACAGAAAAGGTCCCAAGTTTGTACTTCAAAATAGGAAGGAAAGAGCTGGCTGGGTGGCTCAGCAGTACAGTGCTTGCCGGGCATGCATGAGATGCTGTTGTATCCCCCACACTGAAGAAAGTTAACACATAAAGAAAGAGAGAGAGATTGTAAGTGTGTATCACGTCCACAACCTCGAGAGACACTTGGAGTTTGCCGAAATCTTTCTGAGCCTTTCCACACTTGTTCAGTCGATCTAAAAATAACACAAAAGAGAGAAGTTGTTCTGTCCTAGTATCCAAGGGAACTTGAATTGAGCGGCATATGTGCTTTTATCAACACAATCTTCACATCTTTCATGAATTAACATATTTACATAGAAGTTGCATTTTCTCTTCCACCACCGTTTTATCTTTAGCAGATACTTAACAACGTCAAACCTCTGTCTTGAGTGCTGACAGAAATAGCATTGAAGAACACTGGCTGCCTCTGCATTTACCAAGACTCTATTCTAGCATTACGAGTGAAAAATGGCACAATGTTGAGCCAATCTTTGGGTTTTGGTAAATGCCGCTCAACAACTAGAGGGCAGGAGTTCTTCCACTCGTGAGACGTTTTGTCTTGAGTTTCCAAAGCTGATTACAATGTCTCCTTCTGGCAGGCGAACTGCTCGGCAATGAATGGTTTGTAGACCTCAAGAGACTAAGAAAAGTTTGAAAGGTGTTTTAGTTCAGCGAAGTGCCATGGTTCGGTTTATGTAATGTAAAGTTGATATTTGGGCTTCAGAAAACAACACAGAAGCATTTTAATTATTTTGGACTATATCACTTTCTATCTCTCAAACTAGTATACTGTCTGCATCTAGTGAGATTAACCTCTCTTTAACATCTTAGAACTTCATCTTCCAGAGTAAGGGTTACATAATAACGATTTGAGGTTTCATGACATCTCCGCTCAAGTACTTCTGTCACTTTCTAGCATATGTCACTGGGCAAGAGTATATGATTCGTTCTCGTAGGGCTCTGTAAGCAGAACAGTTGTTGGCTGACATTTCCTACAACTGCAGAGACTAGTATGAGCCTAGACTCCCCAGCCATTCTCCTCTTTCCTTCTCTCTTCAATCATCCCTTCCCATTTCCTTTCCTCCTTCCCTTTTTCCTTTCCCTTATCTCCTCTCTCCCTTCCTTTCTCCTCCATTTTCTTCCCTTTCATTTCCTCTTCTCATTCTTCTTTCTTCAAGCATGCATTATACACCTATGATTTACAAAGAGGAGGCTAGATGCAGAGACTGTAAAGATGAATACATCATAAACTCAGGACATCAGTTGTGATAGATACCAAGAAATACAAAACAGCAAGGACACAATAGAGCTATCGTTAATATAAATTTCACAGACACACAGAGAGCTGCAGCACATGCCCCATGGCCCGGTGTTTTATTGTAGCTTTGTTTTGATTTATCTGATTTCATGAGGACCTATCAACTCCAAACTTCCTGAGAACTCTCACCAACATAATGATCCCAGGGCTGAATAAGAAATCAGAATCTGCAACCTCCCTAGAATTTCACTTATAGCCAAATATTTGGAAAGCCATATCTTTCCACTATCTCTCTCACATTGCTTCCCATATTCCCACACATTTGAT
This sequence comes from Jaculus jaculus, assembly GCF_020740685.1. Taxonomy (NCBI): domain Eukaryota; kingdom Metazoa; phylum Chordata; class Mammalia; order Rodentia; family Dipodidae; genus Jaculus; species Jaculus jaculus. The sequence continues at coordinate 3,240,654 of NC_059112.1, read as the reverse complement.
CTCAGCTGAGAGCTCACAGTCCTTATATCCCCTCTGAGCCACACAGCGGCCACGTGGAGAAGGAAGACGGGAAACAAAACTCAGTGTGAGCATCAAGCTGTCTGTCCGCCTCTGCCATCGCTCTCAGACCCACTCCCCTGCCAACCCTCACTGCTCCACCAAATGCCAGAATCAGAGAGACAACCAGACATGCAAGGTGGCCCGTTGGATTAGAAGAAAAATTCCTTAATGCCCACATCTCTTAAGAACCCAAAGAAGATGGAGGAGCCCCTGCCCAGAACCTCAGTGCCTGGTCCCAGGGGAGGGAGGAAGCAAAGACAGAAAATGAGGGCCCCGAAGCGCAGCGGTCTCTGTCAGGCCCATTATGTGCATCTGCACACAGCTTACTGCGTCTTCCGCTCACCCCACCCTGGGGGCCTATCATCCCGCCCTTTGTACAACTCAGGAAACTGAGGCATAGGAAAACTGGAGGCTTTGGAGGTAGAAAATGACTGCATAATAATAATTGTCTTCAGCGCCTGTGCTCTTAAACTTTAGGTGGAGGTGCTGGGGGCTGTGTGTGCTGTGTGGGAAATGTCATCTTTGAGTGTCCTCAGGGTACTAGCTAATCAAAAGCTAGGAAACACCTTCAAGTCTACTTCCAAGAGCTCTTGCATCCTCTGGGGCTAAGAAATGCTCCTTTCATCTCAGCCGCTCAGCCAAAGCTGCGTCACTACACAGCTGTCAGAAGAAGGTCCTTTATATGTGGAGTCGGCCCCAAATATTTGCCATTTTACTGCCAATTTGTTTATTTATATACAGCCTTAGGGCTTTGATAATTTTGCAACTCCTAAATTTTGCTTCTCGATTCCACTTAATTCTCTCCACCTCAGCAGGCTGTCATAACGCAAGGCAGAACGCAAGGGACCCCCTGGCATTAGTTTGTTCCTTGAAACTTTTTTCAGAAGGAAAATTTTTTTTTTAATTATTTATTTATTCATTTGAGAGTGACAGACACAGAGAGGAAGACAGATAGAGGGAGAGAGAGAGAATGGGCACGCCAGGGCTTCCAGCCTCTGCAAACGAACTCCAGACGCGTGCGCCCCCTTGTGCATCTGGCTAACGTGGGACCTGGGGAACCGAGCCTCGAACCGGGGTCCTTAGGCTTCACAGGCAAGCGCTTAACCGCTAAGCCATCTCTCCAGCCCCAGAAGGAAAAATTTATAAGAACTGTTTTAAGTACCTTCAGGTTGTCTTTTATTACAATACTAATAACTATCATTATGATGCATACGTGTGCTCATGCGTGTGGTATGCACATTGTATGCAGGTTCACCTGTGTGCCCCTATGTGTGGAGGCCAGAGGAGACCTAGGGCATCATTCCTCAGGAAAGCTACCTACCCATGGGAGTTGTGAATGTTCATGTCCCCAGCCTCAGCTTCCATTTCCTATATACATGCAAAATGAATTACTGAGTCCAAAGTGAAACTGAGGCTACAATGGTCCTCGGGTAATTAATTGTGTGTCAATTGCTAGTAAATGAGGGTGACTGAGTTACATGTGTGGGGGAAAGGCCTTAGATTTCACAAATAATTGAATGAATAACTAGCATATTCTAAGTGTGTAGGAACGTCCTCACTAAAACTTGCCATCATGGAAAATCACCAGGCCATACTGTCTCTGTAAAATAACTGTCTGAGGACAGCTACTGAAATATTCGTAAAGATGGCTGAATTGTAGTCCATCTTCAGAAAAATCATCGGTTACAAATCCTCTGGAGAGTCAGAACCAAAGACGTGATTTTACCTCACCTGCAAAAGCTAATTAACTTTTATGCTAGCATAGAGTAAATACTGTGCATTTAAGTTTCAGTCCTTTGATGTAGGACAAAAACTGCTCCCTTGAGAATGCATGCCTGGCAGGAATGTCACCCAGCTCCCCTCTAATACTGACCAGGACTTCTAGCTTCAATTATATGAGAGAATGAAGATAATTTAAATATTTCAGTGTAGCAGGAAGCTCAACAAATCCTTTCAGATTTTCAGGTTTTGTAGTCTTATTGAAATATCTTGCCACACTGACTGACAACAGTTTTTGTTGTTGTTGTTGTTGTTTGTTTGTTTGTTTTTCGAGGTAGGGTCTCACTCTAGCTCAGGCTGACCTGGAATTCACTATGGAGTCTCAGGATGGCCTTGAACTCATGGCGATCCTCCTACCTCTGCCGCCTGAGTGCTGGGATTAAAGGCGTGCGCCACCACCTGGCCTCTGACAGCAGTTTTTTTTAAAAGCTGTCCCTTTTTGTGAGGCGTTCCTAAGCATTTAATTTTGATAGAAGTAAAATATCTCTTTGTCTCCAATTCGTAATTCACTGATCAGCACAAACCTTTGAGTAACATAATTACAACAATAGATCCAACTGGCATGAACTGAGAGCAATCAAAATTATAATACAAAAGCACTAGCTGTGATCCAGAACAAAATATAAGGCATGAGCCCTCAGGAGTTTGTAGGACTCATATTTTAAAGAGAAAATGAAGAAATTTATTATTCCATTAAGTCCATTTAGAGAAAGTCAATCCAAAGAAACAGTTTTTAGTTTTTAGTAGGTGGCAAAGTTGTAGGCAGCTGGGGTTACAAGATTCTACTCTTGCATCATGATATACTTCAGAGGAATTCATAAGCCTTTCAGATATTCATTTTTTTGGAGAGAGAGAGCGTGAGAGAGAGAAAGGCAGAGAGAGATAAACTTGGCACCCCAGGGCCTCGGCCACTGAACCCCAACTCCACACCCGTGTGCCACCTAGTGGGCATGTGTGACCTTGCGCTTGTGTCAGCTGCATGCATCTGGCTCACATGGGATCTTGAGAAAGAGCAAATGTGGTCCTTAGGCTTTGCAGGCAAGCACCTTAACCACTGAGCCGTCTCTCCAGCCCTCCAATATTCTTTTTTATAACATAGGTCATCTGGATCTCACATGGGAGTGAGAAAAAAAACCCTTTCATGATTCTTTCTGTCCCATAATGCCTACAACTTCTCAGCCATTTCAGAAAGGAATAACTGTGTCCATAAATGCAGACAAAACCATCACAGGTGGTGGTCAGGCTGGGCAAGGGCCCAGTAGGTAAAGTGCTTGCCACAGAGTGTAAGGGCCGAGTTTGGATCCTGCCCCCACACGTGTGTCAGGGATGGCTGCCGGTGCTCGTAACCCCAGCACTGAGGGTCGGGGTTACGGGCGGACCCTTGAGGGCTGGTGGTTAGCTCGACTAGATGAAATAGATGGGTGAGTTCTGGTTTCTGAGAGACCCTGTCTCAGTAAGTGAGATAGAGAGAGCCTGGGAGACACACCCCACATTGAGCTCTAGCCTGCACACACACACATACGAATGCACACATACACACATTTGTACACATGCATACCACACACCTATATACACATGAGATAACTAAATAGATAACAAATGTTTCAACCAGGCAAGGCAAAATCAGAAAGGCACTGTCTGTTTTCTGTGTTCTTAATCGACAGTGCACCCTGCAAGTTGCAAAGCTGGGCATCCAGGAAAAATGTGACAACCGGCAGGATAGAGGCATGCCTGTCACAGGAGAAACCAGCTGCCCTCGGATTGGATTTGAGACCCGCTCCACAGGACTTGTGCTGACAAACATGCTTGTTACGCGTTTGTCAAAGGTAAGAATGACTAGGAGAATGACTGGCAGGACATATGCAGGGTGCCGCAGGTAAACGGCTCACTGTCTCAAAGCCCTGATGGTGTATGTATCCGTCATATGTGCAAAGGCAGAAACAGTTTCAGCAATGGTAATAAAACTGGCCCAAGGCCACATCCCAACTGAGTTTTAAGAAGTGGACTTAATACAGTATCAAGTCACAGATTTAACTATTTTCTTGTTTGTTTGTCTTTTTTTAACCAGGACAGAAGGATCTTCTGACAGGCAGAGGACTATTGGGAAGACCGATGAAAGCAATAAATAAGTGAATAAAAGACTAGGTGGAACCATCTTTATTTTTGCTATCATCCCCTTGCTTGCTTTCCTGTTATTTCCCCTCCATGTCGACTCCCACAGCCACAGAAATGGAAAGGCTGGTCCCCAGCTAGTGAAAATAATGCAATCAGTGGTGGGAATGACTGAAAAGAAATAAATGGGGGAAAAGACAAGAATAAGGGGGGAAACAGGCATATGAATTCATGAATCTATGTCATGTCAAAAGAAGTCTCTTGGATTCAGTCTTTTGGTTTAATAAAAGGTTTCTAACAAGTATGAAAGAAAGAATCCATGGATGTTTGCATAAGTGTTCCTTAAAACTATTCTACATTCAGTATTTTTGTTTTCACAATTTTCCTTGAGATTAAAAAATAATGAGATGACTGTATCAGCAATGGCTTATTTGAAATCAATGCTGTTTTCAGATTTGAAGCTTGTAGGAAATATTGTCCTTAGCTGAGCATCATGCTATAATTTGTTTTGCTAGGATTCAAATTTCAAAAATGTTGGAAATGTTAAGTTTACTATACACTCTAAGTTTGAAATACTTAGGAAAATAATTTTATTTTATAATGGGAATCATTTCTGAAATGACTACACTGCTTGAGTTTTAGTGGGAATGGAAACAGGGCAAAAATGCAAATGAAATACAATAGCTTTTAGATGTTGCAATGGTGGTCAGGTACTGGAAACAATTTAAAGAAAATAAAACTTGGAGCTTGGAACTTTTGTCCTAACATTTACCACTGTGACCTGTCTTGGTAAGAGTTATTGTTTGCAGACAGTCTCTCATGTATCCCAGGATGCCCTCAAAGTTGCTGTGTGGCTGAGGATGACACTCAACTTCTGATCATCCTGCCTCTACCTCCTGAGTGCTAGGATTATAGACCTGAACCACCACATGAGGTTTATCCAGTGTTGGGGACTGAACCCATGGCATTGCACAAGCATTTAGCCAACTGACCTGTATCCCCAGCCCCATCTCTGAGCAGCAATGGCGGAGCTGTTGCACTAGACAGGGCGGACGTGCCTGCCATAGTAGACGCACTACATAAGGTTCATCTAATAAGTATGCTCTACAGTAGGACTTCAGGATGCCCCGTCTGCAACCTAGGGAAAGCAACAGTCACGGGGACGCTGGTGGCATCATTGAGAAGCTAAGTAATGCTGTGCTCTGCAGGACAGAGGCAAGGAGGTCCTGTTGCAGAACTGTAATGATATAGGCCAGGTATAGCTCTTTGCAATCAGTAGTAAAGTGCATGCAGTTACTACAATGAGAGTCAAGGTTGGTAAATAATAAAATAAACAGTTTTCAAATGAAAAAATACAAAGACAGTAAATACATGTAAAACAGACTTTTTAGCTATCATGAAAATGAAAACTGAAACTTTAATGAGATTCTATTTCATCCAGACAGATGACTGCTGACAAGGAAAAACACAGTGAGGATGTGGGAGAAAGGAAACATTATATACTGTTAGTAGGAATAGAACTCACTGAAGAAACTATGGAAATCAGTGTGGAGTTTCCGCAAAACAAACAAGCAACAAAAACTTAAGGGCTGGAGACATTTCTCAGTGGTTAAGGCACTTGCCTGCAAAACCTAATGGCAGCGTTTGATTCCCCAGTACTCATATAAAGCCAGATGTACAAAGTGGTGCAAGCATCTGGACTTCTGGAGTTTGTTTGCAGAGGCTAAAGGCCCTGGGGTGCCCATTCTCTCTGTGTGTCTCCCTTTCTCTACTTGCAAATAAGCAAATCTTTTTTTATTTTAAAATAAAACTTCCATATGATTCAGCTATACCCCTTCTGGAGATACACACACACACACACACACACACACACACACACGCACGCACATATACATACATGTACACATACATACATATATATACACATATGATCTCCAAAGGAACCCATGCCAGCCTCCAACACTGGTCGCAGCACACCTTTGTTTGCAGCAGAATGACCCACAACAAGCAAGTCATGGGGTCAGCACAGGCTCCCGTGGGCAGATGAATGGATAAGGAATGCGTGATGAGACATTTCCCAATGTGGCCTCACTTTTGGACTGAGAACACACTGACTCAAGAAGAAGCTACTGCTCTATGAGAAAGAAGACACTGAAATACCAGGGTCTATGGCATTCTCTGATAGCCATGAAATAGAGAAAGAATAATGCCAAGATACTTCGCGGCGTCTCGGGTATGGGACTACAGCTGATATTAATACCCACCTATCAATGCGAGTTCTGTTATGCCAATGATGTCTGCATCATTACCTGTGTGTAACAAACAGCGAGGTCTGGGAATGACAGCCTTACTGGCTTCACCCAGGCTTACCTGGGAGACATTTCCTTGAAAGCTGTATGCACGCTGAAACAGATGGACATGCTTGGGAATTCACAGAACAGCTGCACAGTCTGTAATGTGAGCAGGAAGAGCTTTGTAGTGATGAAGGGTAGAGGAGCTGTGTAAAACTGGTCCCCTCCAGTAATGCCAGTAAAGATTTTAGATGACCCTGTCCTGAGAAAAATAATAGATGGTAATTCCATTTCTGAAAATCAAAAGGAGTAATCATAACATTGCCCTTAGTTCACAAATCTGACCGCTTCAAAAACCAGGTGGATGTGGAGACAGGAAGATGTGAGACTAAGAGCCTCAGCAAAGTCACCGGCACTGCTGGGCTACACTGACAGATGGCTTTAGCACGCTCCAGCCCCTCATTTGTCCAGAAAATGGGTCCCGGCCCATCCCTGGATGGAAAGACGATCCTAAGCACCTTGTACTTGGTGAGGAGAGGACGACTGTAGAATTACCCATTGCCCTAGGGCTATCCTACCTCTCACTTCAACTGCTGTTCTTAGTGAGGCTGGTTACCCATTCCAGGACCACGCACGAGCTCAACAAAACACTTCACCACTGAGCTGCATTGCCAGCCTTTGTACTTTGAAGACAGGAACTCATTATGCGACTAGGGCTAGACTCCAACTTACTGTGCTCCTCCCTCAGCCTTCAGAATGCTGGAGTAATGAGCATGTGCCACCGTCCCCAGCTGTAAGCAATTTTAAATCACAGAAAACAATAAGATATGGTTATCTCATTCAAACGCAGTAATTTTTTTAGTGTGTACTGCTTTTGATGTAATGTTATTTAATTACAAGTGTATATCATTTAGTTCTTAATGTTAGTTGTGTTTAACACAATTTTGGCTTGCAAATTCCTGGCATCGTGATGGCCATCTTCCATGAGTTGGACCTGTTTGACCTTGGATCACTGATAGAGATAGAATGATTTGCCTTTCCTATCTCCAGGACTACCTCTGGCCACCCATTGTAGAAAGCAAATCAGAATTCACAGTGCCACAAAGACTTCATGGTCCAGGGCAACCCCTCTGTCAGAGCTTGCCCACCTCACTAAGACCCAAACACCCTCCTTTCACCATGTCACCTTCCTTGGTGCCTCCCTTTCATGGACGGATATTTATTTGTTATTATACTCAACAGTTTTGGGAAATAAATTCAACTCTAAAAGATGTATGCAGAAAAAAAAATGTGAATAAATATATCAGGGCATAAAGCACACCTCCAAAAATTACAGGAAACCTGACATAACGTCCTGCATCATATCAGACCACAACGCATTAAAGATAGAAATTAACAAGATAAACAACCAAAATTATGCCAACTTCTGGAGGCTGAACAACAAGCTATAGAATAATGAATGTGCCATTGAAGAAATCAAAAAGGGAAGCAGAATTTATAGAACTGAATCATAATAAAAACACAACATACCAAAACTTAAGGGACACAGTGAAGGTAGCCCTAGGGGGAAAATTCCTAACACCAAATGCCTTCATTACAAAGGCAGAGAGATCTCAGATTTTAAAAGTAACGATCCACCTAAAGGTGGTGGAAAAGTCAGAACAATCCAAGCGCAAGAAGAAATAATTAAGATCAGAGCAGAAATTAATGAACTGGAAACTAAGAAAACTGTTGAAATGAAGATATGGTTCGTTGAAAAAATAAACAGGATTGATATTAGCCATGGCCAATTAGATCAAATAAAAAAAAAGAGATGTCTCAAATTAACAAAATCATAAATAAAAAGAAAGAGGTCACAATAGACATCAGTGAAATTGGAAGAATCATCTGGATATAATTCCAAAACCTCTACTCCACAAAATTGGATGCTCTGGAAGAAATGGATGAATTCCTAGATGCATGCCACCTACCAAAACTAAAGGAAGAGCAGATGCATCTCCTCTACTCTCTGTAGATAGCACTTCAGGTGATCCATCTGGTGAGTAAACACTTCCAGATCAGAAATGAAAAACTCGAAACGATAAATCGCTCCACTCTCCTGTGTGTGGAAGAAAGCACGAGCGAGAGAAAGCAAGCAAGAGGATAACCTGGGGAAGATCAGGTAACTTGATGGAGGCCCCTCGCCCTAAGCAAGAGCTTCGCCAGGAGAGGAAAGGGCGGTTCCCAGCCTTCATGCTCCACGAGACTGCGGCGCCTCTGCGGGAAGACGGCTCTGCCAGCTCGGCGGGCGTGGTGCCATGGGATCCGAGCGGAGGAGGGCTCCCTCGCGCTTGGGTCGCACCCTGACACCCAAATGAGGACCCCAGCCTCTTCGGAGCGTGAGCCGCTGAGCTGGGAAGAGAAGGAAGGAGGCCGTGGGCTGTTTGCATCTGAAATCGGGTGCGGACGAGGAACAGAACCCAGAGAGGGCGCAAGCGCCGGGCTCCCGCCGCCTCCTCCTGGTCTCGCTCTTACTGGCACCGGGCAGAAGCCACAGTGCCTTCAGTGCTGGCACCACGGACTGGCCGAAGTTTCATGTCGGCAGTCACTGAGGGGAAATGGTGTGCCCAGAACCAAACCCTCCCCTGACCTCATTGCTGCCGCGTCTCTCTTCTAAGGGCTCCCACCGAAGAAGGTTTCGCCTTTTCTAACCATGTTGTTACCAAGGGGGCTTTGGTTCTCCAAAGGCTATTGATTAATTAGCTGTTTATAGGGCTCCCATCTCCTTCACACTCCTGGCACAGGCTAGTTCCTTTGGAGATTCTCGGTCCTGCTTTATGCTGGAGTCCTGTATGTGACAAGCAGCAGCAGGACCCTGGTCACAGCTGCCCCCTCACCAGTGACCACAGCTCCCTGCGGACTCAGACAGGACCCCTGCAGGCATCCATAATTTTACATTATATTATAATATTATATTATAAAATTATATTATAAAATAACCCAGCCAAGACCGAGCTGGTTTTCAGAGCCACTGCCATCATTATGCCATGCAAAACCATGCGTCCATCTCTGCTTTAGACTGCATCCTGCTGTCTCACCATGCCAAGGGCTCTGCAAGGGACTCAGCCAGGTTCTCTTCTGCCTGGTAACATGGCTTTTAGTCTTAGTTCCAGAGATAAGCCTCCCAAATCTCATATTTAATTTCACCTCCCCTCCCGAGTTACAGGTTCAGATAGGAAAACGCATCCAAGTCTGAGCGCTCACGCTCTTTCGGGGTAGACCACTGCCTGTGGAGGCTGGTGCGCACATGTGCAATGGCATACGTGTGCTTATTTCAGAGCATGAAAAAGTGTGGCTGGAACTTCAGGACGAAAAAACAACCACCTTTGGACTGAATGAAGCACGCTTGTCTTCTTTCCTAACAAAGACCGGATGGACGAAAGGGCAGCAGTCTTGGCTTGTGGTGATCTTGGATGCCTTGTCACCCTGCTCCCATAATTGTCTTTACTAACTCTCGTGACCTCTATGAACAGTGGCCAGTTCTCCTCTAAAATGACATCTCTGTTGTCTAATTGTTAATGTCCACGTTCCCAAGCTGCCTTTTCACTGGAGTCTTCCTGATAGTGCATTCCTTAAGACTTCCATTCAGCCACATTTTCACATCACACAGAGGCACTTGTGTCTCTCTCAATGCATGTGCGCGCAGCGTCTGCTTAAATGAGGCGTTCTCTGCGGGATCTCGCCGTCACTAATTGCTTCCCAGTCATAATCGTCATAGAACAGAAACACCTGCCACCTCCTCCGGGCCAGTGCCCCGTCTTGTTTCCCCATACCCCCCCCACCTCGCACTTATTAAGGATGGGGCTGGACAGGCATGGCATGCCATCTTTTCTCTTGCCCTGACAAGACTCCACTTCATCAATGAATCACTGTGTCCATTCACCTCTTGAGCCTGCCTGTCTTCTGCTGACATGGCTCAAAATTATTTGTCCGTGTCTTACTTATCTGCTGTTTTAAATCTCAAGCGAATAATAAACCAGGTATTGTCTTTTCCCATGTGAACCTGAAGTCCAGTAAAGTGAACCTTGCTACATTTATCTGACTTTATTACTCATGACAGCTGAGTAGGGTGTGGAAAACGAACGTGATGTTCAGTATGGACAGAGCACAGCTCATGTGGAAATAAATCATGGTTCTATTTGCCTTTCGCTGGTAGTTCACTGAATTGAGTTTAAAAGGGGGGAAGGATTGATAATTGCAGGTACTGAGAGTTTTGGACTTGAAACTAGAGATAAATAATTTTCAAATATTTTTAATATAAAATATAATATACATAAGTACGCAGGAAAGATGTAAACATAGAAAATATGCTATGGATTTCAAAATTAAGTCATTTGGCTTGGTCATTTCAACATTGCTCTCAGTGAGTGTCATTAAAACACAAAATGAATCAGTATAGAATCGAGTGAATCAATCGCTTGCTCATGGCACCTTGTCACTTTGGCTCTACATGTGGCCTCCACGTGTCACTACATTTTGAGTAACAACAGGCCCTATGCATACTTGTAACTATTATAAAAGCCAAAAACTTAATAAATACCCGTTTGTCTCTATGTGATTCTCTACCATCCTTTCTTCCCTCTTCTACATGGGGCATTTGTATATTATGAGATGAGGTTTATAGAAATAACACCTGTTACAGACTCTACAAGACCCAGTGATTGAATGTGACTGGGGAGAGGTAGAATGTAAGAGCCAATTGTCTCAGGCTATGTTTAGTTTCTTTAAAAGCCACTCACTGCCCACCCCCGTGCCTGACTATGCTTGCGACTATATAACCTTTAAAATGTATTCTCAGCAGACTGCTGAAGGCCAAGAATGTCGTCACAGAGCACCAGAAACCTACAACAGAGTTGTCCCTGCTTCATGGTAACCTGCCATCCTGTGACCACACCAATATATTTTTTAAATTACTTTCCTGTTTGGTAACTAAGAAAATTTCATATAACCACTTTTATAGCAGAACATGCCTGATTCCATTTCCCAGGCGATGGTCACTCATATGTGACCTGAGAGTAAGCTGTCTCTCACTCTCTTTGAGGCGAGAGCTGCGTTTTGCACTGACAATTGTAGGGCTTCACTTTCACCAGAGGAGCCATCCACATAGCTGCGAGGTGCCAGCATGGGCTTTCTGTGCCCAGCCGCCCCTCTTATCTCCTTGGCAAATGCTGCTGAGTTCCTTCTGGGGCTCAGGCCTTGGTCTGGTCAATGGTAAGTCAATTTATTCAGAGTTCATCAGCTGGATATCCTGTTTGCTGTTTTTAGAGGATTAGATATCTCATGGTGTTTGTTTTCAGGGCATTTGGTTTAAGAACATGTTTGATAATTTTCAGAGCACTCATTTATTGGCTAGTATTGGTCTTTTTCCTACTACCACTCCTTCAATATCTAATTCTGCATTTTTTAAATAAAAATACAACCTTATTTTTTATTTTAGAAATTTTCATGGGAATCTTCACATAAAGATGCCAGAAATAGGGCATAGGAAATATAGTTTAATGGTTAAGGCACATGCCTATGAAGCCTTAGGACCCAGGTTCAATTCCCCAGGACCCACATAAGCCAGATGCACAAGGTGGCACATGCAACTGGAGTTCGTTTACAGTGGCTAGTGGCCCAGGCACACCCATTCTCTCTCTCTCTCCCTCTCTCTGTCTCCAATAAATAAATAAATAAATCCTTAAAAAAAGATGCCAGAGCTATATAGCACTTGTTCTCTCCATCCAGCAGACATGGCATTTGCTCCCTCATAAGTATTCCCCCTAAATACCTCATTTGTGGACTAGAAAGAATCTCTTGATCATCTAGAAAGACACACATAAGGGCTCAGCAGTGTCTAGGGTGCCTCATGGTCCCATATACATGTAGTATAGGCCCAAGACACATTGAAAGGAACCAACCTTGGGGTAGAAGCCATGTTGTTTACTCCCATAAACCGACCATAAATCTGATGCCAATCACATATCCTCCAAGGTGGCATAAAGAAGTTTGCCATTTTGGGGAGGAAATGGAAAACAGAGATTCAAACATGAAATGTTTGGAGGAAAAAAAACACCATGTGGTACTCCAGCTGGTTTTTTGTTTGGTAATTGTGTTAATTCAATCTGTCTTCAAGGTTCCCTCAGTGGGGAACATTTGATATTCCCAAAGCACTGTTTTCATGCTAACCTAGAAGTCTAGGACCTAGGTAACTGAATTAATGATGATAAGTGGACAGTCTACTTTAATTGGAATTTTAAAAAATCCAAGAGAGGAAATGATAAAGCTTCTGATTACAAGAGATTGGTACCATTGGAAATGAAGGCAGATATCGAAGGACAAGTATTTTGGCGATTATGTCAAAACTGAAGATAAGCCTGCATCCCTCTGTTGTTCACCTGTCCTCCTCTGTCAGAAAAATGCCATCTTCTTCCCCCATATTCTCCTTCACTCTCTACTCTAGTAATCCTTAAGCAGGACAAAACACTATATCAGAGAAAGAGGCTTTTATGGCGCCTTTTAAGATAAAACTTAGAGAAAGAGAGATATGAGAGGGGAGGAAAGGAGAGAAGAGAAGAGAAGGGAAGAGAAGACAAGAGGATTTTTATTCTGTCTATCCTCTCTGGCAAAAAAAAAAAAAAGACTAAAATTTTAATTATATTATTTCCTGAGTCAGGGCTCCCTGGGATTGGCTAAAAAATTCAGATCACCCTACTGACCCACAGACCATTCTTTTCTGACTTCATTAATTAAACTATTTCATGCACAAGGGTGGCTCCCTGTCTGCTGATGTGCACTTGAGACAGAGGATGTTTTAAACCAAGTCCACGTGACAAGCTCCCGCTTTTTAACCTGTTGGCTTTCACTTAAGAGATATACATCCAGACCTTGTTTCTACTAAAAAATGCACTCACTTAATGTAATTACGTTATACATGTTCATAACAATTGTTTATGAGTCATTTTATCTCTCAAATAGCATGAGACAAAATTCAACTAGCCCCTGAAAGTAATTAACAAGCCTTTTGCTACTTTATACCTTTAATTTGTCCATGCTAGAATTATTGTTCTTGGCATGCCTAATTTAAACTGAGTGTGTGTGTATAACATTCTTGCGATTATGTAAGTTGCAATTATGACATCAACAGTACAGGATCTATTGACTGTCTGTGATGTCCACCCCCTCCCCCAACCCTGCTACTGTCTCTTCTGAAAAAGCAGGTTTGGATTCCTTATCTTGGCCCAGCCTAGATAAGACAGACATTTAAGGGTTAACTCCAAAAATTTGAGACTAAAGAAAAGAATGATCATTTTAAAACCAAGCCGCTGTTTCCTGTTTAGCCGCCTCAGAGGCTTAAACAAAGCATGGCGCAATTTACTCCTCTGCTCCTCTGTAAAGGGTTTGTCGGATTCGGCAGTGAGGCCATCTGGGCCTGCACGTTTTTTGGTTTGGGAGGCTTTTAATTACTCCTTCAGTTTCGTTAGATGTTATAGACTCATTCAGGTGATTTATCTTTCCTGGGTTTATGTTTGTTAGGTCATATAAATCAAGAAATCCATCCATTTCTTCCAGGTTTTCCAATTTTGTGGAACATAGGTTTTTGAAATAAGTCCTAATGACTCTCCCAATTTCATTGGTCACTGTTGTAACATCGTCTTTTTCATCTCTAATCTTGTTGATTAGAGTCTTCTTTTGATCAGTTTGACCAGGAGTTTATTAATCTTTTATGTGCTTGAAGAACAAGCCCTTTATTTCATGGACATTTAAAACTGCTTTCTTCATTCTTTTTTTCATTTATTTCTGCTCTGATCTTAATTACTTTTTTTTTTTTTTCTGGCTGATAGTTTTGTGTTGGATTGTTCTTGTTTTCCCAAAGTCTTCAGATGAATCATTAAGTTACTTTCTTGAGATCTCTCTAAGAGGGAGCTCAAATGTAATGCAGAATAGGCACTTCGAGCTATAACCCTCCCGCTTAGGACTGCCTCCACTGTGCCTCATAAGTTTTGGTATGCTATGGTTTTACTCACGTGCAGTTCTGGGAAGCTTTTGATTTTTCCAGTGACCCGTTCATTGTTCAATATCCAGAGTCCTGCCTCACGGGTACAGACATCCCAGCACTGGTGCTAGGACTCATGGGTTGAGTTCCGGCATCCGATTCCCTTTAGCAATACTTCTCACATCACTACCAGGGCACCAGTGATCTCCCATTTGGGCTGGGATCCAAGGTCAAGCACAAATGCACCCAAATTAAGTCTTACCTTACCCAGCCCACCCATGAAGCAGCTCCAAGTACCTCACGACTGAGACCCAGGCACCACAGGGCAGAGCAAAGACAAGCGAACACAGTGAAGCTTCAAGTACTGGTCCGATACTCACTCACTGCCTGGGTGCCAGAGACCAGACTGCTGCACTACCTCCAGACGGGTAAATTTCAGCATAACACAGAAAACCAGCCCAATACATTTTCCCCAAGAATACCAGTCCTATGCCAGAGGACCCCCATAAAACCTTCCTAGAGGAAATTCCAGACAAAGAGCTCAAAGAAAATGGTTATTGAAAAACAAATGACACTAACCAACTAAAAAGTTGACTAAAGCTTTTAGGTTCCTTAGCCAAAAACATGCCCACTAATTCTCCTAAATCGAATATCTTTTCTACACTTTTTGGACTAAATTATGTCTTTATAAAATAATTACTGAATGTCCTAGAAAAATGGGCAAATGATTATATGTGCTATCCTGAAAGGTGCTCATCTTCAACTCCATCAACACGTAAGACCCTGAGTGACTGAACTTAAAACCCTTCTGAGAATGCTTTGACTAACTCTCATTTTTAAGACCTTTTATAATTAGATTTTTTAAAATATTTTTTGTCCATTTTTTATTTATTTATTTGAGAGTGACAGACACAAAGAGAAAGACAGATAGAGGGAAAGAGAGAATGGGCGTGCCAGGGCTTCCAGCCACTGCAAACGAACTCCAGATGCGTGCACCCCCTTGTGCATCTGGCTAACGTGGGACCTGGGGAACCGAGCCTCAAACTGGGGTACTTAGGCTTCACAGGCAAGCGCTTAACCGCTAAGCCATCTCTCTAGCCCTATAATTAGATATTTTTAAAGATTGTTGGAGATATTTTCCTTCACATATCCTGATATATTGTCTGAAATTTTTCTAACGGACTGAAAAATGTTGATCTTGGTTTTAGTAAAACTATAGATGAGGGCTGGAGAGATGGCTTAGCAGGTAAGCGCTTTCCTGTGAAGCCTAAGGACCCTGGTTCAAGGCTGGATTCCCTAGGACCCACGTTAGCCAGATGCACAAGGGGGTGCACGCATCTGGAATTCGTCTGCAGTGGCTGGAGGCCCTGGTGCACCCATTCTCTCTCTCTCTCTCTCTCTCTCTCTCTCTCTCTCTCTCTGCCTCGTTCTCTGTCTGTCGCTCTCAAATAAATAAATAAAAATAAACCAAAAAAAGATTTAAAAAAAACTATAGATGAGAATGATACTGTGTTCTCTCATTAATCACATTTTTATTATAACTATTTACATCCCCAGATCTACTCTACTTAAAGCAAGTCTTCTTGTTTACAAGGTTCAAGTTTTTCACTGTCTTCATAAAAGAATTCTCTCACTATTTACTATAATTTGGATTTTAAAATTAGTTTTTAAATTGAAAAGAACTTATTTTGAAGCCGGGCGTGGTGGCGCACGCCTTTAATCCCAGCACTCAGGAGGCAGAGGTAGGAGGATTGCCATGAGTTCAAGGCCACCCTGAGATGACAGAGTTAATTCCAGGTCAGCCTGGACCAGAGTGAGACCCTACCTCAAAAAAAAAAAGAAAAAAAAAAGAACTTATTTTAAATCTTCCAAAAGGAACTCCATTAAGGAGTTCCTCTATTTTAAATCCAAACTCCTAGAGCTGAAAATAAATTTGTTCCTACTAAGAAAAGTGAGAGAATGTCAACTGAGTTCAACCAATCAGATTACTCTGTTAGTACTGGTATTAAAATGTTAAGATGCTTTAAATGTATTTGTTCATCTCCTTTGATTTATGCTGCTTTCACTCTTGATTACAGAACCTGCTGTTTATAGATAGTGGCAAATACCAGGGAGCCCCACGACTCATGAGTATGAAAAGAAAAGAAAGCCAAGTGACTAGTACTTAACGATTTATCTCTGATAAAATACCCACCAGGATCCAGAAAATACTGTAGAGGAAGTGGTGGACTAAATACGAGTGCTGCTCTCACTGCTAGCCTGAGAACCTCCCCCAGGGAGAAGGAAGTAGACACTGAGAAGACTCAAAACTCATCAAAGCAGAAAATCAGAGACTGCTGAGAGCTCAGCACTGAAGGAGACTCATGGCTCATTGAGTCCTTCAAGGCTCAAGGAACACTGTGGAAGGGGGCAGAAAGATTGTAGGAGCCACAGGGTAGGCAGTGCACTGTGAGACATTGTCTCACAAACAGAGACCAACTGGTGCACTCATGACCCCATCGTGAATACCAATGGCCTGACTAAGGAGAGCCCTCAGTGGAATGGGATTAGGGAAGAGGGCATATAAGAGTAAAATCCAATGGAAAAACCACTAATTTACAGTATGTTCACATACTAAAGTTCATAAAAAAAAGTCTTCAAAAATATTAAGATACAGATTAAAAGCTCAAAGAATGCTTTGGTACCCTTAGAATTCTTCCTACCTTGGAGCAAATATGATTCTGTTGACTTTTGTCAGGGATACTAGAAAATTTTGAGTTGATATTATACAAATTATGCAAAAAAATAATCAGGCTCCAGTGAATCAGCATTCATGGCTGATTCATTAAGATTTGCCAAGTGCTACAGCCAAAGGAGACTTCTCTGGAGATACAGGTACTAACGTAGAAATTTTAAGATATATCAAATTTGCTAACAAATATTTTAAAAGACATACCTCTTAAAGAGATTTATGTTTAAAATATAACAAATACAGATGACATTATTTCAAAACAGAAAAAAACTTGTCATCTAGAAGACTATACCATGAAAGTCCATGTTTACCAGTTTAAAATTTTTTCAAATCTATCTCATAATACAATAAACCAGGAATGGAAAAAAAAATACTAAATAACACATTTTGCCAATGAAAAAAATATATGTTAAGTTGATGAGCAATATTTAAAAAATGATTTCAGGCTGGGGATGGTGGTACATGCCTTTAATCTTAGCACTTTGGAGGCTAAGGTAAGAGGACTGCTGTGAGTCCAAGGTCAACCTGAGACCAAATGGTGAATTCCAGGTCAGCCTGGCCTATAGCAAGACCCTGCCTCATAAAACCAAAACAACAACAACAAAAGGACTCTAGGCTACAAAATACTGTCTTCTGGATACATGTCCACTGCAGCCATGAATTCACAACAATTAGGTTGAGCCTGTCAATACCTCATCATCACAAAGGGAAGGGTCCATGAAACTCCAGAGCTCCTAGAGCAACTAATAGTGACTGACGGTTGCTGGGGGTGGGAAGTCAGATTCATCAGTGGGATAGCCACTGGCTCATTTCTCAGTCCATGCAAATAACCTTCCACCCATGACATGCATACAACCCTCATTTAACTCAATGGGTTCAAAAAGAAACAGGCTTGTAGCCAAACGTGATAGAACATGCCTTTAATCCCAGCACTCAGGAGGCAGAGATAAGAAAATCACCATGAGTTCAAGGACGCCCTGAGACTAGAGTGAATTCCAGGTCAGCCTGAACTAAAGTGAGACCTTACCTTGAAAAACCAAAAGAAAAAAGAAAGAGAGAGAGAGAGAGAGAAACAAAGAAACAGGCTTGGCAGTAAGATGGGAATTAGTGGGGAATAAAGAGGGTATGAAGGGGAATAAGAGAAAGCAACTGGGGAGAATATGATCAAAATATAATATATACTATTATATATGCATATGGAAATGTCAAAAGGTAATAAACAAAGTTAACTTCTGTTAGAGTGTTATTTCACTTTGTGATTGGGAAATAAGGAATAATATTTGGTTATACCCACACAATGTATGAAATCCTGACTCCTCCTAAGTCTGGCCTCTTTTTCTACCCCAGTCACTATTTGTTACATGAATGCATCAGTGACTTGGTTTGTTGCTGCAACCGATTCTCAAACACAATGCAACTCAAAGGAGGAAGGAATTATTTTGACTCCAATCCCTTGTGGTGGAAAAACATCATGGCAGAGGTGGGAGGCAGCTGGTCATGTCAAGTCCCCCGTCTTGAAGAAGAGAGCTCTGAAAGCTGGTGCCCAGTTCACTCTCTCCTTTTAGTAGTGTCCAGAACCCCCAGCCCATGGAATGGTGCTGCTCCCATTTAGAACAGCTCTTCTCACCTCCTTTAAACTAATCTAAAACCAGAGGTCTGTCATGTGACTAGCCACTGACTTCCTCATAATATACTCTGATGTGTTACTAAAATAATAGGACATAAAAACTATTAGCCATAAATTAGTTATAATTACTTAGATATTAAAGACCAAACTTGCCTAAAATTAGAATCAGCTACAGAATCAAACTAGCTAGAAAAAAAAACCTCTAGAATCTGAAGATAATAAATTATTCTAAATAATCAATTAAGATATTTCATAGAACATAAATCTAGTTAAGGAGGATGATTATTTAGTCAGTAGTCCAAATGCCTGTTTTCTTCAATTGCTATGCTTTTCTATTTTCTTGACTGTTTTAACTATAGGCACTCATTACTTTTATTACCTCATAAATAAATGTTATGTCAGATACAGAGGGCAGAGAAAGGGAAATCAGACCCACATCATAATGGCTGGTAAATTTGATACAGTCCAGGGATTTCTTCCTTAATGGCTTTCCCAATTCCAGCTATTTCTGTCTCTGGCAGACGGCTTTTCTGCCTCCATCTCAGCCTCCTCTTCATCGGTCCCTAGGAATGCATCCTTCCAGTGCCATGGCACAGAAAACAACATTTGGCCTCCATATGCACAAAGATGATGCTTAGCCAAAAGAAAGAAATATAAACCGAAGCTTCCAGGAAAAAGGGAAAAGCCATACCTACAATCCTCATGCCCATGGAGAGTTAGACTATTGCTGAGCAGAGCCCAAGGACCTTAAGCTAGTTTGGGTCCCTCCAAAAGCCATGCATTGAGCCAGGAATGGTGGCACATGCCTTTAATCCCAGCACTCAGGAGGCAGAAGTATGAGGATCACACTGAGTTTGAGGCCAGCCTGGGCCACAGTATGACTGTACCTCAAAAAACAAAAAGGCCATGCATTGCCCATCTCTATGACTCACCTAACAAAACTTTTAAAATGAATTCTTAGCAAATCATTAGCCTTCCCCCCAAAAACTAAAAATGGCATCATATAGTATGTGAAACATATAGAAGAGTTTTCTCCATGTTGCTATAACCTGCCTACCTATGTTCTCCACCAATATATTTGGAACATGCCTTGCTTTATGACTCTATTGGTTCTGTATCTAATAAAATTTCATATAATCACTTCAACAGTGGGCTTGGCTATGTGCCTTATAGCCAATGGGCAGCTGAAGCTTGATCCAAACAGGTCACTGAAAAGGTCCTTGGACATTTCCTTCCCTACTATTCCTTAGCCTCTGCCATCAGGACACACCCTGGCCAACCAACAGGAAGGACATGAGAGACATATGAAGGAGCCATGCAGCCATTGCTGTCCCACAACAGCGACCTCAAGCCGTGCTCATCGGTAGTCACAGCCCTGCACAGAAGCCCACCTGCAATCTCTCCAGAACAGCAGAGTCCACCAGTCAGCGTGCAGATTATTGGGTCAAGCCACTCAGATTCTGGAGGGGTGGTAGTTTGAATAAGTTTCCCATTGATCACGTGTTCTGAATACTTGGTCTCCAGCAGGTGGCAATTTGGGAAGGTTGCAGAGTCCTGGGGAGGTGCAGCCTTGCTTTAGGAGGTGTGTCACTGAGGTGGGCCTTGAGGTTTATCAGTCCAGCCCACTGGGTGTTCAGAGCTCACTCCTCCACCTTCCCCTTGGTATGTGGCCGTGTGAGCCAGCTTTGTGCTCAGGCAGTTTCTCCTGCCACCATGAAACTGACCCTTGAAACTGTGAGCTAAATGAACCTTCCTCCATAAGCTGCTTCTGGTTGGGAGCGGATTTCCAGCAACAAGAAGGTAACTACACCAGCAAAGGTAATTTTTATCTGGCATTACCCTTACAATAGTCTTCTTTGGGTTACTAACTGAACAGTTGTTAGGCAGAGGTCTCTCTCTCTCTCTCTCTCTCTCTCTCTCTCTCTCTCTCCTAATATCTCTACTTCCGCTTCTTGGAGACATATTTCAGGATAACTTTCCAGACTTACGGTGAAATAGTTGTGCTACCTTCTGACCTTTCTGCTACAACTCACTTATTTTTCTCCCCATGGTTCTATTCTTGATTTTCCTGTAAGAGAGGGCATTGGGTGTTTTCCTGTATTGCTCTTCCACCTAATCTCCACGAGACGAGGCCTCTCACTGAACCTGGAGCTTTCTATAGTTTAGTTAGACTGACTCAGCATTCAGCACCGGCAATCCTCCTGTCTCTGCCTCCCTCAACACTGGGTGCTACACATGTGTGCAGCCGCTCCTGGCTTTTTACATTGGTGCTGGGGAGCCGAACACAGGTTCTCACACTTGCCCACCAAATGCTCTTACCTGCTTCATTTTTGCTTCCTTGGTAGATCTTGCCAGCACATTATAACAAGACCAGTAATGTTATGGGAGTAACCAACCACTTTCTCTTTGGATTTGAGACTCACTCCATATGAAAGATTGCAAGACTGGTACTAGAAACTTGGCCAAAAGCCTATGGCTAGGGACATGGGCTCCACTGGGGAATTTACTACTGTGGTTATGGTAAAAGGGAAGTACATCAAACTGCCACCTAAATACCTGTATTCCCACAGATTAATACTCTTGAAGCTTCTACCACAGAGTTTCTTACAGTGGGCAGAGGTTGATGCAGACATGCACAGCCAGAAAAATTGCCAAGAATAAGTGACTATTGTATGTTTAGCCTCAAACATGGCATCTAAACTACCAGCTAGCCCCAAGGCCCAGGAAACCTTTCAGAAGAGGGTGCAGACTGAATGCGGAACAAGAGCTGGATAGGAGGGCTGTAAAACATTGTTTTCTGGACACAACACAGCTCCTGAACTCACTGCAGTTGTGGCCTCCAGAACAAGACTGAGCCTGGCCATACATCACCCTGGGTGAGGGAAGGACGTACAAGACCCCACACTGCCCACACTATCTGTGGCAGCTAGTAACTCTCACTTAACTCAGTGCATTAAAAAAAAGAAGATGGATGGGCTGGAGAGATGGCTTAGCGGTTAAGCGCTTGCCTGTGAAGCCTAAGGACCCCAGTTCGAGGCTCGGTTCCCCAGGTCCCACGTTAGCCAGATGCACAAGGGGGCGCACGCGTCTGGAGTTCGTTTGCAGAGGCTGGAAGCCCTGGCGTGCCCATTCTCTCTCTCTCCCTCTATCTGTCTTTCTCTCTGTGTCTGTCTCTCTCAAATAAATAAATAATTAATTTAAAAAAATATTTAAAATTAAAAAAAAGAAGATGGAGATGAATGGGGCAGAAGAAAAGTGTTATCGGGAGGGGAGGGGGATAAGAGAGAGTAAGTGAGGGCTGGAGAGATGGCTTAGCAGTTAAGGTGCTTGCCTGCAAAGCCTAAGGACCCGTGTTCAACTCTCCAGATCACACCTAAGCAGACGCACAAGGTGACACATGCACACAAGGTGGCGCATGTGTCTGGAGTTTGGTTGCAGTGGCTGCAGGTCCTGGCGCGCCAGTTCTCTCTCTCTCTCATAAAAGTAAAAAATAAGCTGGGTTTGCCTCAAAAAAAATAAAGTTAATTTTAAAAAGAGAGGGTAGGGCTGGAGAGATGGCTTGGCAGTTAAGGCATTTGCTTGCAAAGCCAAAGGACCCTGGTCCTATTCTCCAGGACCCACATAAGCCAGATGCACAAGGGGGCCCATGTATCTGGAGTTTGTTGACAGTGGCTGGAGGCCCTGGCACACCCATTCTCTCTACCTCTTTCTCTCTCAAATAAAAAATATTTTAAAAAAGAGAGAGGATAATTGAGGAAAATAAGATCAAAATACATTATATACATGCATGAAAATGTCAAAATGGAAAAAATAAATTACATATTTTTTTAAATTGATTGTTTGTCTTTCCTTTTAGGCAGAGGCAAAACTCATTGTTCAAATGCTGACAGAAGTGAATCGTGGCTCTGGAATGGAAAGAAGGAGGTTGGAGTTGGAGAGAATATTCGGACTTTCTGAGTGTTCAGAACATTCTGATGCACCACAAAGGTAAAGGTACAAAACCACAGGGTTTAAACTGAGCTGTGTATCTCGGCCTGGAGCATCAGTGCTCTTTGTGGGCGTGTGGAGTAGTTAGAACCATCTTATGGGAGGAGAGGATTGATGTCAGGTCACAGTTTCTCAGTAGAACTTCTGTCAGAGTGGAAAAAAGTAAGGACCTCATAACATCACACTTGATCACAGGGTGTGAGCGAGCCTGTTTGTGTGGAGGACCATGTTACGAGCATTGTAACTACTCTGTTAGTGACATTTAGTTCTTAGAATTGGACCCGCTCTTCCTGCTGCACCTCACTCATTGAAGCCAACTGCTGATAAAATTATTTCAGGAAGCCGGGTGTGGTGGCGCACGCCTTTAATCCCAGCACTCAGTATGCAGAGGTAGGAGGATTGTCGTGAGTTCAAGGCCACTCTGAAACTCCATAGTGAATTTCAGGTCAGCCTGGGCTAGATTGAGACCCTACCAAAAAAAAAAAAAAAAAATACATTCCAGGTTGCTTCCACCTTGATCTCATATTCCTGATATTAGCAGCCTCAGGGTTCCACATTGGAACATAGCAGGAGGACTGGACTCACCTCCCCTTGACAGGTATGCTGCTGAAAAGGTCAGGGTCATACTGTAAAGTCCCTCTTTCCATACGATTCAGAAATGAATCCATGGCATTGCACCAAAACATAAATATTCACAACAGACCCCTCACTTTCCTCAAGATCTCTAGCCTCCTCTTTTCTGGCAGCCAAACTGTTCCCACATTATGCAAGTCATACAAATAGGAGCCTCCAGACCCCCCACTCTAGTAAGCTCAGTAAGCCTTCCTGTGTTTGCCGGAGGTTTGCTGGTAGGTACAACTTGGGCTCAAGGTGCTAGAGGAATCACCTTCCTGTTTTGCCTTGGGGCGGGGGGGAGGGTCTTTACCATACTGTCACTCTAGATGCTGTGTTCACACTATTTTTTCAAATTTTATTTATTTATGTATTTGAGAGAGTGAGAAAGGGGAAGAGGCAGACACACACAGAGGGAGAGAGAGGGAAATAGAGAAAGAGAGAGAGAATGGGTGCACCAGGGCCCCTATCCATAGCAAACAAACTCCAGATGCAAGCACCACCTTGTGCATCTGGCTTACATGGGTCCTGGGGAATTGAACCTGGGTCCTTTGGCTTTGCAGGCAAGTGTGTTAACTACTAAGCCATCCCTCCAGCCCCTCATACTACTCTTTTATCTTCATTCTTTCACCAAATGATCAGACCATCATAGAACTCGATAGATCTGAGTCCTTGCCATATCTCATTAAACTCTTTAGTTATCATCCTTGTGAGCGTAAACTGAAAAAGAAACTCAAATAAAATCCCACATATCTGGGCTGGAGAGATGACTTAGCAGTTAAGCACTTGCCTGTGAAGCCTGAGAACCCCAGTTTGAGGCTTGATTACCCAGGAACCCACGTTAATCAGATACACAAGGGGGCGCATGCGCCTGGAGTTCATGTGCAGAGGCTGAAGGCTGTAGCATGCCCATTCTCCCCCCCCCTCATAATTGAATAAATAAATATCCCACATATCCACTGCCCAGCAATTCTACCATGCCTGCCTACATAGTGTCTGGCATGGAAGATGATTTGATGAATTAAGGAATACACAAACACCTCCCTACCCATCCACAATCTCAGATTCAAGGATAATTGAAGTAGCGGAAGCAGAAAAGAAAAAAGATAAGGTCTGGAGAGATCGGTAAGTGGTTGAAGGTGCTTTCTTGCAAAGCCTGATGGCCTGAGTTCAATCACATACAGCCAGATGCACTAGGTGGCACATGTATCTAAGGAAGTTTGTTTGCAGTGGTAGGAGGCCCCGCTGTGCCAATAGTCCCCCCTTTCTCTATCTAAAAAGTAAATAAATTATTTTTGAAAATCAAAGGACCAAAAATATGATGAGTGGCTAGCTCAAGGTACACATTGCCCAGAAAATATGCACCCACTCAAACGATGGAAAGACGTGCCTAGCTACGTTTGCTCTGGGAGGGAGGGTCTGGCTGTGCGGCTCAGGATGCCCTGCCCTCTCCATGCAGCACAGGCCGGCTGGCAACGCGGCATTGTAGCCGAGGCTGGGAGTCACAGTCCTTCTGCCCTGGCTCCCTAAGGAATGGGGTTACAGGCATGCACCTCCCTGCTTGGTTCTTGTATCTCTCAGCACTTCCATAAGGGGAGCAGGTTTCCAATATGAGCTTTGGGACACGGTCGAACCACAACAATTGGCGTCTTATCTTATGATGTAGTGGTGCCCATTGTTTACTTGGCCATCACTGCCACCCTCCCCCCAGTTCTACAAGACCTACGTGCTGGCCTTGAGCCGCTCAGGTCACGCTTTCTGTGTCAGCTCATGGGAGGTGACCCTGTCCTGAGGACTGTGAGACAGAGTCCATCCTCAGTTCTTCCCTCCTGCAGCTCCTCACTTTTCTACGGGGAGATTTTCAGAGATGCAAAACCATAACCACTGCTATCTTCCCAGAATGTTCTCTAGCAGCTGACCTTTACTGCTATTAGCATGACACAAACTTCTCTTTCTAAGTTCTCAGTGGCTCCTGCCATATGCCAGCCCTTTGAGCATGGGCTTTCACTCTAGAACCGTGGGCTAATGAGTGCCTGTTCACGACCAATGACCCAAGATACATTCCAGCGGCACAAAATGGGCCATGGTACTATTGGGCCACTTCTCCTCCCTAAAGGTTACAGGAAAAACCCATTCTACCTATAAGGTAGCAGGGTCACGTCAACATGCAAAGAAAAGTATTACAGTAAAAAATATATAGAGAGATATAGACATAAATGCAGATATATATATGAATAGAGAGAGAGAAGGAGAGTGATTGCCCCTACAGATAACAAAAACACAGTGAAAACCTATGTCAGCAGGATATGGTGCTTTTTTTTTTTTTTTGTACCACTATCTCTTATTTTTGAGACGACCCCAACCCCCAAAACTGCCATTTTTATGGGTGGCCAGGGGGAATTCGTGCACCAGGGCCTCTAGCCAATGTACTCAAACTCCAGATGCCTGCACCCCTTGTGTGACCTTGCGCTCTTGCATCATCTAGTGTGTCTGACTTACCTGGGACCTGCAGAGTCAAACATGATTCCTTAGGCTTTACAAGCAAGCACCTTAACTGCTAAGCCAGTTAAAAAGAGAGTCTCTGGTCCTAATGCACAGCTGTAAATTTTCCAGCAGGTGTAAGCAGAGGTCTTGGAGAGACAGGTAATTTCACTTGAGAGTGGAAAACATTCAACCTGCAATCAGAACAACTTGTCTACAGCAAGCAGAGACACAACAGAAGTGAAAGGCTCCCCATATGAATGCTCGCTGATCAACTTTACAAGCCGACCTTAAGAAGCGGAGGAGCGACAACAGAGAATTGGCTCGCTGCCGGAAAGAGTAGCAACAGAGGTGAGATCACAGGGCCTGCAAATTAGCACTGGAAGATGTCAAGGAACACATTCACCATTCTGAAGAGCTAAAAGAAAAGAAGCAAACTTGATTATGTCTTTCTATACAAACTTCAAGTAATTATTTCAGGAGGAGATTTACACGTGGAAGAAATATTCCAGGGAAAGCTCACGTCACCTCTCACTGAAATGAGAGTGTCTGGGCTAAGGCAGCACTGGATAGCAGCAGCATCAAATGAAGTCAGCTAGACACTGCCACAGTATTCTGATTGCACAAAAGCACCGCCAGTGATGTAGCCTGGCAAAAGCTTGCCAATTCTCTAAATCTTTGGTTAACGAATGACAGGAAACACAGGAGGGGATGGTGGCGGGAGAGGGGGAGGCATGCCAAGGAATACTGCATGGTGGACTCAGCAGAACCCAGGCTGTGGGGAACTATGTAATGTAAAATGCGGTGTCTTCAATAAAGATGTTTATAAAGGGACATGATGGAAGGGAAACAAGCCTGAAGAAGGCCGACCTCACCCACTCACCTTGTGTCAATTTTCATTGGATCCTAATCCAATTTAATCAAGGTTTCTGATTTCATGTCTTTTAATTTTTGTTTTACTCAATTTATTTTCCTTCTATTTTTATTTGTGTGTGTTGGATTTTATGTATCTGACTTCTAATAACATATATGTGCATATACATATATAGTTTAGATATGTTTTTCCTTCAGGTAGTATACACAAAATAGGCTTCTTCCTTGATTATATTGGAAGGTGCAGGACAGAGATAATACAAGAGGGCTGGAGACAGGGCTGGAGAGATGGCTCAGTGGTTAAGGCACTTGCCTGAAAAGCCAAAAGACCCAGGTTCGACTCCTCAGGACTCGTGTAAACCAGATGCACAAGGGGGAGAAAACATCTGGAGTTTGCCGTGGCTGGAGGCCCTGGCACAACCATTCTCTCTCTCTTTCTCTCTCTCTCTCTCTCTCTCTCTCTCTCTCTCTCTCTCTTCCTGTCTATTTCTCTCTCTCCCAAATAAATAAATAATAATAAAATTTAAAAATATAATACAAGAGAAAAGATAATATATCACAATAATAATCAGCAATGTATGCTAAGCTTCATAACTGGTATGTAGGCATTGCTAAATAATAATAATTATTATGAGAATAGCTAACAAATATAGAATGTATTTATAGCAGTTAGTATGCCAGACACTAACCTAAATGCACTTAAAAAAAATCTCCACATCTGATCCCCTCAGGGTCCCCCTGAAATAGGTACTAATGTCAGTTTCACTTTACAGATTAGGAATTGGGTCACATCTGCATTAAGGAACGCATTCTGGATGGGTGTGTGGTGAAGCCTAGCTCAGAGGTCAGGCCAACTGGCTTCATGTCTCCTCATTATACCACTTTTGTCAATAAGTATGGCTACAGATTTTCCAAGAAAAAGGAGATCGCATTTTATTTGATAGTTTTGATAGGATGTCACCTGTCAGATGTAACTAAAGTAGGTTCAACTCTGAATGCCATTCCCTTGCACTCTGTGTCTCCTCTATCCCACAGCAAAGGAGTTGGAAGCCAAAGGCCTTCCAAGAAACATTTGTAATAAAGTATTGGAGGTGAAGATCAGAGTCATGATTCCAAAATGGATCATTAAAGGAACAAACCATGCCAGGTGGATCATGGGCCAAGGCACAAGCTTTTCTCCTTGACTATTTTTGTTGTGGTAAAACCGTTCAACACATCAATGGGTATTGGTGGGAATTCTTCACAAGACACATCAAGTTGAGATATGAAACAAAAGTAGAACTGAGTGCCTGCTTCCAGGGCTCTTCAGCATTTAGACTCTGCCATATTTCTATCACCCTCCATTTGGGCGATGGGAGATGAGCCGCCGGCATTTGGAGGCTAAAGCTATGAGAGCTTCAGCATTGAAGCATGCTTGTCCACGCATGCCTTCCTCTACACCAGGGCCATGGCCAAGGATCTAGGAACACTATTTGAACAAGAGAATGCATTATTTAATAAGATCTATAGGGTGAGTTGCATCCCACATATTGATATGTTGAAATCCCAACTTTTCCATAGGAAGTTGGATTGTGGGAGGGGATTTGGTCCTAAAAGCAGGGCCCTAGTGAGTGAGATCTACACCTTTAGGAAGGAAGTTCCAGAGAGATCCCTTAACTTTCCGGCCATGTGAGGACACAGTGAGATGGCACCATCTGTGAAGCAGAAAATTGGCCCTTACCAAACAATGAATCTTCTGGTGCCTTGATTTGGGTGGTCTCAGCCTCTGTCAATCAATTTCTGTTGCTTCCAAGCGACCCAGTTTAAGGCATTTTTGTTATAGCAACCCAAACAATCCCAGATAGCAAACATTTTTTTGTTGTTGTGACTCAAGATTGAATTTACTTTGCCAGTGGCTAAAACAAAAACAAATGTGTTTATGGAAAACAGAGTAGATGGTCTGTTTCGAAGCCCATCCTCCCAGTAGGTGGAGCTATAATGCTTGGAGACTAGAATAGACCTTGAGTCTTCTTGAAATCCTAGCATAATGCTGGAATGATGCTTGGTGCTCTCTCTCTCTTCATATATATATGTAGGTATGTATGTGTATGTGTACATATGTATATGTATATGTATATGTGTATATGTGTATATGTATATATGTATACACATATATGTATGTATATATATACATACATATGTATATATACATACATATATACGTATACATACATATGTACATCAGTTCTCTCACTATGTATCAGAATTATTTAGAGTCTTCAATAAATTTCAAAAACATAGGGGCATGCCTAGAAAATGAATGTTGTTTTTTTTTTTTATTTTTACAAAAGGGGCTATAGTGCTTCTATTTTACTCTAGAGCTACCACTGGCCTGGGATACAAAAGAAAGCACATTCTGGGGAGTAAGAATATAGAGAAACAGTAATAAATTAAAATAAAGCTTTTCATGATAAGCCATTAGAAGTATCAACACAATCCAGTAACACAGAGTTTAGTAAACTATAGACACAATACTTCCCACTTATAAAAACAACACACTTCTTTAGGCTAACTTTAAAAAATGAAAAAAAAAAACTCACTTTTTAAATGTTCATTTTTTGGCTAAGATGTGCCATTTGTAAGAGTCCATATGTCATATATACTATGTTAGCACAGTTTCTCTTCTGCTCCTCAGTCTTTCTCCAAAAAGTTGAAGTTTGCCAGAAGCAGCAAATGGATATTGTCATCGTCAATAAATGGATACTGGAAACTCAAGCATTTTCCATTCTCTTCCATTCTTGCACAGCAGGTCCTGGGCGGAAGGAGACGAGCGGCCCACTGCAACTACAGAGGAAGGACAAGCGTGGCAGCCACAGCTGTCTCAGAGTCGGCCTCAGTTTTCACCTCAGTCTGTGGTTAGTGTGGCTTTACCAGAGCACCAAAATGTCTCTCTCAATGTGATGTCCACTAAGGCTCATTTGCTATGAAACAGTTAAAATTTATCCCCTAAGGCCTCTCACTTGTCCAGAGCACCTTGAGCTCAAATAAAGGGCTCTGGAAAACTTCCCTAAAATTGCAAGGCTGCAGTAGGTAGGACATTTTCACTGTTACCAGCAAGGACTGCACTTCAGTCTTGTCCTGCCTTTCCTCACTCTGCGTGACATTAGAAGATCCTTTGGCATTTAGAGGCTAAGGCCAAAGTCTGAAGAGTTTGACTTGGAGCTGGTTTTTGTGCAGGGTGAGAGATAAGGATCTAGCCTCATTCTGTTACATGAAGATCACTAATTTTCCAATCCCCATTTGTTT
The DNA here is from genome assembly GCF_020740685.1 of Jaculus jaculus. Classification (NCBI taxonomy): domain Eukaryota; kingdom Metazoa; phylum Chordata; class Mammalia; order Rodentia; family Dipodidae; genus Jaculus; species Jaculus jaculus. The sequence goes on along the minus strand of NC_059112.1, from coordinate 3,210,802 downwards.
AAGACTGTCTCTTCTCCAATATATATTATTAGTGTTTTGGTCAAAAATCAGATGGCTCCTTGTATAAAGTGGTTCATGTGTCTGGAGCTCATTAGCAGCAGGTGGAGGCCCTGGAACACTCATTCTCTCTCTCTCTCTCAAATTAATAAAAATTTAAAAAATTAAAAATCAGGTGGCTCTAGGTATATGGGCTTGCATTTGTATCTTTGAGAGTTTACATCTGGATACTCTGTTCTATTCCATTGATCTACATGTCTGTTTTTCTGCCACTGCCTTGCTGGTTTTGTTACTACAGCTCCAGCATTACTCCTTTTGTTCATAATTGTTTTGGCTACCAAAGGTATTTTGTGCTTCCAAATGAATTTTAATATATTTTTTTCTATTTCTGGGGTTTTGGTGAAAATTGCATTGAATTTGTAGATTGCTTTGATAAGACAGTCATTTTAACAATCATAAATCTTCCAGTCCTTGAACATGGGAGATCTTTCCATCTTCTAGTGCCTTCCTCGATTTCTTCAATATTTAAAAGTTTTCAAAATTAAATATTAAAAAATATTTTTGAAATGGCTGGAGAGATTGCTCAGTGGTTAAGGCACTTGCCTGCAATGCTTAACAACCTGGGCTCTATTTCCCAGTACCCACATGAAGCCAGATACACAAAGTCATGTTTGCATCTGGAGTTCCGTTGAAGTGGCTAGAGGCCCTAGCATAGCCATCTGCTCATTTATTTATTCTCTCTCTTTCCTTTCCTTCTTTCCTTGCAAATAAATAAATTAAATATTTCAAAAAAAAATCTTTAAAAGTTTCACGGCCAGGGTTGAGGATATGTCTCAATAGCTAAAGCATTGCTGGCCTGCCAGTCCTGGCAAAGTCCCCAGTAACCATGTAAAGCCAAATGCACAAAATGGCACATGCATCTGGAGTTCATGTGCAGCAGAAAGAAGCACTGGAGCACCTGGTCTCTCTCTCTCTTTCTCTCTCTCTCTCTCTCAAAATAATGAACAAATAAATCCTATTTTTTTTTAATTTTTAGCATTGTAGTTGCATAGGACTTTAGTTAGGGGAGACTGGATACCAATGGAGATAATCCTATTAAGTGAATTAAGGCAGTCTCAGACAGCTCTCATGTTTTCTCACATTTGTAATTCCTAGATTTTTATATAGTCACATAAAATCAAATATGTAGGTTAAAAGAAAGAAATAGGAGTAAAATTGTTAAGGAAACAAAGGGCATTCGTGGGAGAGGTGAGAGAAAACAAGGAAGAGGGGATGGAGGGGAGATGTGTTCAGTATGTAACACATAGCTGTCAGAAAATCTTAAAAAATAAATAAATATAAAAAGAAAATTCATTAGGCTGGGCGTGGTGGTGCATGCCTTTAATCCCAGCCCTTGGGAGGCAGAGGTAGGAGGATCGCTGTGAGTTCGAGGCCACCCTGAGACTCCACAGTGAATTCCGGGTCAGCCTGGGCCAGAGTGAGACCCTACCTTTAAAAACAAAAAAAGGAAAAGAAAACAAAATTTGAAACAGCTTTAGTTCAATCCACCGAGTCTATGTTCATGGCTTGCAGTTGGTTTGTGGATGGCTCGAAGGTTCCACATGGGGGGTGGCAGAGTTGGGATGCATGCCATGTTTTGCCTGACTACGAGGTTCTCCACACTTCTGCCCATCTGATCTCCACTTGCACTGTGATCCGTTGGCTGACATTGCAGTGATTGCTGCCCTCCGGCTCTGGACAGGATGTCACAGCATCTCAGTACTTTGCTCTGGCTCCATCGCCAGTGTGTCTCTTTCGTCCCTGCGTGTTTTTCGGGCACACTGAACCCTGTCCCGCAAGTACTCTTGTGAGTTTGCTGAAACGTACTCTTGCCCATTAGCCTTTTTCTTCATCTATATTGTCACATGATGCAGTTTTTGTTGATTTGACACAAAATGCTGGCATTGACAAAAATAACATAAAACTCATATGCTGGGCTGGAGAGACGGCTCAGTGGTTGAAGGTGTATGCTTGAAAACCCTGTCAGCCAGGTTCAGTTACCCAGTACCCACATAAAGCCAGATGTACAAAGTGGCACATGTGTCTGGAGTTCATTTGCAGCAGCAAGAGGCCTTGGTACAGCCATACTCTCTTCCTCGCTCATAAATAAGCTTAAAAATTTATGTCACTACAAAGAGATCATCAGTGACACATTAATGACTATCATCACCTAAAATCATATTTATAAATTAATCACTTCATGCCAAAAAAATTGAAATTCTCATGTGAAAGAAACATAGCAGAGGTTTTAGAAAATATGAAAATCCTAAAATTTTACATAATAGTTCTAACAAAAAGTTATGAATATGAAAGAAAAATTTCTCATAATACAAAATAATTTCTATTAGCCATTCCATTCGAGAATAAGGATTAAACTGTTGTTTCATTCTTTGGATAGGATATTATTACAAAATTGTCTTTATCCAAAATTCAGGATGAATTATTTTTGTTTTCTTCATTGTGATATTTGTGGCTGCATAGTAGCTTTGTAATAACTATTATTTACTTTGATATTTTATTCTAAATAAATATTTACTTTGAAAGCTACATCTCACATGTAAATCTATATTCTTTTATTCTCAAGACGTCTTAGCTAGACGTATGAGTCTCAGGCCCCGCCAAACTGAGATACGCATGACTGACTGAAAAGTATTACTAAAAAAGGTGTGACATCAAATTAAGTGTATGTCACTTAGGATCTATCCTTTTGTTACCATGGCACAAACTGTCACTTACCTGATCAATTATTAAAACTTAATATTTATAAAATTCTCCAATGCTGTCTATTGCTATATCTAAAGCCACCTATCCAAGACTACTGTCTGTATTTTCCCTTAAACAGAGACACTACACAGATCATCCAGTTCATAGCTATTCCAAATACACAACCACCCCAGACACTGGAAGTCATAAATCACTACAACTCCACTGAGAAGCAACCACCCATGAATAGCAGCATTTAGGATATCAATGTTCTCTAGAAAAAAACTTACGTCATTGTCATGAATTACATTGTCACTCTTACTACTCTCCCCACACAACTGAACAACGCTGTAGGTGGCTGTGTACTAAAAGTGAACATTATAGGGAAAAAGAAAAATTAAATTAAAATTTTAAAAGAGATTATGGAGACCTTTAATCCCACCACTTTGGAGGATCTCTGTGAGTTGGAGGCCAGCCTGGTCTACAGAATGAATTCTAGATTAGTCTGGGCTAGTGTGACACCCTGCCTTGAAACAAAACATAAACAAAGACAAAAAAAAAGGACAGAGAGAGAGAGCCAGGCATGGTGGCTCACACCTTTAATCCCAGCACTTGGGAGGCAGAGGTGGAAAGATTGCCATGAGTTCAAGGCCACCCTGAGACTACATAGGTATTCCAGGTCAATGTGGGCTAGAGTGAAACCCTACCTCAAAACACCAAAAGGGAGAGAGAGAGAGAGAGAGAATATTACCCAGAAATGAGTGAAAATTAAAGTAGGTAGTTGGATATGATGCATAAGGAGAAATTGCCAAAAATATATGTATATAGCATATACTTACTTATTTTTAATTTATTAATATCAATAATGTACAGAAAAATTATAAATCATAGTAAAGTATTTGATTTCATTTTATATCCCACAAAGATGCTGAATTCTCACAGAACAGATGCTTTCTTTGGTTTTGATGTAACTCTCATTTCTACAGTCAAAACTAGAGGTGTTGGGCCAGGTGTGGTGGTACATGCCTTTAGTTCCAGCACTGGGAAGGATTGCCATGAGTTTGAGGCCAGTCTGGACTATAGATTGAGTTCCATGTCAGTTTGGGCTAAAGTGAGACTCCACCTCAAAATAACAACAAAAATTAAGGCTGTAATTGATAAGGACCTCTGGGTTGGACAAAGTTGGTAGACTCATTTATGTTAATGAGGAAGACAAAAAAACAAGGAAAACATTTGTTGGGACTCCATTTGTTCATTAGTTATGTAAGATACTTTGTGGTTGAATAATAGTGATTTTGTTCAGTTTTCATGATCTTTTTCATTCTATGTTTATATGTGAATTATTGTCTCCACTTTGTCTTACTACTGCGAGTGGATCTCTTACATGGTCTTACCTGTTGGTCAGGGTCTCTGTTGTGATTTTTAGGTGAGTTATTGTTTATTATTTCATTTCTAAAATTCCTGTCTGGTTCTTTTTCAGCATTGTGATTTCCTTGCCAAATTTGTCCTCCACATTTTGGACTTTCTCCAATCTGCCTACGGTTTCGAGCATCGTGGAGACCGCCTTGTTAAGGATCTTGCATGGATATCCATAGCTGATTCACCTGGTTACCTGAGCCTTCTATGTGGTCACTGGTGTTTCAGGAGTAGAGTTCTGAATATCAGGAAAGGTCCCTGATACTGAGGAGGCTGGGGATGGTCAGGGTGGCTGATCTCTCACAGTCTTTATGTTTTTTTGTTGTGCTTTCCCCTTCTGATCCAGGCTTACCTTCAACCTCTTTCAGTAGCTTTCTGTTTGTCCTCTGTGGGGCCTCCTACAGGCCACTTCTCTGGTGACTGTCTGCCTCACCTCTTAGTGAGCTACAGGAAACTCCTCTGTATTACCCCTGTGCTCCTGGGTAGAATTTACCCACAGAAGAAGGTGTCATGCTAGCAGAAGTTCTGTGTGGGCCAAGTGGGTGGACTGTGTTCCAGAGCCTTCCTTCTGCTGCAAATTTTGGCTGGAGGCACCCTGCCAGCCAGGTACCGGGATCTGCCTTCCACCTGACTATATGCACAGGTCGGACAGCTTGAGTCCACCTTACTGGCCTCCTGAAGGTCTGTGAGGATGGTGGACTAGGGTGTACATGCCTGGCTACCTGCTTCCACCCACACTGGGGCTGGGCTCCCAAAGATCTCTGTGAACCAAGGTGCACAGGCCTGTCTGCCTGCCTCAAACTGTTAACAGTCAGTCCTCATGAGCCAGGGTGGGCCAACTACAGCATATCCCTGCAATTATTACAGCAAGTAATAAATAAGGACATAGATAAAAGAAATGCAAAGCAAAGTATTCAGCTGGCATACACTTTGGCTATCTAACCCGTGACAACCTTTGGGAGTATAGAGAAGGATCAATATTCCTTGTAAATAAAATAACTACACCATGAGAATCCCAGAACTGTGCCTCATAATAACAACCATTACAGTACAGTGTCTGAAATGCAATTGAAACAAATGCTCTGAGAAACAAGCTCCAGGAAGCAGCCCCCCCAGAGGGGGCTCAGTTGCACAGAGCTGAGAACAAGAAGTGGAGAAAGTAACACAGGCGGAGAAAACGTGGATGACAGCGTCAAGCAGTGGCAAAGAACGGCCAGGAAGCCCCATGGGGCTTGTTGAGAAGGTTTATCCTGCGGCTAACAAGGGACCATTGACACTTCTGAGCAGGGAAAATGACATGTCCTTGAGATAGAGCATTCTAGAAGCAGCAAATGGACTATGCTTCAGGTCAAAGAGAGAAAAATATTTTAAAATTATTTTAAGTCACTGAAATATGTAAAATTATCCTGGTTTAAAAATATCCAGGAGAAGAGAGCTGTAAAGAATATAAGGAACCAACAGGATATCAAGAAAGAAAAAGGAGAAGTTCACATGAAGACAAAGGTTCAAGGCCAACTGAAAAAATAGCTAATTAAACACAGAACTGTAGAAGATGTTGTATTTTAACAATTCTGCTTTTGATTATAAAAGAGAAAAAAAAAATCCAAGGAGTGAAAGGATTTAATTTACTAGAAGCATGAAAATATACTAGAAACTTCTTTCCTGGTTTGTCATCTCAGCTTTATTCTTCTACATATTGGAGACCTTTCTAGTTTAATACGATGTATATCTAAAACAGGTTCTGATGCATTGCACTGGGCATAAGAATAAGATCAGCTTTGAAACAAAAATGTTAGGGTGAAGTGTATAAAAAAAGAAGGAGGACGAGGAAGATGGAGGGAGATGAAGAAAAGAAAGAAAAAGGAAGCCAGATGTAAGATAAGAATTCTGAGATAAAAACATGTTATTTAAAAGCTTGTTAGGAATCTGAGACTCGATCCAAACCCAAAGGAATAGGGTTTTAGAGGGGAACATGTGACCTCAGTTCAGAGCCCGGGTTCCTCCAGCAGAGGAACAGGTCTGAGTTGAGTCCTGGATGGAGAGGGAAGTGCCTGGATGGAGAGAAGATGCCAAGTGAGGTCCAGCAGCCCGCTGGGTGCGGCCTCATGAATGGTGCACTTAATTTCACATCTGCTGGGGCGGCCAAGCTCATTCAAAACACTCCAGACGTGAGACATTCTCAGAGATGAGAACCAACTGCTCATTCTCACTGTCTTAGTTAGACACTGATTAACAACCATTTGGCTTGGCGACCTTCAACTCAGTTCTGCTGAGCAGAACTCTCCCAAATCAACACTTCGTCCAGACATGTCAGTCGGATAGTTCATGTTCACACTGACAGAAGCTTCACTCTGTGCCCCACATCCAGGCTTTAAAGCTCCTTATCATTACTCCATCACTTCCCTCAGCCCAGTGTCCTAAATGGCAATCCAGGAACTTGAAAACTTCAATAAAAACCTTCTCATTCCTCCACAATCACTTAGCTTTTCAGGCGGCAACAGTGTGTGCCTTGTCTGTGATCGCTACCGGTGCATGGTGGCTATGTGTTAAGGGTGTGTTTCTGGGGCTGTGAGTACTTGGAAAGTCAAAGGTATAGTAGCTACAGTATTCCGCCCGAAAACGCAGGAGGCCCAAGCAATTGAAAATGAGGGCCCATGGTGACCACAGAGTCAAGGGGAAAAAACCAGAGGCTGCATTAAGGTAACTCTTAGCTTGGCCCTTAGACTCTGGGAAATTATTACATGAAATGTATGAACAAGGTTCCTTTGGGGGATAAGTTATATGGCAAAATTTTCACTCCAGACTTTCCAGTGATATTTTAAAATGTCATTTCGTTTTTACTTTCTCTCAGCCTCACCACAATCTCCTTATTTCAACTTTGTACATTTTAGTGTTTGAAATTTTTGAATGAGATGGGGAAGTGATGCATCAAGGCCCCGTAGCTTATCCCTTTAATGTCTAACCATTTGTTGTTCTTCCATCCATTGAGTTATTTTCAAAGAGAATAGTTTCCCATGTTAAGGAAAGAAAAAGCAGGTCTCTGAGGGCCAGGCGAGAGCTGTGTTCCCATCCTGTCCCATAAGGCTCTTGAGGTGGGACGAGGGAAAGAAAGAAGGGAGGAGACTGCTCTCCCCTAGCCCGCCGCCCCCAGAGGAAGGGACCTCGTGGGCAAAGCCGAAGGCAGGCAGGCTGGAGGCAGGCAGAGGCCACGTGTCTGGGGAGGGAGGACCTGCGGCCGGGTGACAGAGCCAGGCCGCGCTGTCGCTGGCAAGAGCCCGGGGAAGAGTTCAAACACAGTTCCTGATGAGAGGGCTTCATCCCAAGCTACACAGTGGGGTTCTTCCAGAATGCATCACGGGTGCCTGGAGGTCAGAAATCCCTTGCCACCCCAGAGGGAAAGCCAGGGACCAACCCAGTCCCCTCTGCACGGGATCCAAACCGCCTCACCCAGCTTTGCCACTTCTGGTCTTGTTTTGCTCTACCATGAAAAACAAAATGATGGTTTTTTTTGTTTGTTTGTTTGTTTTGTTTGTTTTTTTTTTTTTGAGGAAAGAATGAATCAAAGAGGGTAGTTGGATTTAACATCACTTCACATGATGATGTTACAGTTGTCCTCGTGAGTGGGGTATAATGTTTGCTTAAATAAAGTGAGATTATAAAGAGTCAGGCAGGAAAGACTTAGAGAAGTCCTTCTGGGGAGCTCTTGCCATTTCTAGTGCTCCTGCTACCACAGGTTAGGTTACGTGGTACGAGGAAGTCACTATGAGCTCCAGGATGCATTTGAGCTTTGGGTGGATTTTATAGACACAGAGAAAAGGAACATAAATTTCACTTTCTGGCTTAACTAATTCATAGAAAAGAAGAGATGCATGAGCCCAAACCCTTCCTTAAATATCTGCAAGAGCACAACACTGTTTAAAGGGTACGATGCAATGACAGTGACCACTCAGGAGACTTAAAGTGCTCAAAGTGCTGAGAAAGAGTGACATCTCTATCACACGCTTCAAGGCTCAGGGACCACTGCAGAACGGGTGGTGGAAAGAATGTAAACGTCAAAGGAATGGAAGGAGTGCTTTGGAACACTGTCTTCCAGACACAAGTGGTCACTGCATTCATAACCTCACAGACCTCACGGTGACTGGCTGTGTTACCTGTATAAGACCTGTGAATATTGAGCCTGTCAACATGTTGTCATGCGTGATGGAGGAGGGGAGGAAAGACATAAAAATAAAACAGGGACAAGTTGAAAAAAAGGGGGGTCTCAGTAGAAGAGGAATAGGGAGCAAAGGAAAATAAACTTTTTTAAAATTTATAAAACATGAAAAAGGTTAAAAAAAATTGCCTGCTGCTTTTCTGTAAGAATGAGATCATGTCACATTAATTTTATTTTTATTTTATTTATTTATTTGCTTATTTATTTTTAGAGACCCAGAGAGAATTGGCATACCAGGGCCTCAGCCACTGCAATTGAACAGTAGATGTTCGCACCACCTAGTGAGCATGTGTGACCTCGCACTTGCCTCATCTCTGCATCTGGCTTTCACGGGATCTGGAGAGTAGAACATGGGTCCTTGGGCTTCGCAGGCAAGTGCTTAACTGCTAAACCATCTCTCTAGCCCTACATTAATTTTTAAATGTAGGAGCCCATGTGGTAAGTCATACTCACACAGATGTGTTCCTACCTATATTCAAAGTGTAAGTTCCCTAAATGTGTTAGTAATTTTCATATTTGAGGTAAATTAGTAGGAATTCTTGGATGTGCAGTACTAATTACCTTTTACTAAAAAGGACCTTGACTGTTCTTCAAGTTTCATAATTGTACTTTCCATAGGTACAGCGCTACATAAAATTTTCAAGGTGGTTTAGCATACAGAATTCTTAGAATGAGCTTATTAGCAGTTAAGGCAATTAACATCCTATTTTTTTCTGGAAGGAAAATGAAATCCAAGGGAGATAAAAGGTTTTCGCAGTTCTCAAGGCTGTTTGGAGAGACACTGGCTAGGTGCTAGCTCTCTTCAATCTCAACATTCCCTCTCACCATCTCCTCTCCCTCTCTCTTCCTCTCCCCTGTGCAACCTGATGGAGTCATGAAAAGAGAATTTAATTTCATCTTCTGATACTTTCTTCTAGCCAAACTGGGGTTTTGTTGGTCTTCCGGTAGGCCAGGCTCATCCCACCTTCAAAGTGCTGACCTTACTGGTCTCTTCGGAATGAATTTCTCCAGACAGTCTATGGTTCATTCATTGTGTCCAGATACTTCTAAATGCAAACTCCTTGGAAAGTTCTTTCCTAACTGGAAAACCTAAAGCAGCTTCTCTGTTGGCTTGAATGTGAAATGTTCCCATAGCCTCAAGTGCTTATGATTCAGCCTCCTACTTAGTGCCCAGCTGGCGGCGCCCTCAGGAGGTATGGCTTCGAAGGAGGAGGTGTGTCTCTGGGGAGTGGGCCTTGGGATTTTGTGATCCAGGCCACATGCCAGTGCTAGGTAGCTCACCTTTTTAATTCCTCCCATTTGATATGATAACATGTGATACCCCAGCTGTCTATTCTGCTATGCTTTCCCCACCATGATGTAACTTCCTCTTAAAATTGTAATCTGAACTGGGCATGATGGTGCACACCTTTAATCCCAGCACTTGGGAGGCAGAGGTAGGAGGATCGCCGTGAGTTCAAGGTCACCCTGAGACTACATAGTGAATTCCAGGTCAGCCTGGGCTAGAGTGAGACCCTACCTCAAAAAACAATAAAAAACTAAAAAACCTAGAAGCTGAAATAAACCCTCTCCTTTCATCAGCTGCTTCTGATCAGGTGCTTTGTCCCAGCGGTGAACGAGAAAATGACTGCTAGAGTTGCCCTACCTGCCACTCAAAGTACACGCTTCACCATTCTGTACCCTGCTATCTTGCGTGAATTTTTAGGAGTAATCCGAACGTTAAAAATGTATATACTTGTTTATCTATCTCCCCCACCCTGCAGTTTCCTTGCGGAGCTCTGTTTGGGCTTTCCTTTTCACCACTGCACTCCTGGCACCAAGGATCAATAGTGCCTGGTACCTTACATTGGTGAAGTGAGTCCAGTAAATGCCACTGCTACTAAAGCTGGAAACGGGCCCTTGAAAGTGAACCCGCTCATCAGTGGGCCTAACCACACAGCTGAGGAGTCAGTAAGCCCTTTAAATGTTTTCCTCTCCAGGAAAAGCAGATGCATTCTACAATCTGTGAAGAAGTCTGTATGCTGCAGAGACTTGCTATATTCTTGGCTACAAAATAGCATAGCATTGCTAATGAAGAAATCGGAAGAGAGTATGCCACTGAGCAAGCGAGTAGATTCTGCATGCAAAAAGGCCCTCTCGGTCCTCCCCATAAAGAAGACCATCCATCCGGCTGTGGGTTCCCCAGGCAGACTGGCACCACCTTACACTTCTTCACTAACAAAATGAAGGAAAGAAATGAGATGTGAATTTTACCTGGACCCAGTAAAGGCCTCAGACAGCACAGTCCAGGGACGGATGCCAGCTCCAGTGAGGCATTTTTGGCCTCCAAGAAACTATGCGAGCCTTCAGCAACTCTAGATCACACTAATGGGCCTCGCAAGACCGTGTTTGGCTTCAAAGAAGCCATTAATGAAGTTCAGATTGAACCTGTTCAGCTTTAGCTTGAAAATGTTCCCTTTGGCTTTTACAGGGAGCTTAGCTCTTACGACATTCTCAGAAATGAGAGCCATGCTTTTGTTTGAAAACACACTGAGATGCCTGCACTAATAATGATGGTGAGGGCCATAGAAATAATAAGAGGAATTGGAAGGCAGAAGATACAAGACTCCAGGCTCCCCCAGGTTAACTTGGGTGTTTCTTTATAGATGTTAAAGGCTGCTAAGGCACAATAATGATCAACCCTCTTGGAATGTGCTGCACATACGCAGTGGGACTTTCTTTTATTTCTTGGGGATGGAGAGAGAGAGTGAGTGAGAGCAGGACGAACGATGCTGAAATCTCCCATCACTGCTTTCTTTTGCTGATCTAGCACAGTTCTTACAAAAGTCTTAGTTCTGACAAAAAATACTTAAGCCAACATATTCTTCAAGGAAAAAGAATGTCCTGTTCTGTCTCCGTGTTCACACTTGTGCATGAGGGTGATCCAAGAGGAAATGCATGTGCCAAAGTGTTGGTAGAGAGAAAACCTCCTTCCCTTCCCTGAAATATGCTCACTCAAAAGGGGAAAATGTAGAATGGCCATGAATGTGTACATACCTTTGACCAAAAATTTTTTCAAGCAGAAATGGACATCTCACTGCTGTGTAGGTTCAATATGATTTCCAGGTTTGGGTGGAGTGGAAGGTGGTAGGCATGGTAGAGTTAAGACTGGTGGAGTAGAAGGTGTGGGGATGGTGGAGTTAAGACTGGGTGGAGTAGAAGGTGGTGGGGATGGTGGAGGTAAGACTGGGTGGAGTGGAAGGTGGTAGGCATGGTAGAGTTAAGACTGGTGGAGTAGAAGGTGTGGGGATGGTGGAGTTAAGACTGGGTGGAGTAGAAGGTGTGGGGATGGTGGAGTTAAGACTGGGTGGAGTAGAAGATGGTGGGGATGGTGGAGTTAAGACTGGGTGGAGTAGAAGGTGGTGGGGATGGTGGAGTTAAGACTGGGTGGAGTAGAAGGTGTAGGGATGGTGGAGTTAAGACTGGGTGGAGTAGAAGGTGTGGGGATGGTGGAGTTAAGACTGGGTGGAGTAGAAGGTGTTGGGGATGGTGGAGTTAAGACTGGGTGGAGTAGAAGGTGTGGGGATGGTGGAGTTAAGACTGGGTGGAGTGGAAGGTGGTAGGCATGGTAGAGTTAAGACTGGGTGGAGTGGAAGGTGTGGGGATGGTGGAGTTAAGACTGGGTGGAGTAGAAGATGGTGGGGATGGTGGAGTTAAGACTGGGTGGAGTAGAAGGTGGTGGGGATGGTGGAGTTAAGACTGGGTGGAGTAGAAGGTGTAGGGATGGTGGAGTTAAGACTGGGTGGAGTAGAAGGTGTGGGGATGGTGGAGTTAAGACTGGGTGGAGTAGAAGATGGTGGGGATGGTAGAGTTAAGACTGGGTGGAGTAGAAGATGGTGGGGATGGTGGAGTTAAGACTGGGTGGAGTAGAAGGTGTGGGGATGGTAGAGTTAAGACTGGTGGAGTAGAAGGTGTGGGGATGTTGGAGTTAATACTGGGTGGAGTAGAAGATGGTGGGGATGTTGGAGTTAAGACTGGTGGAGTAGAAGATGGTGGGGATGGTGGAGTTAAGACTGGGTGGAGTAGAAGATGGTGGGGATGGTGGAGTCAAGACTGGGTGGAGTGGAAGATGGTGGGGATGGTGGAGTTAATACTGGGTGGAGTAGAAGATGGTGGGGATGTTGGAGTTAAGACTGGGTGGAGTAGAAGATGGTGGGGATGGTGGAGTTAAGACTGGGTGGAGTAGAAGATGGTGGGGATGGTGGAGTCAAGACTGGGTGGAGTAGAAGGTGTGGGGATGGTGGAGTTAAGACTGGTGGAGTAGAAGATGGTGGGGATGTTGGAGTTAAGACTGGGTGGAGTGGAAGGTGTGGGGATGGTGGAGTTAAGACTGGGTGGAGTAGAAGGTGTGGGGATGGTGGAGTTAAGACTGGGTGGAGTAGAAGGTGTGGGGATGGTGGAGTTAAGACTGGGTGGAGTAGAAGATGGTGGGGATGGTGGAGTTAAGACTGGGTGGAGTAGAAGGTGTGGGGATGGTAGAGTTAAGACTGGTGGAGTAGAAGGTGTGGGGATGGTGGAGTTAATACTGGGTGGAGTAGAAGATGGTGGGGATGTTGGAGTTAAGACTGGTGGAGTAGAAGATGGTGGGGATGGTGGAGTTAAGACTGGGTGGAGTAGAAGGTGTGGGGATGGTGGAGTTAAGACTGGGTGGAGTGGAAGGTGTGGGGATGGTAGAGTTAAGACTGGGTGGAGTAGAAGATGGTGGGGATGGTGGAGTTAAGACTGGGTGGAGTAGAAGATGGTGGGGATGGTGGAGTCAAGACTGGGTGGAGTAGAAGATGGTGGGGATGGTGGAGTTAAGACTGGGTGGAGTAGAAGGTGTGGGGATGGTGGAGTTAAGACTGGGTGGAGTAGAAGGTGTGGGGATGGTGGAGTTAAGACTGGGTGGAGTGGAAGGTGGTAGGCATGGTAGAGTTAAGACTGGGTGGAGTAGAAGATGGTGGGGATGGTGGAGTCAAGACTGGGTGGAGTAGAAGGTGTGGGGATGGTGGAGTTAATACTGGGTGGAGTAGAAGATGGTGGGGATGTTGGAGTTAAGACTGGGTGGAGTAGAAGATGGTGGGGATGGTGGAGTTAAGACTGGGTGGAGTAGAAGATGGTGGGGATGGTGGAGTCAAGACTGGGTGGAGTAGAAGGTGTGGGGATGGTGGAGTTAAGACTGGTGGAGTAGAAGATGGTGGGGATGTTGGAGTTAAGACTGGGTGGAGTGGAAGGTGTGGGGATGGTGGAGTTAAGACTGGGTGGAGTAGAAGGTGTGGGGATGGTGGAGTTAAGACTGGGTGGAGTAGAAGGTGTGGGGATGGTGGAGTTAAGACTGGGTGGAGTAGAAGATGGTGGGGATGGTGGAGTTAAGACTGGGTGGAGTAGAAGGTGTGGGGATGGTAGAGTTAAGACTGGTGGAGTAGAAGGTGTGGGGATGGTGGAGTTAATACTGGGTGGAGTAGAAGATGGTGGGGATGTTGGAGTTAAGACTGGTGGAGTAGAAGATGGTGGGGATGGTGGAGTTAAGACTGGGTGGAGTAGAAGGTGTGGGGATGGTGGAGTTAAGACTGGGTGGAGTGGAAGGTGTGGGGATGGTAGAGTTAAGACTGGGTGGAGTAGAAGATGGTGGGGATGGTGGAGTTAAGACTGGGTGGAGTAGAAGATGGTGGGGATGGTGGAGTCAAGACTGGGTGGAGTAGAAGATGGTGGGGATGGTGGAGTTAAGACTGGGTGGAGTAGAAGGTGTGGGGATGGTGGAGTTAAGACTGGGTGGAGTAGAAGGTGTGGGGATGGTGGAGTTAAGACTGGGTGGAGTGGAAGGTGGTAGGCATGGTAGAGTTAAGACTGGGTGGAGTAGAAGATGGTGGGGATGGTGGAGTCAAGACTGGGTGGAGTAGAAGGTGTGGGGATGGTGGAGTTAAGACTGGGTGGAGTAGAAGATGGTGGGGATGTTGGAGTTAAGACTGGGTGGAGTAGAAGATGGTGGGGATGGTGGAGTTAAGACTGGGTGGAGTGGAAGGTGTGGGGATGTTGGAGTTAAGACTGGGTGGAGTAGAAGGTGTGGGGATGGTGGAGTTAAGACTGGTGGAGTAGAAGATGGTGGGGATGTTGGAGTTAAGACTGGGTGGAGTGGAAGGTGTGGGGATGGTGGAGTTAAGACTGGGTGGAGTAGAAGGTGTGGGGATGGTGGAGTTAAGACTGGGTGGAGTAGAAGGTGTGGGGATGTTGGAGTTAAGACTGGGTGGAGTAGAAGGTGTGGGGATGGTGGAGTTAAGACTGGGTGGAGTAGAAGATGGTGGGGATGTTGGAGTTAAGACTGGGTGGAGTAGAAAGTGTGGGGATGGTGGAGTTAAGACTGGGTGGAGTGGAAGGTGTGGGGATGGTGGAGTTAAGACTGGGTGGAGTGGAAGGTGTGGGGATGTTCGAGTTAAGACTGGGTGGAGTAGAAGGTGTGGGGATGGTGGAGTTAAGACTGGGTGGAGTGGAAGGTGTGGGGATGGTGGAGTTAAGACTGGGTCGAGTGGAAATTGTGGGGATGGTGGAGCCAAGACTTAAAACAGGCATTAATATTAGATTGTTTTGAAGCTACTGGAAAGAACACTGCATTATATTTATAAAATATGATCTATTATATGCAAATCAATCCAAAAGAAAGGTGCAAATTAAGTATCCTACCCTGGAACTTAGAAATAAAAGAAAAATTCTGAATACATTGCATTTTAGGAAATATTTTTTATAAGACACTTTGGAAACACTGCTTTGTGAATCTGTTTGCCAAGACCAATACCTGGGCCATAATGTTCTGGCTGCAGAGAACTATAGAAAAGAGGAAAGGGTTTACTCTGGAAGATAGTGGGTGGTCTACAACAGATGACAAAAACAGAGTTGTTATGATGGGCCAGGCATAATCTAGTAATACAAAGAATTGTGTCTTTCTATCTCTCTTTGAGAGAAATGACTCATTCAGATTTGGGTTCTAGCTCTCAGCACTTGTGTGGAAAGAATGAATAAAATATTGAATGAATTAAGAAGTAAAGGAATGAATCATTGACTGTACAGTGAGTGAATGAAAGCCATTAAACAAAACAACCACCAAAGTATACATTCTTCATAGTTACACACTGTGATGTTCAGCTAGTCACATCTGATTACATGCAAGAATTTCATGCCCCAAAATATCACAGTTTAGATTTAGACCAGATACAGTGAAAAATTCTTTCATCCAAACATCAGGGAATATGTGTTCTTTTCTTCCAGTTTAAATTGACAGGTTAGATAATTAGCACATGCATTGGCCCATTTTTGTGATGAGAACACCTTATGCCAATAGCCCTAGCATCTTTATGGAACAAAATATATTATTGGCTATAGTCACCGTGTTCTACCATAGATCTTGTGAACTTACTGCTCCTAACAGAAATTTTATATCCTTTTACCAACATCTCCCCTAATCCCACCATCACCCACCTGCCCATTCTCATATACCTTGCATTCTACCACTTCCTTCCATAATGTCACCTTGTTTAGACTCCACATGTGAGAGACCTCAGGCGGCATTTGTCTTTCTGGATCCCTTCACCCAAGGCTAAACTTCAATATCAGCATCTTGGTTTCCTTATCTATACAACAAAGTTACAAGAGATGAACTGCACTGAAAAGCATGTGTTCTTTTTGTCTTTTAAAATTATCATCATTAATAACACATGAGGTTTAAACATTAAGGCCCCTGATTATTTCTTCCTTCTACTCTTCACGTTTAACCTTTGTCATGGAAAGGTCAGCTAGCCTCCTTCACAGTTTACCAAACTCAAGCAGACTCAGAAAGCTTAATGATATATACTTGTCAGCAATTTCCCTTTCAAGTTCAAAAGCATATTGTGGCTCAGAGTTCGTGTCCTTTACTTTATACAATAATGCCTGCAGTTCCATGCTATGTCATATTACTCCCTATCATTTCCATTGATTTGTATTTATCAGAAAATTGTAAGTTTCCTGGGGACAATCTTGGCTTCCTATAAGCTGTCACTTTTTGTGTGAGTGCCTCTCAGTACAGGCATACAGGAATGTTTACGGCAAGATGGACACCTAGAGGAGAAAGGCTTGTGATCCAGGGAACAGACTCAGTGTCAACTCGGAGTCATATGAAAAATGACTTCTGTCATAGCCACCAACAATGAGAGACACTGGCTCCAAGGGCAACCAAAGAATATTGGGATCCATTTTTTTAAGGAAGATAACTTGATAGACTTTGCTGGATCTGGGTATGGTGGTACACACCTTTAATCCCAGTACTTGGGAGACAGAGGTAGGAGGATCACTGTGGTTTTGAGGCCAGCCTAGAACTACAGAGTGAGTTCCAAGTCAGCCTGGCCTAGAGTGAAACCCTTAAAACAAAACAAAATAAAAAATGTTGGAAAATATAACCATTGTTATAAGACAATCCTCTAATAAAATGTAAAGCAATTAGCAACTTTAAGGGGCAAAATGTTTGTCAGAAAAGAAATAGCATACAAAGGTGCTACTTGGCAGGATAAGAATCATTTATTTCTTCTTTTAAAAAACAAAAATTATTCGTTTGTTTACCTAGAGTTAAAATAGATGATTATTTCGTGAGGATCAGCATGATACTAGAAGATGGGGTAAGAGAACAAATCCTCAATTTGTGCTGAGACTGCACAATGCATACACATACTGCCTGGTAACGAGCCAGACACTGCAAGGCAACTGTTTAAAACCGCTTCCTCGGAATGGTCCCTGGAAAAAGGAAACAGTGAGAGATGGGTGGGGCCATGTTCCTCTTCCTTTTGAGTGCTTAGCACTCTATTGTAGTTATTGGTAGATGTGTCTTTTAGTTATTTTAAATTTGTTTAAATAAGCAGACCCAAAGTACGGCAGATATTTTGCTGCAGTTATAGCCAAGTTGAACTTGGTGAGAGGCTGAAAGCCCCAGCACTGAAAGAGGCGATTCTGTGCAGTTATATGCTACCTATGACTTTTCTTGGAGTAATTTGCAGCTGAAGAAGGACAGTGTACAGGTCCATGCTTACTTTGAGAAATTATGGCTTCCTAACTTCTCTCTTCTGCCTATAATGGAATTCAATAGCTGTGTCAACAAAAGAAAACTTTTACAATAATTAAAACAGTAGAAAATGTAGACTACACACAGCAGGAAAAAAATTCAGCTTTAAAAAGGAGGAAATTCCATCATTTGTCATGATACGGATATGACTCGAGCACATAATGTTAAGTGATAATGCAGGTGCTTTTTACAAATCTTACTATACACAGAATAACATTTCACTATATGTGAAATAGCATCTCACTACCCACGGAACAACATCTCACTACACACAGAGTAACAGCTCACTACACATGAAATAGCATCTCACTATACAGGGAATAACATCTCACTATACACGGAATAACATCTCCCTACATGTGGAATTACACCTCACTACACGCAGAATGACACCTCACTACATGTGGAATGGCATCTCACTACACATGGGATGACATCTCACTACACTCGGAATGACATCTCACTACATGTGGGATGACACCTCACTACATTCAGAATGACACCTCCTCACTACACGTGGAATGACATCTCACTATATGTGGAATGACATCTCACTACACACGGATAACATCTCACTACACGTGGAATAACACCTCCCTACACGTGGAATCTAGCAATGATGAACTCACAAACAGCTCAAAGTGCTCAGCTGAGAAGAGACAGTAGAAGCTTTGGTTAGGCGGGAAGCTGGCAATCTATTATACATCGTGGTGACTATAGTTGGTAATGATGTATTTGCACCTCATTATAAATTCTTTGTAGGGGAAATTAGAACAATTCTCACAAGTAATGGATATGTTATGTAGCTGTATTTGATCACTTCACAGTGTATGCACATATCAAACATAACGGTAGACCCTATTAGAACTTCTTACAGTTACACTGTGCACTGTTCCTGAACAGCACTAGTAAAGTTTCTTTTTTGTGTGATAAAAAAAAAAATACTTGAAAGCTGGGCGTGGTGGCGCACGCCTTTAATCCCAGCACTCGGGAGGCAGAGGTGGGAGGATCGCCATGAGTTCGAGGCCACCCTGAGGCTACATAGTGAAGTCCAGGTCATCCTGAGCTACAGTGAGACCCTACCTTGAAAAACAAACAAAAAAAAAAAAAAAAAAAACTTGAGAATGAAAAGCTCAGGGCTTGATCTCTGTCCACATGGGTGTGGGGGTGGCGCATGTGCTTGTGGGGGTCAAAGAACAAAAGAACTTCAAGGTGTCCCGCCCCCTTCCACCTTCTCTGAGACAGGGCCTCTCGCTGTTGTGCTGCTGCAAGCAGCAGACTAACTGTCCAGTAAGCTTCTAGGTTCTCCTGGCTCCAGCTCCCACTGTCACAGGTGCTGGGGTCACAGATGCATGTGCCACGTTGTGTGTGGCTTGGAAGGATTGAATGCAGGTTAGCAGGCTCGCAAGCAGGTTTACTTTTACCTCTTACTTGAACGTGATAACTGTGTATAGATTGATCTGAATGTAAATAAATGTCCCAGTGATGCTTCATGTTAGAATATAAAGTAGAAAGAAAATCTCTACCTTATGTGAATACCTGCCTCGTTCTCCTTCACTTTATATCTTTAAGACATATTCCTTTTAAAAAATATTTATTTATTTACAAGCAGAGACAGAGAGAGAGAGAGAGAATGGGCAGGCCAAGGCATCCAGCCACTGCAAATGAACTCTAGATACATGCATCACTTTGTGTATCTGGCTTTACATGGTTAGTGGGGAATTGTACCTGGGTCATTAGGCTTTGCAGGCAAGCACCTTAGCCATTTAGCCATATCTCCAGCCCCCATATTCTTTTTTATTTGTATTTTTATTATTAGAGACTTTGTTGTTTAGACAAATCATGTGTTAGGCCCAACCCCCACCTCCATACCACTAGGGCCTCCTCAGCAGCATTGCTGGTATTCACCAGGGGGTTGTGGCTATGAGTTGTGGGAGCAGCAGTCCGTCCCCGTGAGGGCCAGTGTCTCTGGGTGGGTACTCCTTCCCACTGTGGTTCTTAACAGTCTTTCTGCCTCCTCTTCTGCAATGTTCCCTGGGCCTTGGCAGGTGTGCTATAGGACGGCTTCAGTGCTGAGCGTTCAACAACTTCTGTGTTTCTGCTTTGATACATTTTGAGTGTCCTCAGTGTCTCCTGCCACCTCCCTGGCACCGGTTGTCAGGCTGGCCATGAGAGCAGCGCTCCTGCCTAAGCCGTGCTCTTAATTTCTCTCTTAGGTACCTGCAGTTCATTCCAAATGGTTTTCAGAAGCAAGCAGAGAAATGGTACTGGATGCTGTTTTTAGTTTTAGAAAGTTATTTCTCTCTATGGCAACAAATTACAAGACTTTACTTCTAAAAAGCTTCCATGTGTGTTTTCTATTAACTGTATGTTCACAGTGCAAAATTTATTAAGCCAAATCTCCAAAGTATGCCTGTGAAACATTGCCTAACATATTGATTCCTTTTTTAATTGAAATTTATTAAAGAGCATATGTAAACACCTTTAAAGTACTTCATTTATTTTACCCATTGTTCAAAGCTATAATTGGTAGTTAGAAGGTAATAACAGATACAAAATGTTTCATATCTTACCATCTACTAGATATTTTAATAAGATCCATAATATTCACAGCAAAATTGCTTATAATAACACTTTTCTAATGTTCTGGCACTAGAAATGTTATATAATAACAAATCAGCAATGCTTTCCTCCCACATATTTCCCTTTGTCTAAAAATATGAAAACTAAGCCAGGTGTGGTGGCACACGCCTTGAATCCCAGCACTCATGAGGCAGAGGTAGGAGGATCACTGTGAGTTCAAGGCCACCCTGAGACTACATAGTGAATTCCAGGTCAGTCTGAGCTAGAGTGAGACTCTACCTTGAAAAACCAAGAAAAAAAACTATAAATAGAACTGAATAAAATATATAAGTAAAATATGCTTTTCACTAAAATAAAATAAAGCTAGGTTGAAGATGCAGCTCAGGTGATAGAGTGCTGGCCTAGAATGCACAAGACTCTGCTTTCCATTCCCAACACCACACAAACCATGCCTGGTGAGGTATCCCTGTAATCTTAGCACTCAGAAGGTAGAGACAAGAGCTCAGGAGTTCAAGATCATCCTCAGCTACAGTGGCCTTAGATTTATAAGTGCTTGTCTCAAAGAACATATATGGAATCGTGTCTTTCTGTAACCTCTTCTCGGGTGTCCGTGCATCTTTAATGCAGCTCATTTTCATATTGACAGGTACAGGCCTCCAGCGTCACTCCCAGCAGCTAGAAAGACTGTGAGGCGGACATATTCTGCAGCGAGTATTTAATGCTGACCATGTATGTTGTCTCTAGTTTGTAAGCACAAATGCATTGAGATAAGCTTCCTTGTGTGTGCATCTTTAAATACACATATCTTTTCTTTGCTTTGGGTATCTCACCCTAAGTAAAATGGTTGGGTCACAGGATATGCACAATTCATGCTTTTTATGTGCGTGGATCGGATCCAACTTGCCATTGGGAAAACCAGTCCTGATCTGCATCCTACCAGCAATTATGAAAGCTCATTTTCATTCAAACGTTCCATAACCCTGGATTTTATTCTTTAAAATAACTGCCTGGCCCATTGGGTGAAAATATTTCATTTGTATTTGTTTGCTCATTACTGTTTGAACTTTTTATAGAATTCATAGTATTGCTTCTGTGGAGAGTGTTCATGCTTACTGTTATACTGTTAGGATGTGGAAAATGTTCAAGAGTGCTCCAGGGGCTGGAGAGATGGCTTAGCAGTTAAGCGCTTGCCTGTGCAGCCTAAGGACCCCGGTTCGAGGCTCGGTTCCCCAGGTCCCACGTTAGCCAGATGCACAAGGGGGCGCACGCGTCTGGAGTTCGTTTGCAGAGGCTGGAGGCCCTGTCGCGCCCATTCTCTCTCTCTCCCTCTATCTGTCTTTCTCTCTGTGTCTGTCGCTCTCAAATAAATAAATAAAAAATTTAAAAAAAAAGAGTACTCCAGCTTTCTTATGAGTGGCATTTTGATGCCTTATAAGTCTGAGTTTGGGTGTGCTATGAACATTAACTTGCAGAGGACTCTGTCTTATTTTGCCTGCACAAGACTTGCCAATGACAAACTGTTCCTTAGTCTCCTGTCAAACTTTTATAGTCATGTAAGAATGCAAAATAATTTTGAGATGTCATATTTTGTTTATTATAGAACCTGGAACGGGGTCTGGAGAGATGGCTCAATGGTTAAAGGTGCTTGATTGTAGAGTCTGACATCCTGGGTTTGATTCCCCAGTACTCACTTAAAGTCAGACGCATGAAGCGGCGCCTGCATCTGGAGTTCATTTGCAGTGGCAAGAGGCCCTGGTGCATCCATTTCCACTTTTCCTCCTCTCTCTGCTTGCAAATAAATAAACATATATAAGAAGAAACAGGGCCAGGTGTGGTGGCTCACACTTTTAATCCCAGAACACAGAAAGCAGAGGAGGAGGATCACTATCAGTTCAAGGCCACCCTGAGGCTCCATAGCGAATTCCAGGTCAGCCTGGGCTAGAGTGAAACCCTACCTCAATAAAAAAGAAAAATAAAGAAGGAAAGGAAGAAAAAGGAACACACATGGTTTTTTGGAAGATGGTGGTGCTGGCTATATTTTATATTTCTCTACAATATTCTTTGAAAATGCTTGTCACTTTAAAATAGATCATTTCTGCTGCCCTAAAATTCCTTTTCACATATATTTATTTATTCATTTATTCAAGTACTTAGCCATATATTCTTCCATTTATCAGGTTTTGGTTGTTTTAAACTCCTCTCAAGTAGCAGTCTTTGTTCAACCCTGGTAGCAAATGTTGATTCATGGGGGTTTGTAATGTTCTTTTTTCTGGAGGTAATCTCATCCTCTCCTTTAATTTTTCACTCCTTTCCTACTTTCCTAGAGTCATGTCTTCACTGTTTCACATCAATGAGGTGGGTTCACTAGGAGCACAAGAAATTCACAGTGTCTTAAAATACAAAGCAGTATTACAGTGGGTTGAACTATATCCGCAAAAGATGTATCCAAGTGAAACTCCTAGAATATGTGAATGTTTTATGGGACAAAAAGATCTTTGCAGATATAATTAAGTTTAGGATCTTGAGATAGAAAGATCATCATGGATTATCCAATTAAAAAGGGCCTTACTTGAGGTACACAGAGAGGGGGTACACAGATAAAAGAGGAGGAGACAATGTGACTGACAGAGCAGCAAGGATTAAAAAGAAAAAACCTCTTCAGGCTGAAAAGTACAAAGGTTCATAGAGCCTTGGAGGGAGTAAAACAGTTGCCCCCAAGACTCTGAGAATAAATTCCTCATTTCTAGTCTTCCAGTCTGTAGACTTGTAACAGTGACCACAAGAAACTAACCCAAGCACCAAGACTAAAGCTCTCCCTAACTGCAATGGAACCCTCCTCATTCTGGAAGAAATCATATAATTTTGTATAACTTGTATATAATAATGCATAAATATATACAATTGAAAGTTTAGAGAATTGAGTCTAGCATCCTCTTACCTTAACTCGGGTTTAAATTTTACCTCTTACAAGTTGGGTGACTTAAAATAACACGATTGACTTCTTTGAGATAGTAACAGGACCTACCTAATAGGGGTTGCTGTAATGATTAGATGTGCACACTACTTCCATATTCCCACTAACCTGGTATACAGACATGACTGAGAAAATATCAGAACTAATGGGCACTTCTATATTCATGAACCTCACCTGATCATTTATCCACTGTGAAATTTCTAGGGCCGCTATTACCAAGTACCCCAAAATGAGCGGCTTAAAGCCAGAAGTTTGTTTCACAGTTTGAAAGGCTAGACATCTGTGATGAATGAGTGAGCAGGGCTCATTTCAAGAGAACCCTGTGAGGGAAAGAGCTCTCTCAGGTTTGTCTCCTTGGCTACTGGGTACCCATATTCTCTCTGTGGCTCTTCATACTCGTGTCTATCCCTATCTGGAAAACTCTTCCTTCTTAAGGACACTAGTCATGTTGGATGAGGCTCGCACTAAATAACTTATTTTAACATGGTTACCCCTGTCTTTAATGAAGGTCATGTTCTGAAATACTGAGGACTGTGACTCATACATACTATTGAGTGGCAGATATGCACTGTCCAATATAACCCACACTCCTATTCCATAATACAATCTTTCCCTTGGCTTTCTTTGCATTGGTTCTTACCAAGAAGCTAATAGCATAATACTTAGAAATGAGGAAAGTTGAACTCTAAAAAGTAGCATATGTTTTTTGTAGAAGAACAATAAGGCAATTGTTAAGGAAGTTGGTGGAATTTGGGTCAATAAAAAAGCAGAATGTGGGCCCCTGTTCCCCTGCAGCTGGTGTGGGATGGTTTGGACGCTGCATGCTTGTGACATGGAGGAGAAGATGAGGGAGAACGAGGATGTACCCACACACCAAGAAGAGAGAGCAACTGTGCACCAGGAGAGAGGTTGCCTCCACCTCCCCGCCCAGCCCAGAAGTCACCACAGAGAAAGCAAGGACAAAGACTGCTCTCGTAGCTAGCCTGAAAACCAGTACCAACAAAATGGTGACAGATACTGTGGTCATCCAAACCTCATAAAAACAGAGATCTAGAGTCTACAGAGAAAGCAACACTAAATCAGATCTCTATCTTGACCACCAAGGCTCACCCAGAGGGAGCAGAGAGATTGTAAGAGCCTCAGGATGGGCGGGAACAGCCTGAGACACCATGTCTCCCCCATCCCTGCAGAGACAAGACTGAGGCCTCTTGGTCCTCACAATGAATACCAATAACCCCACCAAAGACCCTCAGCAGAATTAGGGTCAAGGAGAGGGGTCTTTGTGGACAACATTTTTATAAAATAAAATAATACATTTTTTAAAAAGTTTAAAAATGTCAAATGAGTTTGCTATTAACCTTATTTGTTATTTTTTTTTCTTTGACAAGACTAACAAAAAATGGAAACTTCTATTATTACTTTAACTTTGGCATCTCTTCAAGAATATTTTTGAAGACAAAAATTATCTGTCTCTTTGTCTGTCACTCTCAAATAAGTAAATAAAAATAAACAAAAAGCAACAGTTGTAAAGAGTAACAAAATGGAAAACATGGGTCATAATAGAACCACCTACAAACTCTATATGCCTGTTTTGTAAATATGATTTGTCTACCTACAAAATACACTTGTAATTACATATGTCTGTATACTTGTGAGACAGAAATAAGGATGAGTGTGCACATGTGAAGGAAAACGCTGGCAACTAACATAGCTGCTCATAGGATTTGTCCTTTGTTAGTATACGAGTGATTTGGGTGTTTAAAGTATATTTGGTTTTTGTTTGTGATATTTTGAAATTCCCACAGTGTGAATGTTAGTTTTATCAACTTGGGTTTTTAAATAGTAACTTAAAATGAGCCAAAGCAACCTGCAGGTGGAAATAAAGCCCGGTCACTGATTCCGTGTCTGGAGGAGGTGCCTGGCTCAGCATCAGGCTTACAGAAGAGAGGACTGAAGCAGGAGTAAGACCCACTCAAGGGCTGGAGGGATGGCTTAGTGGTTAAGGCATTCGCCTGCAAAGCCAGACCCAGGTTTGATTCCCCAGGACTCACGTTAGCCAGATATACAAGGGGGCTCATGGATCTGGAGTTCATTTGCAGTAGCTGGAGATCCTGGCATGCCCATTCTCTCTCTCTCTCTCTCCCTCTTTCTCTGTCAAATTAATTAATTAGAATAAAATATTAAAACAAGACCCAGTCTCCTGCCACTCACCTAGACGGGCAATGACAGATCCTAAGGGAAGACACAAAGTTCTTGCTTGTGACCCAAAGTTCTCTCCTTACTATGCCATTGCCGATAATTCAAAAAACAAGCTCACCAAAGGATCCCAGAAAGGAATAAACTTGAAAAAAAAAAAAATCACAAGAAAAACAATTGCCAAATAATTCTGTTCAGTTATCACCACAAAGGGGAAAATTATCTTGTAAGCAATTAGGCCCCAGCTCCACTACTTACAGAAGCACTTGAGGGTTTCACAACATCCCAACAATAGTAGTCTCAGACCCACATTACACGGCAAAGGCCGATTAGACCCAGTAAGATTTAATGTGAACTGATCTAATCCAATCTCCATGGAAAAGGGAAATAGCCTGCGGCCGGCCGGGCCATGCACACCTCATCAGAGCAACTGGCAGGTCTCCTCTCCCAGCCTCCCTGCCTGGGCTGCCACCCACAGCGTCACACCTGGGGCCAAGCGCAACACAGAGACTAGACTAGACTTGACTATACTTTACTATACTACAGGTGGTTTGAAAAGGCTGAGTGGGGAATTTAAAAAGGGTGGGCTGGAGAGACGGCTTAGCAGTTAAGGCATTTGGCTGCAAAGACAAAGGATCCCAGCTCGATTCCCCAGGACCCACGTAAGCCAGATGCACAAGGGGGCACATGCATCTGGAACTCGTTTGCAGTGGCTGGAGGCCCTTGTGTGCCCATTCTCTCTCTCTCTCTCTCTCTCATATAAATAAATAAAAATAAAATATTTTTTAAAGGCTTGTACACATAAAAATCAACAGTAAACTCTTTCCTTATAGCCATGGATACCAGTGAACAATTCAACGTCAGGGAAACACATGTTTGTGGGAAATGGAGTTTGGAGGTGCTCACAGAAACTGTAAAAACTATCTCCAAATATTTAGATGATTCTAATTCAGTATGTATGTTCACTCACAACAACTATCTCCAGTGCTAGAGAGATGGCTGAGCAGTTAAGGCACTTGCCTGCAAAGCCAAAGGATCCCTGTTTGACACTCCAGGACCCATGTAAGCCAGATGCGCAGCAGGGCACATGCACCTGGAGTTCCTTTGCAGTGACTGAAGGCCCTAGTGTACCCATTCTCCCCCTCTCTCTCCCTCTTTCTCTCTCAAATAAAAGTAAATAAATAAAACATTTTTAAAAACCTATCTCCAAACATGTCAATGAGTCTTTATGGTCTGTGTTACCTCCAACTCTACTCAGTTACCTAGAGACAAGGGAACAAACAAGCAGTAAACAACAATATCTGGATGATGGAGGAGACCAGAAAAAAATGACATTAAGACAGAAGAGGAAGTAGTTGGAAAGAAGGCTTCAATGGGGATGGAGGACACAGTAATGTAATGAGAGGGGATTGTGATCAAAATATATTATATACCTACATGAAAATTGTCAATTAAAAAAATTTTAATCTGGGTGTAGTGGTTCACACTTTTAATTCCAGCACTCAGGAGGCTGAGGTAGAAGGATTAAAGTTCATCAGGCGTTTGAGGCCAGCTTGGGGCTAGAGTGAATTCCAGGTTAGTCCATGACAGAGGGAGACACTATCTCAACAACAAACCAAAAAAAAGTTTTTTTTAAAAAATGTATGTAAGAAGCTGGGCATGGTGTCACATGCCTTTACTCCCAGCACTTGGGAGGCAGAGGTAGGAGGATCACCGAGAGTTTGAAGCCACCCTGAGACTATATAGTGAATTACAGGTCAGCCTGGACCAGAGACCCAACCTCAGAAAAAAATAAAAAGTATGTAAGGAACAAACATTGTTCCAGACTTCTAAACCAAGAGAGAGGGGGGGAAGGAGGTTAATGCAAAACTGAAACCTAATTATATGTTTAAGTCTTCCTTAAAATATTGATCTGGGGCTGGAGATTGGTTTAAGTGCTTGCCTGCAAAACCTAATGACCAGGGTTAGATTTCCCCAGTATCCACATAAAGCCAGATGCACAAAGTGGCCCATGTAACTGGAGTTCAATTGCTGTGGCTGGAGGTCCTGGCACACCCATCCTCTCTCCTCTCTCTGTCTCTGCTTCAGATAAAAAATATTTTTTAAGTTTTATTTACTTATTTGAGAGAGTCAGAGAGAGAGCAAGGCAGGCAGACAGACAGAGAGAATCGGTGCACCAGGGCCTCCAGCCACTGCAAACGAACTCCAGATGCATGTGCCTCCTTGTGCATCTGGCTTATGTGGGTTCTGGGGAATGGAAGCTTGGTCCTAACTGCTAAGCCATCCCTTCAGCCCCTAAAAAATAATTTTTAAAAAATATTCCTTAAAACATATTGATCTGGTCTCAGTAAAGTTTACAAAAATCTAGCTTAAGGCACAAATATTTTGGTTTTGCCAAGGTAAGTATATTTTCTCCTGGTTTTGTCTGTTTTTTAATTACTTAAGAAACTGAGTCTTAACAGTGAGGATTTATTTAAATGCCTGCTTGTTTACTCGTCAGAGAGAGCAGAGGCCAGTCAGCGAGGCGTTTGGAATGAAGGTACTGCTCTGAAGAGTGGTCAGGAGAGAGGGACCGGCAGTGTGGGGAGAAGACCATGGGGGCCAGAGATGGCCAGGGGCGAGGGACCCAGGGAAGGTGATGGAACCCAGCGTGTGGACAGGGACAATGTTATCTGGCTCTCCAGAGGCTGAGCTGCTAGAATAGACATCAGCCCAATGTACCAGGCAACCACAAAAGCAGGAATCAGTGTGCCACCCTGACTCTGCTGGTTTCCAGTAGTCTTGACAGAGTTAAGGACATTCTTTTCTTCTTTTCTATACCTGCCAACATAGCAGTATGGAGTCCTGGAATTTTAACAGATGACAGGGGAATGTTTGAGTGAACAAACTATGACCTCAAGGAGAAGCAGCCAGCCAAAAAGTGAACCAGGCTTCACCAGGACTCTCCTCGGGAAGAGGGAGTGAGACTCTTCCTAGAAACAGACATTGAAGGGTTACCTCTCTGGCCCCCATCACCTAAAGCCCCTGGGATCATCTTCTTGTTCTGCAGGGAGAAGCTGACTCGCCAGAGCTCCAATTCATCACACATAATGTCCCCTCCGGATGTACACATGGTGTCCTGAGCCCACACACCTCTGTTGGGAGGTGAGGAACCGAGCAAGCATGCTGTCTCACTGCAGCACAAACATCCCTTTCATTTTGTTTGGACAAATATGAGGACTGATGCTTAGTGAGTGTCTGTACAGTCTTGCTCTTCACACGAAAGGCCTCCGAGGGCCGCTCTCATTCCTGTCGCTCTTGGCTTCCTGGCTGAGGCGCTGCCACACCACCGCCTACAAGCAGTGGAGCCATCCAATGTGGCCTGGGCCCTCTGGGAGCCAAAATACGTCTTTCCTCCGTAAGACTATTGTCCTCAGGTGTTCGTCACAGGAGCAGAAGAAAACTGACTACCGCATGTACACACTATTCAAATATTCTAGAGGTTGTCTCAGATCCTAGAATCCACCGAAGACTGCACATAATCCCCGGAAGCTGACAGAGGCCCGTGGAGAGCTCCTGCAGGACTGTTTTCACCACGACATTCCAGCTCTCCTAACGCCGCCGCCGCAGGAAGAATGTCCTACTCCTCCGCAGGAGAAGGAAAGCTACGCCTTCGGGTCAAGAAACGTCCACGGGTTGCTGACTTTCAGAACAAATTTAGAGTCTAAGACACAGGGTTGGAGGGGTTTCTAATTGAAAGTTAGAGAGTGAAGAAAATGAATCTGGATACTATAAAAAATTATACCTGTATCAGGCTGAAAAGAATTTTTTTTTTTCAGCAATTGTCAGGCCAACATGTCAGATTGCCAAATCCATAAACTGCTCCGAGAAGCAGATGGAATTTCTATCACAGACTCTCAAGCCTCGTGGGGGGATCTCTGAGTCCAATTAACCCCTTGGCAGCAGAAGCTGACCTGGAGGTATGTGCTGAAAGCATCCAAAATATTTCGTCTAGACTTAACCTGAGGATTTTCTGCAGCCGCTTCGCTAGGACAGAGCACCATGGAGCCAGGCAGTGGGCAGTGGGCAGTGGGCAGTGGGCAGTGGGCAGTGGCTAACAACAGCTGCCCGGGGCACAGCCCTCTCCACCGATTCCTAATGCCACCATGTTCATAATGCAAAGATTCTGACCCAGCTGCTGCACCATTCAGCCCTGTCAGGATTCCAAATGCAAAGTGCCAAAAAAAAAGAAAGAAAGAAAGAAAAAGAAAACCCTACAAAAATGCTAGTATGTAATGATGATGTCTCAAAATGGGAAAGACCAAAGAATTAGTGTAACATGCATAATGTTGTCAATGCAACATTTTAATATCTCTAACCAATTTCAGGAAGAACTTTGAATTTTTACAAATCCAATCATAAGCCTTACATGGTAATGTGACCCTACATAATCCCACTGCTTGGGAAAGTGAAGCAAGGGTGGTGAAGATGACGTCAGCCTGAGCTGCAGAGGGAGACCCTGTCTCTAAAAAAATAAAAACAAATTAAAGCCAGCTAACTTTGTCGTCTCATCAGTCCTCTGAGCAGTTTTTCCACTTGGCTGAGCAAAGTCAGTCCCAGGGCAATGTCTTCAGTCAGATTAGCTGCTGGGGGTGTAGTCCACATGCTGAAGGACAATGGAGCCCGGGGACACTCTCCTCCCTCCTGGGGTGCAGTTCCTTGAGAAGGCTGAGCGCAGAAACAGGGCAGGTACTTGTCAAAGGCTTCCCGTGAGACTCTATCCCGAAAGCCACCACCCACTGCGTGCGTTTCTTGGAGAAACCACTTCCAGCAACTCGTCTACCTCACGAATTGTCAGTTAGCCTTGCACATGCCCATCATGACTGCTGCTATCCAAACAGTCACTAACATTTCTAAATGGCACAGTCTCCTAAGTACACTTAATGTCTGGCACAATGGCACTCAGAGAGCAGAGGTCGGAAGATGACAAGGCTTTATGGACAATTTTCATACACACACATAATGTACTTTGATCATAGTCTCCCATTACTTACTTTTGTCCTCCACTCCCTTTCTGCTGAAGCCCTTTCTTTCCAACTAGTCCCTCTTGTATTTAAAAAGAAAAATTAGGGCTGGAGAGATGGCTCAGTAGTTAAAGATGCTTGTTTGCACAGCCGGATGGCTAGGGTTCGATTCCCTGGTACCCATGCAAAGCCAGATGCACAAAGTGCCAATGTGTCTGGAGTTCATTTACAGTGGCTGGAGTCCATGTCATGCCCATTCTCTCTCTCTCCCTCTCTCCCTCTCTCTCTCTCTCTCTCTCTCTCTCTCTCTCTTTCTCTCTCTCTCTCTATCTCTCTCCTCTCCCTTTCTCTCTCACTTTCTCTCTCTCTCTCTCCCCCCTTTCAAATAAACAATAAGTAAACATTTTTAAACAGAGAATAAATAAAGATGTATTTACTTGTGAGAGAAAGACAGAGAATGCAAAGGAGCATGAGAGCACCAGAAACCTTCTGCTGCTTCAACTAACTCCAGAGTCAGGAGTCACCTTGTGCATCTGGCTTTATGTGGGCACTGGGGAATTGAACCCTGGCTGGCAGGCTTTGCACCAAGCACCTTTGTCTGCATTGTCCCAGCCCCCTGTCTTCTATTTTGATATCTTCTTTCTCTTCCTCTGTCATTCATGGCAATACGTTGATGGGCCCAGTGGTACATGCAGGTCTCACAGGTAACAACAGCAGCTGTGAGATCGCGCGTGTACTGGGTGCTTCAAGTGGGGGAGGTAGCGTTCCAAAGCACTCCTCCCATCCTCGTCTCTTACATTCTTTCTGCCACCTCTCCTCAGTGGTTCCTGAGCCTTGGGGAATATGATAAGCCCATCTCACTTAGTGCTGAACACTCCACTATCACTTCTCAGCACATTGATGAGTCTTTAGTCTGCCCAGCCATCTGATAAGAGAAGCTTTTCTAACCCAAAAAGAGCAGCCCTGATTTATGAGCATAAATGTAAATATTCAGAGAGAAATTTGGTGGGCACAGTCTATGCATTTAGCCAACCAATAGTAGTAGCTTACCCCTAGGGCTTATGATCTTCCCAGCCATAGGCTTTTGACTAGGTTTTCAGAACCAGGCATGAATTCCCTCCCATGGATCAGGCCTCAAATCCAATCAGGCAACAGCTGGTTACCACCTTAATAGACATGTCACTCTTGTATTGGTGGACACATCTTGCCTATTAGGTATATAGGCTCTACCACTGGTGAAGATGCTTTTTCTCCCCCAGAAGGCTGCAGCCGACATTAGGATAGACACATCGTGAGCACAGAAGGAGGTGTCCGTCACAGTTCTAGCTTGATTTTTCTGTGGCCTGCAACCAAAGCATGTGGTGTCTTCAGCAATAGGGTCTTGCCAGAAGACGGAAAACCCAGACACAAATAAATAAATACACATTTTACAGGTAGGAAAACTAAGATTAAAGGAGCCAAGGGCTTTACCACAGACTCACTAATTTGGCACTCCAGCCCTTTCTTCTGCATGGCGGCTGCCGGGTCGGCCCAGCGAGTTTGTATGAAACATGAAACAGAGCCTCGGCAGCTTTGCAGAATTAAAACATCTTTCTCACAAAGATGTCTTCCAAAAAGCTTGTGAATAGTGTGGGAAGAAATGTGTTACATGATTAAGTAAACAAAATCAAGGCCAGTAATTAAACATACTCTGATCTGAAGCCTGCTCGAAAACCTGATGGAAAGTTTGGAAGGAACGTGGTGCAGGTGCTAACAGCGGTCAGTGACGTGGGCAGAGTGGCTTCTGGGACTTCTGTGGACTCAGGTCTACATTCCAGTTCTGCTGTGTTCGGGCAAAGCAGCATAAGCTGTGTCTGGGTGCCCTGATTTCTCTGTTGTGGACAGTGATCACGCCTATCTCATTAGAACTATCAGGACAGCTAAAAGAACTGATATTAATAAAGTCTCACAAGAGTTTTTGCCATACTCTGAGCAATACTGAGGTGTGAGCAGCTGTGTCTGAACATTAGATGGGATTTTAATTCTCCTTAGCATATGCTTTGGCATTTCTTAAATTTTAGCATGCATATTAATGTAATATAAAAATTAAGAAAACCACAAAAAATGGCCACAACAGATAACCTTCTGTAGCTCTGTTAACTTGTCTTTCTGTCCACGTTAAGATTTAGGTCTTCTCTAGAACACTGTCCAGTTTGCAGCCCCTTTTTTTTTGTCTTACTGACAAGTAGGTGCCTTATTTGCTGAAGAAAAGCGCTGTGAATCACAGCTGTCCCACAGTCTCTTGGGTGGAAACTGAACAGATGTTTGAACAAGGATTCAAGGTATCCAAAGTTCCTTAAAGAGACAGGGTCCATCTTGAACTCATCAAGCAAAAGAAACAAATACCACTTTCCAGGTAACCTTGTGTATTAAGTTAGATGGCAGGTAAATTACTGAAGTCTTCCTGACACTGAGTCATTCATTTACACAATCCTGAGCAACTTGCTTGGGGCTGTTTGTCTCACCATCAATAGCACTGTATGAGTGCAAAAGTATTTACCCCAAAAGCTCACAACACTAGGATTCAGGAGGAACATGGCACACACCAGACAACTGGGAACAAATACAGAAATCGGGACTTCTTCCAACCAGATGCTTCTCAAAATATGTGGCAAACGTTTTAAAGAGTCCTGTAAGGATTTCAAGAACCATTCTTCTAGATTAAGGCACAGACGGGGTACAGACAAGGGGCAGATGGTGCGCCCGAGTTGTCTGAGATTTTAGGAGAAGCGTTACAATTTGGTGGCAGTTATGCACATTTTAGGCAACACCCTGACAATGTCTCATATTTTTGCGGACTGCCCCAGTGTCTTCATTATTCATTACTCAAATAAAGTGAACTTTCTGTGGTGAGCTGGAAATGCAAGATATAATGGGTCAGTGCTACAGTTTGCTATTTAAGATTCTCAACTCGTCTATAACTAAGGATTGGGCAATGATTATGTTGTAATGATAATTACCGTCTTTTGTCATATTTATCCAGCTCTTAAGTCTGCCCGTTGGATTTCTTTGTATTACAGGATGTTCAAGGAATTGAAAACACAACAGACTTTTTGTACCCTTGTGCTAAATCCTGCTTCATGTCTACTTAGTATCTACAAAGCATTCTGTTTAATTTCTTGAGGGTTCACAGAAGTTACACTAACCTTGGGTGATAAGACTACACCTTATCGAAGCCAAATATAGCTACTAACTCCTTCTGTCTTTACTAGCGCTTCCAGTGATTCAAAGCAAACGACGCGGTATTTACAGCACGGCTTTGTGCTTGTGTCAGTGAACGCATATGTGCCAGGTCCCCAGGGAGAGCAGTGTCAGTGCCACTGTACTGAGTCTGTGCTTGACACCATTTCAACCAGAAAGTCACTTAGAGGTGTGAAAGAAAACTGGAGTTCTTTTTGCATGTTGTGGATTTTCCTTCCTGCCAATTCCATGCTGCCTCCTCTGAAAATGTAATGAAAGATAGAGTAAAAGAGAGCGACCACTTGATACCTTTGCTTGCCCGGCTCTGCACGGCCCGCAGAGAGGTGGATTAAAAGATCGTTACTGTAAGGTGAGCAGGTTTTTCTCCTCGTTCTGCAGTGCTCTTACAGAGGGTACAGGCCAATGCTGAATGAATCTAAGTATGCAGATTCCCCAAATTTATCATGATTTCCACCTATTAGATTTTTGCAGCCCGGCTCTGTCTGTCTTCACACCCACAGTCGGTGCAGGTTCACAGCCAACCTACCTATGCAGAAGATAGATTGACGTCCTCTCCGCCTGACAGGGGCGCTCCATCGCTGAGATTCATCCAGCTGACAAATTGTAGCACCTCTCCTGCCAAGATGATATTTTCCTAATGCAAATAAATCTGGGGTTTCATTTTCTCCTGTGCTGCAAATCCCACCTACCAGGGGAGCATTTTCCCTTCTGAGTGACAGCAAAAATAAATCTCTGCATGGAGAGAGATGAGAAAACGCAGGCTAGCCCACTGGAGCTCTCGGGATTTTCTCATTCATATTCAAGAGTGGTAAGGTTTCTTCTAGTGTTGTGGTTGTGTTCTGAAAGTGAATCGCAGTGCGTGAAAGCAGATCATGTTCCACTAGGAATTCATTAGGCTGCTGGCTTCTATCTCAATAGTCGTGTGTGTCTAGAGACCCCTGTGAACAGAGGGGCACCACGTTACTCCTAGAGGCCACTCTGGGGCCCGTCCCAGCCATGACCCATCCGCTTCCATCTCCTCCACGTCCTAAGGGCCACCCTTCGCTCCCTCGCCCTTGCTGTCTACACCCACTCTGGTCCTCACTCCTACAATACTCTCTCAATACCACCAGTAGTCATTGCCCCGACAGAAAAAAGAATTAAAAAAGTCTTTTTTGTATTGACAGCCCCTGAGCTCTGCTACATTTTGATCTCTCCATCTCCTTATCTTACTGGAATGTTCCCTGCTACTTCCCAGTCCAGCCCCTTCTGATTTCTCCAAGGGTCTGTCCATGCTCATCAGATTTCTTCCTCTTGTTCTCTCACCCCACTCCTTCGATGGTTTCCTCCTGGAAGCTCATTCCCGTCTCCATCTCCAGTCCTTGCCTTCAGCCCGCCCACTTCTGTTTACCAAAGGCTACAGGGCATTTCTGTTGGATGAGCTGCTGGAATCTCAGATCAACGTCCTACCAGTGAGAATTGGGCCTCACTCCTCTCCAGGTTCTTTCTTCTTCCCTCCTTCTCCACATCACTGAGCCTGTAGGAGGTCAGCTTGCCAAACCACCACATTTGGTAACATTTCCTTCCTATTTCCTGTTTCTAAAATGTCTTATTTACTTTAACATTTCCATACGTGCATATATTGTATTTATTTATTTATTTGAGAGAGAATGGTTGCACCAGAGCCTCTAGCCACTGCAATGAACTTCAGAAGCATGTGCCACCTTGTGCATCTGGCTTCTGTGGGTCCTGGGGAATCGAACCTGGGTCCTTTGACTTCGCAGGCAACCAGCTTGACTGCTAAGCCCTCTCCCCAGCCCCAGATATCGCATTTTTATCTTGCTCTTCCTGATTACGCTCCCATTCAGACCTTTCCCCCACTCGTCCTCGTGGGCTTTCGCGTCTTCTTTCCAGTCTATGGACTCAGATTAGAGTTGCCGCACTCTCTGGGGTGGAAGGTGATTTGCTGGAGTACTGGCAGCTCCCACTCATGAACCCGGCATTCACGCCCCCAGCTGCCATTAGCTGCACTGGGAAGTACAGAACCTCGCGTACCTTCCCCTCCCTGCAGGGAAGTGGTGAGAGCGGGGTCTGGCACTGCAAACCTCCGTGGGGAGCTCCTGCTGCCACGCCCACGCTGCTGCCATGTGGAGGACAGCGCCTGACAGCCCCTCCCCTGCTCCTGACCTTACCTTCTTCCGCTCTCTCTTCCACGGGCTTCCCTGAGCCTAGTACAGGATGGTGTTGATGTCCTGTGGGAGGCTGAGCCCGCAGCAGCCACGTATTCTCTGCAGTTTTGCCAGCTGTGCCTGTCTGCATAGACCGCTGCCCTTTACAGAAGGAAACTGCCATGACCAAGGCTTCGAGCAGGACGCATCTATGGGAACAAACACAGATACTTAGAAGGCATTGTGGATGGGCTGATAATTTAGTATAACCACAGCAGCACATTGCTCCCTAGTGCCTAGGTTTCTAGCCATAGGCTTTTGGCCGGGTTTTCAGTACCAGGCATAAATCTCATCCTTTGAAGCAGACCGCAAATCCAGTCAGAAAGTAACTGGCCACTCTTATAACACCCGCCCCACGATGGCAGCAGAGAGCATGTTGCCAGGCTGACCAGCTGTGGAATACCCAGTGTCCATAGCTGGGTAGGGCTGGTGGTAGCTTTGCTCCCCCAGCTGCTTGCATAGAACCTTCTGGGATGAAGAAAGAGAGCCAGAGAAGAGGAAGCTTCCAGTTCGCTTCCTGATTACCACATCGAGTTTTGGTGGGCATAAAAGAAGGGTCGTTGTGGTCTCCTTAACCTAGCAGCTCATTGGTGGTATGTCATCCGTAGCACCGGAATTTGTAAGAAACACTTAATGGCTTCCGGGGGTAGCTTTGCCTACCCGGGAAGGGGACCGTCATTCAAGAACTTTTTCAAAATTTTATTTTAATTTGCTTACCAAAGAATAGGGGATGCAAATTACAAACCTCAGCAGAATTCCAGGTGTGTTCATCGTGAAGTCTATGTCCTGGAAGAGTGCTTGGCACAGAGTTGGCCCTCAATAAAGACTTGCTGAATGAATGAACTCTGATACACAAAGCTAAGGTGTATGCAAAGCATTCAGTGTTGCCGTCTGTTAGAATGCCTCAGTGAGCCCATGGCACTGAGCGTGCCCCACTCTCGTCACCATTATTATTACTGTTATTCCCACCCTCAGTGAGCCCACTCATATGTAGACTATCAATGTGTTGGTCTTGTGGAACTTGAGGGTACAATGAAGGCTGGCACCTGGTAGAGGGTGAGGAGGGTGGAGAAAGGTGCATCAGTGGGTGCTAAGTTGTACTTGGATAGGACCCAGAAGTTCTGCTGTGCTACCAAAGACGGGGTGACTGGGCATGATAATGTATTATTCAATTTGATGCCAATAGAGGAGAATTTGAAGGATTAGAGAGCTGGCCCAGCAGTTAAAGGCAGTTGTGTGGAAAGACTTTTGGCCTGAGTTCAACTCCCTAATATCCATGTAAAGGCAGATGTACAAAGTGACACATGCATCTGGAGGTTTTTTTTCAGGGGCAAGAGGTCCTAGTGCACACATTCTTTGCTCCATCAGTCTCTCTTTCTCTAATCACAAGTAAATAAGAATACTTTTGGGCTGGAGAGATGGCTTAGTGGTTAAGTGCTTGCCTGTGAAGCCTAAGGACCCTGGTTCGAGTCTCGGTTCCCCAGGTCCCACATTAGCCAGATGCACAAGGGGGCACACACGTCTGGAGTTCGTTTGCAGAGGCTGGAAGCCCTGGCATGCCCATGCTCTCTCTCTCTCCCTCTATCTGTCTTTCTCTCTGTGTCTGTCGCTCTCAAATAACTAAATAAAAAATTTTTAAAAAAGAATACTTTTTATTAGTTATATATATAGTGTGTACACAGCCATGATGATACCATTGTTAGCCTTCTCCCTGTCGTCCCCCCATGAGGATTGTGGGTGTTGCATTTTGGGGGTGGCCACCAGTCATGAGGGAGAGGCAATGTCTCTGTGCATAATGACCCAACTTACAGCTCTGACATTCTTTCCTCTCCCTCTTCCGTGAATTTCCCTGAGCTGTGTTGGGTTCATTTTAGGTCTGGTTCAGTGACAAGGTCTTGGGAGTCTCTTGGTTTTTTTTTGTTTTGTTTTGTTTGTTTGTTTGTTTTGTGAGGAGAGGGTTTATTTCAGCTTATAGACCCAAGGGAAGCTCCATGATGGCAGGAGAAAACGATGGCATGAGCAGAGGATGGACATACCTCTTAGCCAATATCAAGTGGACAGCAGCAGCAGGAGAGTGTGCCAAACGCTGGCAAAGGGAAGCTGGCGATATATAACACCCATAAACCCACCCACAACAATAATCACCTCCAGGAGGATCCAATTCCCAGATTGTCACCAGCTGAGGACCTAAGCATTCAGAACACATAAGTTTATGGGGGGGGGGGGCACCTGAACCAAACCACCACAGGTTCCCAGGATCCATTTGTAGTAGAAAAAGCTGCCGTCACATTGGGTTTGTGGTAGGAGAGATGGCTTAGTGGTTAAAGGTGCTGTCTTGTAAAGCCTATCTCAAGAAAAAAAAAAAAAAGTTTTATTACAAAAACTTACACATGGCCAGGCATGGTGGTACACAGAGACAGAGGTAGGAAAATCACTATGAGTTTGAGGCCACCCTGAGACAACATAGTGAATTCCAGTCAGTCTGGACCACAGCAAGGCCCTACCAAAAAAACAAAACTAACTGGGTGTGCTGGCACAAACCTTAAATCCCAGCCCTATGGAGGCAGAGGTAGGAGGATCTCTGTGAGCTCAAGACCACCCTGAGACTACATAGTGAATTCCAGGTCAGCCTGGGCTACAGTGAAACCCTACCTTGAAAAACTAAAAAACAAACAAAAACACCAAACAAACAATTTAAACAATCTCCACCACCCTCCTTCGCCCTTCCCCCTCAATTCCCTTCCATGGGGGCCCCTCTTCTTTCCAGCCCCTCCCCCAGCCATAGGCTTTGACTAGGTCTTAGGCATGAATTCTCGTCAGGGAACAAGTCACTGCAAAGGACTCCAGACGCATGCTCCCCCTTGTGCATCTGGCTTACATGGGTTCTGGGGAATTGAACCTGTGTCCTTAGGCTTTACAGGCAAGTGCCTTAACTGCTCAGCCATCTCTCCAGCCCTAGAGTCTTAACATCTAGTTCTGGTAGGTAACCAAGAGCCTTGGCGATAGTCAATATTTACTTGCTGGAGCGCATCCCATCCCTGGAAGTGAAGTTTGTCTGTAAGAACCTATGGCTTCTAGACACAGTATCTACTCCCACACTTCTGCCCAAACTCTTTCAGATGTCTTTAAATTAGCTGATAAAGAAGTGGGTTTCTATCTGGCTTATTTATAACTCGTTTTTCTCTAGTTTTTTTAGAATGAAATAGTTTGAAGGTTTTTACCATAAAGAAATGACAATGGGCTGGGCACAGTGGCATACACCTTTAATCCCAGCACTCAGGAGGCAGGGGCAGGAGGAGCGCCATGAATTTGAGGCCAGTCTGAGACTATAGAGTGAATTCTAGGTCAACCTGGGATAGAACAAGGCCCTATCTCAAAACAAAAAAAAAAAAAAGAAAAGAAAAGAAAGAAAAATTCACAAGTGCATAAAGAAATAGATATATTCAACCTTATTTAAATATTACCTAATGGATGCATATATTAGAACATTACACAGCACATTACAAATATATATGGTTTTCATGTATCAATGAAAATAAATTTAAACAATAAATAAAATCAAATAAAAACATCAAATAACGCAAAATGTCAAATTATTCTTTTTAAGATTGTCACAACTTAGTAAATATTTTAATCCAAGATCATTAGCTATCATAATTCAAGTATTTTGCTCCTGGGTTGTTTTGCCATGTTAAAATGAGTTTTTAGGGTTTCAGTCTGATAATCTGGCTTCTTTTTAGAATTCCTGTGTGTGGTAATTACCTTCTCATTGCTGGGACAAAACAACCAACCAGAAATCACT
The DNA here is from genome assembly GCF_020740685.1 of Jaculus jaculus. Classification (NCBI taxonomy): domain Eukaryota; kingdom Metazoa; phylum Chordata; class Mammalia; order Rodentia; family Dipodidae; genus Jaculus; species Jaculus jaculus. Next base: position 3,171,329 of record NC_059112.1, on the reverse strand, counting down.
TGCAGCTTCAAGGTTCAGTTTCATCATGGAGGCAAAGCACCACAGGACAGAGAGCGAGTCAGCATCACATCTCCACAGGATCAGGAAGGAGTGAGTGAGTGAGCCGAGCTCTGAAAAACTCAGTGAGTAGACTGAAGTCCTCAAGGTCCTCCCCCAGGTGACATAACTCCTCCACCACCGCTCCTGTGATGGCTAGAGTCAGATGCCCCCTATAAACTCACATGTTCTGAACGCTTGGTCCCAGCTGGTAGAAGCTTGGGAGGTAGAGCCTTGCTGGATGAGGTGTGTTGTTGGAGGCAGCCTCATGGGTGTTGTAGCCAGCTCCCCCTGTCAGAGCTTGGCTCTTTCTTGCTATTGCCCACATGATGTTGGCAAGGAGGTGATGTCCAGCCTCTGCTCATGCCATGCTTTCTACCCTTCCATCATGGAGTTTCTCCTCAAGATTATAAACCAAAATAAAAGCTCTTCTCCCATCTGTTGCTTCTGGCCAGGTGTTTTGACCCAGCAGTGTGAAGGCAACTACGCAGTTCCACCTCCCAAAGCCCCCAAACCTTCCCAAGTTGCCACCAGCTATGGGCCAAGCATTCAGAACACATAAAGCTACAGGGAACACTTCACCTTCACACCACCACACTTTGGTCCATTGTTATTTTCTATTATTCCATTAATATGATTGATATTCTCACTTATTTCTAGTACCTAATTTGTTAATTTTGTTTTGCATGTTTAATTATTCTATTCCAGAAAAGTCTGACCTGCAAATGTAGAAGACAGGCATTCATTGGTCTGCAAAGGTAGCATGTCTTTTGATTAAGAAGAATTTTGCTTTCAGTTCTTGTCATCCCCTAAATTATATATATATATGTATATAAAGTACAGTCTAGATTTAGAGGGGGAACGTCCACTCTGGACTCCACCTCCGGCCGCTTCTAGTTGTGTGAGTTTGGAGTGGCTGCTCACAGCAGGACAGTGGCTATGAAAGCAGACTCCCGAGCAGACGTGCTGAGTTCCTGCATTGCCTGGTAAAGTGAAGATACCTCCATGTAGACACGAAATGAATTAATAAATATAACGTGTTTAAAATACTTCCTAGTAAGTTAGCAAGGAATTCTATCAGAGTTAAAGAGAACTGAGTTGGTGTTGGTCTTAAAAATTACGGTAGCTGCCATGGTAACATTGGACAATTCAGACGCCTGACCACCTTCTACACATAAAAACTCATTTGATCATCGCAACAACCTTACAAAGCATGTGCAGTTAATTTTGCTGCCTTACAAATAAGAAAAGTTTAGAGATATGAAGTAACTTGAATAAGCTCAATAGCTAGTAAGTGGTATAGCCTGTTTTCAAAACCATGTGAAACCATGAACACAGTGAGTTTGGACCTGAAACCTGAGCCATTCTTAGTAAGTGTTTCTATTTTACCTTGTTGTCTCCATCTGCATAAGCACACTTTTATGTTGCAGTCATGTCTTGCAAAGTCCTGTGCTGGGAGTATTTCTTCCTGTGTCTCATCACTTTCTTGGGCATCTATTGATGGTTCATTAATCCTGTTCAAATGTTCATCTACATATTACTAACAGATTTAAGGGGAAAACAGCTTTCTGCCTTCTATTTATACCTATATCAGGAATGAACTGCTCATAGCATAATAAAAAATAAGTGATGTCTAGCTTTGAACTTGGCTCTGTCATTCACAGCTGTGTAACTCTGGGCAAGTTACTTTAATCACTTTCTCACCCTCAATTTCTTTATTCAGAAAATGGAGGGGAGAAGAATGTAACTTTTGGCTGGAGGGATGGCTGCAAAGCCAGAGGACCCAGAGTCAATTCCCCAGGACCCATGTTAGCCAGATGCACAAGGGGGCACACATGTCGGGAGTTTGTATGCAATGGCTGGAAGTGCTGTCACACCCATTCTCCCCACGCCTCCCCCCCTCTGTCTGTCTGTCTCTCTCTCCCCCTCTCTCTCTCTCTGACACTAACAAATAAATAATTTTAGACTGAGCACCATGGTTCATATATCCTCATTCTCTATGGAGTCAGCTTTCTTCCTCAATGACCTTTCTTAGGTCTGGACTTGTTGTATCTGTGTTGTTCTTATCCATCTACATCACACTTACATCTCACACAGCACACACCCACACCTGTGTCCTCATACAATCACACAGGGATCTGATCTTAGCACTGGACGGCCATCTTGAGAGAATGACTCAGACAAACCTCACTGCTTCAGCATCTCATCCAGGTTAGGCGTTAAACAAACATTAAGGCAAACTCAGCTCTAGTGAATACTTAGGGTCATCTTGTCCACAAAGATTCTTCTGACGGAAATGTGATAGAAGTATGAGCTTTGCCTAGAAAACTAACACCAGGCCCTTCCCAGCACACTTGCTCAGACAACATTGGCTGCTTCCGCTAAGCACAGCCTGCTGGGGCAGACCTGGTGCCCACCAGTCGTTGGTAACCAACTCCATGGTATTTAAGAATAGGTTAGTGTTTATCTACCCCACCCCCGCACACGCGCACACACACACACACACACACACACACACACACACACACACACACATACACACACTTGCTGACAGCTGCACAAGTCCCACACGTCTCCTGCAAACTGCTGGTAATGCCAGCTAAGACTTGGAACCGTAGGCAGACAGAGAAAAACAATTTGATTTCTTCCAACTAGCTGCTGCTTTCCAAGTGTGACAGCTTTTCTAACCAAATGGCTCATATTCTAGTCAGACCAAGGAGCAGAGCACGGACAGTGACAGCAAATGGTTAGATGCATTCAGAATGATGACATTCCGTCACACGTCAGAAAAGACGGTGGTAATCTGCCATGATAAATAATAAGCAGGGGGCTAATAAATTGTAGGCGGGCAGTAAAGGAAATAAAATATGTCCACAGAACTGTGGTTGAGCTTTTGTTTGTCTGCTGGCTTCTTTAATAACTGGTTCAAGTCACTAGCTTGACTTTCATCTTTCTAGCCTGGAGGAAATGTGTTCATGTTCAAAGGAGAAGTATAATTCTTCCTGAACTGACAGTGATAGCAGTTTCTAATATCAGCTCTTGCATACATTGAAAATTATGGCCCTTAGAAATGTGCTTCATTCCTTGCTTTTTTCTGTGTACATTTCCATGTCATATTATTTCCTCCAAATTTGATCTTCTTGCATTTGTTGACTTGCATTTTTATTTTATACCATTTGTCATACTTATTACAATCTTTACTCAGTCCTTGCTCAATCAAAACCAGTTGTTCTTAAGATTTTTTTTAAAACATCAATAGAAAGCCTAATGATTTGGGAAGGAAACTGTAGCAATTTGTCTTTAGCAAAATTAGCCATTCATGACGATATTCAGATTGTCTGTAATTAACAAGCATATGGCTTGATTGTAAGCTTCATTAAAATTTAGATAATAAATTTGTTCAATACAGATTTCATGTGAAAATACTAGGCAACAGAAAAATGTTCCATAAAACAGAATTAAGTAGTTTAAGAGACTAACTAAATTTAAAAAAAAAAGAGAGAGAGAGAGAAAAGTTTGGCCTGGAGACATGGGTTGGTGTTAAGCATGTGCCTACAAAGCCAAAGGACCTAGGTTCAACTCCCTAGGACCCATGTAAGCCAGATGCACAAGGGGGTGCATGCATCTGGAGTTCATTTGCAGTGGCTAGAGGCCCTGGTGCTCCTGTTCTCTCTGTGTACTTACCTATTTCTTATCTCTCTCTCAAATAAATAAATAAAAATATAAATATATAAAAAAGAAGTTCTTGGGAGGCAGAGGTAGGAGGATCACCATGAGTTTGAGGCCAACCTAAGACTACATAGTGAATTCCAGGTCAGCCTGGACCAGAATGAAATCCTACCTTGAAAAACACAAGAGAGAGAGAGAGAGAGAGAGAGAGAGAGAGAGAGAGGGAGGGAGAGAGGAGAGGTGGCATAGAAGGTTCATGCAGGAAGATCAGGAGTTCAAAGTCAGATTCAGCTACATACGGGGTTTCAGGCCAGTCTGTGCTAAATGAGACTTGTCTCAAGACAGGGGCGTGGGGGGGTGACAGAGGAAGGAAGACAATTAAGAAAAAGAAATGATAACCAAAAAGTATATGAATGCTCAAATGAAAGACTGAGAAAGGAGCACAGAGAGCACGCGTGTGGGAAAAAGAAAGATGATCTAATTCAGTAGAAACAAAAAGTAGAAAAGTAAGCTGAGCTGAGGAAACAGAGATGAAAGGAAGAGGTAGGAAACGTGAGGAAAATAAAATGTTGGGTCAGGAACAAAGGAAATCTAAGAATGCCTTTAATAGCTGGCAGTTTTAGTATATCAAAGGCTAGAGAGTCAGAAATTCATGTAGAAAGAAACAAGACACTGGCTCAGAATGGACTCCTAAGAAACGCTCGCTACATTTTGGTTGCCACTGAGAGGAAGAAGAGATAGACAAGTGCAAAAACCATGCTGTCTTATGCCAGAGGGAGAAACTGATGCAAATACTCTCTTTCCATGCTTCACATTCTTGTGCCATGTGACATGACGTGACTTACCGTGTGACCTGGCACAGCATGGCAGTGAGAAAACTAGCAGAATGATTGAAATATTAGAAAATGAGGCCACAAGGCGAGAGTGAATAAAAGTGATTTTCTCCCCCAATCCCTGGAGGTAAAGGGTCACGATGCCCCAGGTACTGGCTGGTGACACTTGCTGCATCCCAGCAAGCTCCTCAGAAAGAAGGTCCCTTCACCTCCGGGTCACAGAGAGATGAGAGGCTGAAAGTGCCCCCTGCCTCATTTTGTTACATCCCAATTACATTAGAGGTAGATTTGTCTTAACAAATGTTACTCATTCATCTCCCCCACTAGGTGTGTGAGCCTGGAAGGACTGAGATCCGTGTCAGATCTACTTCACGTGCCAGGGTTAGAACCGAGGCTGTCATGAACCAACACACGACAGGATTGTAAACTGCATTAAGACTTCAGTTAATAAATTTGTTTCACTTGTGTGTTTACGTACATCTTGCCTTTTCCAAATAAAGAAATCAGTATATTACTTGGTTTTGACTGGGGAACCTGCTCTCTTCTACTCATTCTTTTTAATCCCACCGCCTGGGACTCAGCATCCACTCTGCTCTTTCTCGCCCTCTTCGCAGTTCAGTCCATTTCCAGGTGCCATAGCCTGTTTCTTCTCAGCATGAATGCTGCGTGGTCACTTCTCCTCACTCTGCCCTTCACACCTATGCTGGGCCACAAAAAGTAGGTTTTTCCATATCCCATTTGGCCTTCCTGAAGTTTGTTCAGACAGATCAGCTAAAGCCATCTCTCAAAAATCACATCTTTCCCCTGATTGAAACCTTCTGTCATTCTCCTCCCACTGTATCCAGAGTATTTAGTTTCATGTCTTGCCTTCCCCCTTTCTCTCTAGGCTTGATCTACTGTCATCTTTTTGGCCTTAAAAGCCAAAACTTAAATGATTGTAGTGTATCAAAGGTTCACATAACAGGGCTGGAGCTGGAGCTCATGGTAGAGAGCCGGTCTGTCATCCTCACGACTCTGAATTCATTCCCCAGCACCCAAACTGAGAAGGTCCATGTAACAAATGTGCCTGTCTCTTGACTTTGTTCTCTTGCCTAACACACTTTATTCTTCACCATCTCCTTGAGTGACTAACTCTTTGTGACCACCCATTCTCTGCTCACATACAGCTTTCCCTGGGGGATTTATAGATCATTTCTAAGCACGCTCTCAGATTCTCTCACTCTGCTTCACTCGTCATACTTACTATTCTCACAGATTATGTATTTACTTATTCTCTATTTCCTAGACCCCAATAAAAACTCACCTAGAAGCACACACTTGTCTATTAATCATAGCAACCCCACATCTCTAGGACCTTGAACACAAAGCACATGCTTAATAAATAAATGCTAAATTAACAAATGCATATGTTGGACAAAAAGATCCTCGGCTTAGGGATAAGCGTTTTCTGTTCATTATCTAAGACATATACTAGTCATATCTCTGTTTCTTATCATATATTTTTATTTACTTTTCTAAAGCTTCCATTAATATAAGAATTCATAAAGATTCACTTCTCAAAAAGGGTTCTACGTCCATGAAATGAATCAAAATTGTTTAGAGAAGGAAAGAATTTTGAGGGTCCATCTAGACAAATCTTGGTCCTATTTAATTCTCCTGATACCTAGACCCTCCTTCTCACTTCGAACAGAGGGTTTCCACTGCCTCATGAGCACCTGCCTTGATAGGAACGAGCTGCATTTGTCATGCTGAATCAAGAGAGTCACGTCCTGCTTGGTGGTAGGGATGACTTCTGAGAACTGTGTCACTAGGGTGTTGGCCATTGTGCGAGTGGGCTTATGATAACCTAAAATTTTGATATATTATATGATGTAGCCAGGCTGTGTGGTGTAGTCTGTCACTCCTACAAGCCTACAAGGCATACTGTCACACTGAATACTGTGGACAGTTTAATACAATGGTAAGTGTTTGTATATCTAACCATATAAAAGGTATATGAAAAGCCCAGGTGACAGGAAGGCTTTCAGCTCTGTTATATTCTATGGGACCACTGTCCGATATGTAAACCATCTCTGACTGAGATGTTGCAGAAAGAGAGACTTCTCAAAAACCTGCAGAAATCAGAAATCAAATAGATCCGTTACCGGAAGCTTTCTTGAGTTGATGAGACTGTGGCAAATGAGAGCTCTCACCTCATCAAAATGGCAGTTGATTAGAGAGATAGCTCAGTAGTTAAGGCTCTTGCCTGCAAAGCCTAACAACCTGGGTTCAATTCCCCTGTACCCATGTGAAACCAGATGCACAAAGTAGCACCTGCATCTGGAATTTATTTGCAGCCACTGAAGACCCTGACACACAGATTCTCTCCCTCCCTCCGTCTCTCTCTGTCTCTCTCTCTCTCTTTCTCCTTGGAAATAAATAAGTAAATAATAAAAGGACAATTATCTGGTGAGTATTGCTCTATGAGTCAGCAATATCATGCTGCCAAAGTGTTCTGTTTTTCTAGAGAAGCATGAAATACAGATTTTTATACAAAATTTCTACATTTATAAACCTTGCCAGGCATGATGGTTACATGCCTTTAATCCTACCACTTAGTAGGCAAAGGTAGGAGGATCACTGTGAGTTCGAGGCCAGCCTGAGATTACATAGTGAATTCCAGGTCAGCCTGAGCTAGAGTGAGAACCTACCTCGAAAGACCAAAAGAAAAAAAATTTATATTTATAAACCTCTATATTATACACTTTTGGTGGCATGCAAGCCTGAAGCTTGTTGGTTGACTAATTTCAGTTTAACAGCAAAGAAGAAATGTCTTCTCTCTTGAACAAGAGGGCCCAGTACATTAAGATATTTAGACTATTTTCCCTGGTCCTTTTTCTTAATGTGAATTGCCATGGTCAATTTTATTATGCTATGATGGTTTATATTGTAAAAATGTTTACTATGACATTATTTATATTGAAAAACATACATGAGTGGATGACTCTGCAGATCCATTGGGTTCACTCAAGTATTCGGGTTACAGCTGCATTAGAAGTTAAGAAATGAAAGCCAGCAGGTAAGGACAACAGCACCATGGTAGTTCTTCCCCCTGCTATGTCACCCTATAGAATCCAGACCACAGCTCAGTCCTCCCGTGTTCATGGACCACTCAGACGACTATCTCCAAAGCCGACGCAGCACATGACGAGCATGCAGGAATAGCCCTCGGTGAGCCACGCGTTACAGGGTAAGTTTTGGGACAGTAAAAGAGCATTATTTCATCTTGCGTCTTGTAGCTCACCCACATATATTCAAAGCAGCAACCCTAACTGCCCCCAGAGAAACCTACACTGTATTTATTGCCGGTAATAACATCTTACACATTAATCACTGTCTTTGACTTATTTCAGCCCCACTTTTTTAGAACATTCTTTTTGAGTGTGAATTAATAACGTGGTTTAGGCTTAGGAAAACAACAATGAATAGAAAATAACTACCGCAAGGCAAGATATTTGGAATTATAAACCTTTCAAAAATGTTTTGTTGGGGCTGGAGAGATGGTTCAGCAGTTAAAAGTGTTTACTTGCAAAGCCTGATGGCCTGGATTTGATTCCCCAGTACCCACATAAAGCCAAATGTAAAAAGTGATGCATGTATCTATACTTTGCAGTGGCAAAAGACCCTGGTGTGTCCATTCTAATTTTCTCACTCTCTCTCCCCCTCTCATACCTAAATAAATAAAAATGTCTTAACCCTACTCAAACAGCATGATTTGCTAACAACAGACATCTTGAGGTTGTTGTAGTGTTGGAACTGAGTTGTTTTATAACTGTACCACACTGACTTGTTTGTAGCCACTGCTGAGGCCCCGCTGTGAGCCTGGCCACGGCCCAGGCTAAGGGCTGCGCTCCACTACAGAAAGGAGTTCACGGCTCTGAGTCCAACACTGTCTCGTCCTCATGTCCAAAACGAAAACTGTATATCCAGACTCTGCAATTGACTTGCAAACCTCATCACTTAGAGAATCATCCTTTTGAGGCCCGCTCCATGGGAAAAATACCTGAAATTGACCTCTGCTCCCCCACAAACATGTTTACATGTGCACATGTACCACACAACACACACATACACACACACATACATGTGCATACACACATACATAAGCAAAATAAGATTATTACAGAACTGACACAAAGAAAGGTGGAAGAGGCAGAGAAGAAAAAGGAATGAGGGAAACTTATAGACCAAAAGATATTGCTTAGTAGTTAAGGTGCTTGCCTGCAAAGCCAAAGGACGCCAGTGTCATTCCCAAGACCCACACAATCCAGATGCATAAGGTGGCACAGGCCTCTGGAATTTGTTTGGAGTGGTTGGAGGTCATCCCATTCTCTTTCTCCATAATTGCCTTTTTTTCTCTCTCTCTCTCTCCCTCTCTGTCTCTCTCTCTCTCTCTCAAATAAATAATAAAAATCCTAAAGAAAAAAAAGTGCTTCAAAAAAGAATAATTAGTTGGGCATAGTGGCACACGCCTTTAATCCTAGCACCGGGAGGCAGAGGTAGGAGGATCACCACGAGTTCAAGGCCACCCTGAGACTACGTAGTGAATTCTAGGTCAGCCTGGACTAGAGTGAAACCCTACCTTGAAAAAAAAGAAGAAGAAGAAAGAAAAATTATAGTTTCATCATAATTAAAGTGCTTTTAATATATATATATCAAATTCAAAAGTTACAAAGAGATAAGATGATATTTTTAATTGGCAGGAAGTTTATAGCTTCTGCTGTGAGTAAACATATGTATGTAGGTGAGATCTGATCTATCTATCATCTATCTATCTGCATCAGAGCTGCAGGGATGAGCCCTGTCCTCATTGCAAAGGATGAGACGGTTTGCTTCGTCTCCTGCTTTAAATGTTAGTACACCCAAAACATTCCTTCACAGCATCATCTTTCCTAGTATGTGACCAAACCTCTGGGGCCACCACTTGGCCTTAACCATCATGCACAAGCCTTGACATGGGGCCTATGCTTATGTTCTCTCACCAGTTTGGCTCACCACGTGTAACTAGTTATGAACTCCTGAAGACAGACTCCGTAACTGTGCGCCGTGTGGTGCTTAAATGACCAAATGGAGAATGTAGCTCCAGGTTGACAGCAGCAACTATACCACTTTAGTACCAAAAAGTTAACCTTTTGGGATCTTGTTAAATTTAAGACCTAGGGGACTGGAGAGATGGCTTAGAGGTTAAGGCACTTGCCTGCAAAATATAAGGCTCCAGGTTCAATTCCCCAGTCAATGTAAGCCAGATGCACATGGTGGCATGTGTGTCTGGAGTTCATTTGCAGTGGCTAGACACTGACATGCCCATATTCATTCTTTCTATCTCTTAAATAAATCAATAAAAATAACATTTAAATTTTAAAAATTTAAGACCTGAACTAGTTAGCCTTCTGATACTCTCCAATTACTATTACTTGTAGGAAACCTTAACTCTCAGAAGGCAGAGAAATCTGTTTCCTCCTCTACTCTACCTTAAAAATAGTGATGAAAAGTTTTCCTCAACCACAGTCATTCCAGCTTGATCCCAACTAGAGTTGGTCTCTTTAGCAATTATCCCAACTCATTCTGAACCAGAACCTTTATGCTTTTTGCACTTTTTACCTTTAAAGCTATATGTGGCAGAATCTTATTTCCAAAATGATCAGTGAACTCTAGGATAATTCCAAATAACTCTGAACTATCCTAATATGGCATTTATTTTATTTGACTTTATTTTAAAAGACTTTTATTATCCGTAAGTGGGGTAGAGGGAGAAGAGGAATGGGCATGCAGGGCCCCTTGCCACTGCAAACAAGCTTCAGATGCATGAGCCACTTTGTGCATCTGGCTTTAAGCGGGTTCTGGGGAATCAAACCTGGGCTGGTGGGCTTTGCAAGTAAGCATCTTTAACCACTAAGCCATCTTCCCAGCCCCTAATATGGTATTTAATCATTGCTTTTTAAAGTCGTGTTAAGACGAGTCATGAAACAAAAGGACTAACAACCCCAGTGGTGCACTTGTAATTTTGTAACATTACATTCATACGTTAACTGGATCAGTACTTTTCTCCAAAATGAAAATGAATGACTAGTACTTAAATACTTAGGAAAAAATGAAATTCAGTTTTCATAGGTGCTTATCATCTTGGAAATGCCTCAACTACTTTCATAACTATGTACAAATGGGGAAAAAATAACCCCTCCAACATAGATCATCAGACTAAATTTCATTGGACTTCTCTTAGTACAAAGCAACCTAAAGGTAACGTTCATTTTCAGCAAAATCTGCAGCCCATCTGGGGCTCTGACACAGGGAACTACCAAGGCCTAAGTGGAATGCCTCTGGTTCCCTAGGCTAACTAGGACCATATGTGAAATCCTCAACTGACAAGCTAAGAAATACAAAAAGAAAGAATGTCTTGATGCATTTCCATCTATAAAGTAAACATTGTAACAAAGACACTGAAAATCTATTACAGTCGTTAGATTCGAGCAATTAAAAGAAACATCTGAGCCACTGAGCGTGCAATGTAATTTGTTACAGGTTCTGAGAGATCCTCACAGGATAACTGCACTGGTGCTGGGCGGGAAACCATCCCTAATTACTGAAGAGAGATGTTGTGAGATCAGCACTTTCAACCACTTTAGCAAGCTGATGAAGGTTGACATGGGAATGATATGAAGGATTGCTGGGGGAGGTGGGAAGAAGTTTCTCTCGTGCTCATTTGACAGTTGATAGCAGACTGTGAGAAAAAAAAATGGAGAAAGGCAAACCATGAAATACAGGGCATGCAAAGAGGATGGTGGCACCCTAGGTTTTCAGTGGGTATATAAAAAAGTGGCATATCTCATCGACTTTAATTTATTTTTGTGATTTATATAATACCTAACAATAAATGACATGAGCATCACACAAATCAATATGTCTGTGACATCAATGCCTTTCAATAAGAAACTCTGACTTTCCCTATAGGGATAACAGTACTGGCTTTGTGCTAGGCACTGCGCCAAATGCTTTGCATGGAATGGTGAATGTCTCCCTCGCCGTAATTCTATCAGGCAGTAGGTAGTGCCACCCTCGTCTTGTAGGTGAGTAGGCTGCATCATCGAGAAGCTGATTTACCCCACATCCCAAAGCGAGACACAGAATAGATTGGAAGCCACACCACCCGGTCTCAGCACTTACAACAACACCCGAAGCGAAGCCAGTGGTGATACGGAATTTGAGTCTATTTATTTAAACTCTTTTCAGAATCAGTGCAAAGAACCATATGAAATAGGATCTGGGGCTGGCAAGATGGCTTAGCGGTTAAGGCTCTTGTCTGCAAAGCCAAAAGACCCAGGTGTGATTCCCTAGGACCCACGTAAGCCACATGCACAAGGTGTCGCAGGCATCTGGAGCTCATTTGCAGTGGCTGGAGGCCTTGGTGGGCCCATTCTCTCCCCACCCCCTCTCTGCCTCTTTCTTTCTCTCTCTCTTCCTCAAATAAATAAAAATTTTAAAAACAACAAAAAAAGTAATAGGATCTAGTCCAATCTGGACTTTGCAGCTAGAATCCCAGGCATAGGGAGTGTGGAGTCCTGTCTGTAATGAACCAGTCATACATTCTACCCTTTTTTGAAAGCGGTGAGATGAATGCTCTCCAGTCGTCATGGTTTCCCCCAAAGGGAGTGTGGTGACTTCAGTGTAGGCTCCCCATATGCTCAGGTGTTTTATTAAAGCTCGTGTCCACTTGCCTGGCTGAAGGAGGTGTCACTGGGCAGAGGGGGTGGGGTAGTCCAGTCCTATGGTGTGTTGGAGGCGGATCTAAATTCTAGCCAAAAAGGTGCGCAGAGTGGTCTGAGCTCTGCTCTTGCTGCCATGTTTTGAGCCTGTTTTGAGCCCGCTGCTTTGGGCTTGTTTCTGGCCGCTTGGCTGTCCCTCTGCTGGGATGTGTGGAAGCGGCTTCTTCCAGCTGCTGGAAGTCCCCGATCCGCGGGCTTGGAATAAGCCCTTCTCCCCAGCGCGGTGCCTGTGGGCATGCTCATCACCGCCTGAAGCCCACTGCAGCAGGGAACAAAACCGGAAGCTGGATGCAGGGAGGAGAGAGAAGGGGCATTACCAAGGACCTGGCTCTCATAGAAAGGTAGGGGCACAGCCTCCTCGGACTGCTCCTGCCACACAGCCGCTCTGGTGTGTAAGCGAGTTATTTCACTTCTCTGGGCATTAATTTCTCCATTTATAACATGTAGAAACTGAAATAAGTGATATCTGAAGTTAAAATCATGTAAGAGCTTTTAAAATTTGAAGTCAAATGGAAATGTTAACATAGGTATATCCATCTGGGAGAAGCAGAAGTTACATGGCTTCCCTGGCACCATGGGCTAGCACTGACTGGGAAACTCAGAGACATGCTGGGCAGCCGCAGGCTGGAGGCAGCCCAGCAGGCCGGCGGTCCTGGGCTCTCCCTGAGCACCGTGCACAACAAGACCTGCTGCCCGTGCCTGGGGTCCAGGAATTAAAGAGGCAGAGGCAGGGGGGTCAGAAATTTGAGATCATCCTGAATTATATAGCAAACTTGAGGCCAGCCTGGGATACATGAGACCCTGTCTCAAAGAAAGAAAAAAAAAAAAAAGAAGAGAAGAGAAGAGAAAAAAGAAAAAAAGTTAACATGCAAAATCAACAAACTTTTGGAAGCAACTAGATTCTAATGAATTTGTGGTTGAATTATGTAAGCTTATCCCAGACACTAATATTTACAGTTATTGATTTAAAATAACAGCATTTGATTTAGATTTTTTTAAGAAAAGATTTATTTTTACTTATTTGTTAGAGATAGAGAGAGGGAAAGGGAGAGAATGGGTGTGCCCGGGCCTCCAGCCACTGCAAGTGAACTCCGGACACCTGCGCCACCTTGTGTATCTGGCTTATGTGGGATATGGAGAATCGAACCTGAGCCCTTGTGCTTTGCAAGCAAGAGCCTCAACCACTGAGCCATCTCTGCAGCCCTGATACATATTTTAAGCAGTGACCTTCAGACGACTATGGGGCTCAGGCCATACTTATTCCTTGGTGTTGCAATCCGGTTCGTATTGCTGGTACAAATCACCCAACAAAGAGCAGCTTCTGGGAAAAAGAGGTTTATTTTGGCTTACAGGCTTGAGGGGAAGCTCCACGATGGCAGGAGCAGAGGGTGGACATCACCGCCTGGCCAACATAAGGTGGACTACAGCAACAGGAGGGTGTGCCAAACACTGGCATGGGGAAACTGGCTATAAAGCCCTTAAGCCCGCCCCCAACAACACACTCCCTCCAGGAGGCATTAATTCCCAAATATCCATCAGCTGGGAACCTAGCATTCACAACACCTAGGTTTATGGGGAACACCTGAATCAAACCACCACATTTGGATATTATGTTCAATTTCAAAACTTAAATTTCAAAGTTTTCAAAAAATTGTTGAAGTACTAATGAAACACAAAATCTTATGTTTGATGAGACAAATATAGTTCTGTTATCCACAGCTGATGGTAAGCTTCAACAGCCAGGTTGATATGACTGGACAATGATGTCTAGTAAAGGGACATACAGCTTCTTAATTTTTGTTTAAATTTGGTACACTTAAAGGCTCGACTTATTTAAAGACAATTGCACAAGTCTCCGTGTGAGATCCTTCTATGTCCCATACATGTTCCTGCGGGAATAGCCAATCACAAACTCCCACACAGCCACCATCAAAACAATACAAATAAATAAGCTCTTTGTCTATGCTGATGGAAATTTTCAATAAAAATAAAGAAATAAATAAAATGAACTCAGAGTGGGAAGAATAGTATGTAAGTACTCGGTTATTCTGCACAGGATGAATCTTCTTCTAGAATATTCTAAACCCCTCTGCTATCAGTTGCATCATCAAAAATGTGGTGTATGCCAGGCATGGTGGCGCATGCCTTTAATCCCAGCACTCAGGAGGCAGAGGTAGGAGGATAGCCGTGAGTTCAAGGCCACCCTGAGAATACAGAGAGAATTCCAGGTCAGCCTGGACTAGAGTGAAACCCTACCTCAAAGAAAAAAAAAAGACAAAACCGTGGTGTGTGTGGTATACGCACACACGCATGCTCTCCCAGGGCTGCGCACTCTGCAACAGCAGGGGGCGCTTTCCTGTGGTGGCCAGAACAAAAGGTTGGGTGTCCCACTTCATCTTTCTCCTACCTGTTCTTGTTTTGAGCCAGAATCTTTTACTGATACCCAAGGGTTCTTATTTTTCATGATCCCTGGAGTCCCGGGTCTCTGCTCCCCTTTTCAGGACTGGGGTTATGGGCAAGTATGTCCACACCCAGATGTTTACATGGTGTTGCAGTCAGCTCCACATTGCTGGGAGGAACTTCCAAGCCAGACACAGTTTATAGGAGGAAGAGCTTATTCCAGCTTACAGATCAGGGAGAAGTTCCATCAGTGGCAGAAGAGCTGGCTCCCATTCACAAACCCAAGCAGAGGGAGACCACACCACCAGCCAGCATCACCAGCAAACAAGCCTCCGGCAGCAGAAGGCCCAGAGATCACACTTCTCTGCAGACCTTAGGGCTGGAAATCAGATCTGCCCCCAGTGCGACATGACTGCAATTTTAATAACACTTGAATCTGAGGGGGAACATACATTCAAACCACCACATATGGGCTCCGGAGATTTGAACCTGAGCAGTTTCAGGCCTCCGCAGGCCGTTAAGTGCACAGGCACTACAACTGATGCCATCCCGTCTCTGAAGTGCACAGGAACTACAAGTGATGCCGGCCAGTCTCTTAAGTGCACAGGTACTACACCTGATGCCGGCCCGTCTCTTAAGTGCACAGAAACTACACCTGATACTGACCCGTCTCTTAAGTGCACAGGAACTACACCTGATGCTGACCTGTCTCTTAAGTGCACAGGTACTACACCTGATGCTGACCTGTCTCTTAAGTGCACAGGAACTACACCTGATGCCGGCCCATCTCTTAAGTGCACAGGAACTACACCTGATGCTGACCCGTCTCTGAAGTGCACAGGTACTACACCTGATGCCGGCCCATCTCTTAAGTGCACAGCCACTACACCTTATGCTGGCCTGTCTCTTAAGTGCATAGCCACTACACCTGATGCTGGCCCATCTCTTAAGTGCACAGGTACTACACTGATGCTGACCTGTCTCTTAAGTGCACAGGAACTACACCTGATGCTGACCCGTCTCTTAAGTGCACAGGCACTACACCTGATGCTGGCCCATCTCTTAAGTGCACAGGAACTACACCTGATGCTGACCTGTCTCTTAAGTGCACAGGAACTACACCTGATGCCGACCCATCTCTTAAGTGCACAGGAACTACACCTGATGCTGACCTGTCTCTTAAGTGCACAGCCACTACACCTGATGCTGACCCGTCTCTTAAGTGCACAGGTACTATACCTGATGCCGGCCCATCTCTTAAGTGCACAGGAACTACACCTGATGCCGGCCCATCTCTTAAGTGCACAGGCACTACACCTGATGCTGACCCGTCTCTTAAGTGCACAGGAACTACACCTGATGCTGACCCATCTCTTAAGTGCACAGGTACTACACTGATGCTGACCTGTCTCTTAAGTGCACAGGAACTACACCTGATGCCGGCCCATCTCTTAAGTGCACAGGAACTACACCTGATGCTGACCCGTCTCTTAAGTGCACAGGAACTACACCTGATGCTGACCCGTCTCTTAAGTGCACAGGCACTACACCTGATGCCGACCCATCTCTGAAGTGCACAGGAACTACACCTGATGCCGACCCATCTCTCCAGCCGCTCCCCCCTTTTCTTATTCTTATTCTTATTTTCTTATTTGTTTGTTTATGACGGGATCTCTTGTAGCCTTGTTACCCTTGAACTCACTATGCAGCCATGGATGACCTGACTCCTTGATCCTCCTGCTTCCATTTCCGCAGTGCCAGGATCACTGGTGTGCACCATCACACCTGGCCAATATCCGGTAAAATTTCACCAGAATTCACAGATATTCTGTTGACATCCTCAATCCATTTCTTGACACCCACTATATATATCGACAGGAAAGCTAGGCAAGGATGCCAAGTGTGCTTATTTGCCAGCGTGTGTTCATGGTTACTTGTGGCTGAAGGTTATTAGTAAGGGGGTTGATTAAACTCCAGCACATTATGCAGAGGGGTAGTTCGCAGTTAGCAAAAGGTTTGGATTAAGTCTTTTTAAAACTGTAATGCTGTCCATCACCTATTGTAAAGTGAAAATGTAATTACGAAGTAACATGTGAGAGAGAATCCCCTCAGGAACAAGGAACTGGCCCAGTCTGTGTGTACCTCTGCCTGTGCTTGGTGTGGAAGACGATGCACAAGATTGCACAGAGTCCTAACATCAGTCGTCCCCATACAGGATTAAAATCAATGAGATGAATTATGTCACTTGCCTTCCAATCTAGTTATGACTTTTTGAACACGTAATGACTTTGAGCTTCCTATGCACTCAGATATGTCCCTTTCCTATTAAGTTGTCTTTGTTTCTTCACATACAGGGTAAACATGGTGAAAATCACATAAGGAGACGCACACACTGACCCCTCTGAGAGAAGAGGGACAGTCATAAGGGAAGAGGCAGGTGCGTTTTGATTGTGGCCATGGCTCAGAGCATCAGCGTGGTAATCAGCATGTGTGCCTTCCCCCAAATTCAATATAAACTGACTGCAGCAGCGACATCGCAAAAGCAGTCGGCAGAGGTCGACGGGTGAGTAAGGGTTTTCTGACTTCGGCGCGGCCCGTTCCAGCCTCCAACAACTGCCACTTAAGCCTCCTGCTTTCTGCTCTCCTTTCCGCTGCCAGCTCTGCAGCCTCGTCTCAACCCAGTGACACTCGATCCTCCAGCCACTGAACCCTTGGCAGCTCTTGGAATCTGCCCTGCTTGGTCCCAGTTCTGGATTTCGAGGCACGTGTTTCCTGTGTTTGAGACTCCCTCTGCCGCCCTCCCCCACACCACGCACTCCTCACACAGGTCTCAGACCATATGGCCGCTACCTCTGGAAAGCTCTCCTTGTCACGGTTCTCCGTGTGCGGCCTGCTCCACGCTCTCCAACACACGACCCCGGTTTTCTCAGGACATGGCATTCACCACACATTCCATTGCTGTTTGGTTACTTGTCCATCTACCCAACTTCAGCTCCCTGAGGCCAGCAAACAAGACTGCATCATTCTCTGTTATGGCTCTATTATCTGGAAAGCACGAAGCACCCTGTAGTAACAATACTATGTACTGAGTGCTCTGGGCCAAAAACTTAATATACACTATCTCTTTTAACCTGCTAACAACCTTCCACTACTAATCCTCCACCGTTCCCTCTCTTTGTGGACACATACCTATTTTCCTGGATGCTCTCTCTCCTTCGAAATGTGAAAATCCCTGATAACATTCTCTGGAATCCAGTTCCTCATGCGAACTTAGCAAATCTAAGGCAAATTCACACAAACATATAACACGGCACACAGATAATCAGACTTGGGTTGAGACACTTTAGCTGTACCCAGCCCTGATTCAGGACTAGATATCATCTAATGGTAGCAAGTAAGAAAGCAACTGTTTGCATTTCTGCCTTAGTTGTATGGATTCCAAACAGGAGTGCAGCTACAAAAGAAATTATGGGGCTGGAGAGATGGCTTAGAGGTTAAGGTATTTGCCTGCAAAGCCAAAGGAGCTCGGTTTGATTCACCAGGACCCAGGTAAGCCAGATGCACAAGGGGCCACATGTGTCTGGAGTTCGTTTGAAGTGGCTGGAGGCCCTGGCGCACCCATTATCTCTCTCATTCTCTCTCTCACTCTGTGTCTGCCTCTTTCTCTCTCGTGATCTCTCAAATAAATAACTAAATAAAATTTGAAAGAAAAGAAAATAAATTATGGAAACTATCTGCAACCTCCCCTATCACACATAAACTACAAAGCGATGGGGTGCTTGGTAGAGGGGCAAACCACCTACACTCCCTAGAGATAAATTCAATGTGAAATGACATCCCAGACACCAGAAAGTGTTATTTACATTGTCACACCATCCCCCAGACTTCCCCCTTCTTGCCAGTCTACTCAGGGTGCCCACCGTCACTCTGCCACATGCGAGAAAGGTTTACAGCACTGACTCCCAGTTTGGGAAGGAACCACAGCCAACCCCTCCATACAGAGATGCCTACTGCCTCCTGGACCACCAAGGCTGGTGACCAGCACAGTAGTGGGGTGATGGGACCAGAAGGTGTCAACATAGTCAAGAGTTCTTCCTTTAACAGTTTAAGAGGAAGAGAAATTCACAGTTCCTTCCAGAAGGCTTAGAAGCTCACAGGGTGGCACCAGAAGGGTGGACAAATGAAAGGAGAAGGAGGTACCGGCTTGAGTGCAGCTGCGTCTCAGCGCTGCCATCTAGTGGTGAGATGCCCCCTGGCCCAGAGAGACAGTTACCCGCCTTACGGATCCCTCAAGAAAGGGACAGCGAGGGAGGCCTGGAGAGATGGCTTATTGGTTAAGGCACTTGCCTACAAAGGGGTGATGACCAGAGTTTGGTTCCCCAGCACCCACGTAAAGCCAGACGTACAGGCTGGTGCATGAGTCTGGTGTTTGCAGTGGCTAGAGGCCCTGGCGCACCCATTCTCTGTCTCTCTTCTCTCTGCTTGCAAATGCATAAGTGAAAATACTACAAAAGGGAAAGCCCTCTGAAATGAAAAGCTGTGTGAACAGGCCCTGGAGACATCTCACCAAGAGATGGTCTTGCTGCTCTGAAAGAACACAGCTAATGATGCTCTCTTCTGTCTGATAGTATGAGGAACCGGGGATGAAAACTGATTCTCCCACCCTCCCTGGGGAAGAGAATGTTTTAAAATTTACATGGATACAGAACAATGCATTATTCATATGATTTACTTACAAAAACTTTTTCAGAAGTAAGTACTAATAATAAGTATGGATAAAACGAAGTAAAATAACAAATCAAACCAATGGACAAAACAATATGGAGAATGGTGCAGACATCACCATTTTAGTCAGAATGGTTGTTGTGAGAGCATTTTAAGCTGGGGAAATGTACAGTGTGGGGCTGGGAATAACCTTAAAGAGGGGCTGCTTAAACTTTTCCTACTAGCAACCTCTTTTCAAGCACGCAACGTTTCATGACCCTGAGTATATAAGGATACAGGTCAAACATCTACTAACAGTAAGTTATAAAGAAAGAAGTTTATTTTATACAATGCTTTTGTGTACATATAATTTATCATTATTAAAAACAAAGCAAATGGCATTCTAATGAGGTGAATTTTTATAATAAACAATTAAGCCAGGTGTGGTGGTATATGCCTTTAATCTCAGCACTGGGAAGGTAGAGGTAGGAGGATCACAGTGAGTTCAAGGCCACCCTGAAACTACATCATGAATTTCAGGTCATCCTGGGCAACAGTGATGCCCTACCTCAAAAAAAAAAAAAAAAAAAAAAAGAATTAAACCTTAACTGAACATTTTATTTTCAACCTTTATCAGAGTTAGTCAATAGTTTGATTTTATAATCATCAATTCTGAGAACATTGCTTTACATAATTATGTTACAAAATGCAGAAGCACATTTATACATGTATTTCAGAAGTTGTTGGAAATTTTATCCTGATCCAAGTCAAAAGGATTTTAACAACTATTTATGAAACCAGTTAGTAACTCAAATTGCAATTTTTAAGACAAACATTCTAACATGACAATTTGAAGACATACTAATTTGATACTCACCTGCTGAGTCATGACAGTGGGAAAATAGTGTCTTTGACTTCCATAGTTAAACTGGCCTATTTCTTGTGGAGCAAAAATCCTTCTATGTGCAGTGAGAACTATGCAACCCATCACATGTGATCGTCTCCCATGCGAGCCGAGCTGTGTAAGGAGCTTCTGCTGGTACTGTGCAGTGGTGTGAAGTGTGACATGCGAGCCGAGCTGCGTAAGGAGCTTCTGCTGGTACTGTGCAGTGGTGTGAAGTGTGACATGCGAGCCGAGCTGCGTAAGGAGCTTCTGCTGGTACTGTGCAGTGGTGTGAAGTGTGACATGCGAGCCGAGCTGCGTAAGGAGCTTCTGCTGGTAGTGTGCAGTGGTGTGAAGTGTGACAAGTGAGCCGAGCTCTGTTAGGCAGCATCCACTGACATTTCAGAGTGTGAAGTGTGCATGTTGTTTGCTTAGAACCAAGGCCGCAGTGAAGATACACAGGTGACCACTGCAAAAACACCTCAGTTTCATAAAATGATTGATTTTTACATTGTCTCGATCATTGCATATTAAGATATCTTTTACTGTTGCCAAATGTTTGGCATCCTCCAAATTCAGTTATAGGACCATGTCATAATCCAGAGGTATAAGAAACTGTGCATTGATAACTACCAGTTCAACTAGCCATGCTTTATAGCTGAACAAGTAAAGAAATTCAAGTGGCCTTCCTTCCCTAAGTGTACTGTTCTGGTAGCCAAAGTGTGTGTTCTCTGCTTACTTTTATTTAAGCTTCTTGACAACAGAAATTAACTACTCTATTGAAATATCTCTAGCAGAACATAAAAAAAGGAAAGAAAAGGACAATGAAGAGGAAGTGAGGGGAAACTAAAACTAATTTCTTTCAACTTGTACTGAGGATTACATTCTTTTTGGGAGGATTGGGATAGAGTCTCACTCTAGCCCAAGCTAACCTGGAATTCACTATGTAATCTCAGGGTGGCCTCACACTCATGGCAATCCATCTACCTCTGCCTCCCAAGTGCTGGGATTAAAGTCATACACCACCATGCCCGGAAAGGATTACATTTTTTATGAAAATAACACTACCAGGGCTACAGGAATGGCTTAGCGGTTAGAGATTTTGCCCACATAGCCAAATGACCCAGGTTTGATTCCACAGGACCCATGTAAGTCAGCTACACAAGGTGGTGCATGTGTCTGTAGGTCTGCAATGGCTGAATGCCCTGGCATGCCCATTCTCTCTCCTTCTCTCTCTCTGTCTGTCTGTCTCTCTCTAGTAAATAAATAAAAATAACCTCTCTGTGTCTGTCTGTCTCTCTCTAGTAAATAAATAAAAATAAAATATTTTTGAAAAAATAAAATAACACTACCAGTTTGAACTGGAATTCTTTCAGAAAAGAAGAAACCTCAATGCTGTGGCCAAGTAGCCTCTCTTAACTGTTACATTTTGAGTGTGAGAATGTATTTACTATGCTATGATTATAAGGGGAAACCTGAACCATTCACTTACCAATTGTAGCTCCCAGCACCAGAAATTGGTTATAACTCACATTGAGCTGTGGATCAGAGAGACCTACAAGATCCCCAAACGAAGACAGGCTTCTGTCAAAGCACTTGACTGCCCACTGAGGTAAAAGGTGAGATGCTGTCACTGAAGACACCGCACACTGCTGACACAGAACACGAGAGGCCTGGCTGAATCTGGAAGGAAGCCAGTTCACAGACGGTTAGTCCACAGAGTGCTGGAAAGCACAACATGAGCTGCTTGGGGAAAATGGCCCAACACTGTGAACAAGCAAGGGCCACTGCCGCATGGAAGCAGCCAGCCTGACAAGATGCACACACCTGTGCCAGGGAGGCGCCCAGCCTAGGCGGGTAAACAGCGGCTCTCTGAATGGCTGAGAACCAAGTCAGAACCCCATAGAGACCAAGATTATGGACTCCAGGGAGAAACTCCCACTGGTTTTTGGCCAGAAGAGAGACTACACCCATAAAGGTCTCTCTAAATTAACAATGCTTATCTGCTGATCTCACTCTGCATTGGAGAATCAGTTTTTATTTTTCAGAAGGCAGTGAGAACTGAGGACAACCAAAACCTATCAACAAAACAATAAAAAAAATGAAAGACAACTGACTCCCTAGCAGGAAATGAACCACCCCTCACACATCAGCCAGGGCCCATTTGAAACCACAGAGGAACTGGCGAGATGAGCAAGCCTGCTGCTTCCACGGCGAGCCTGACACCCTGCGGCAGGGTGACGCCGCAGACAGACATAGAGGACACCCGGAACGTTCCAAAGTGGAAATCCAGAAGCTGCTAAGAGCACAACACTGGAGTGCACTTAACACACACCCACTACGGCTCAGGGAAATGTGCAGAAGAGGTCATCAAAAGATTGCTAGAGCCCCAGGGTGGGAGGAAACACCCAGAAGCAGTGCCCCCCATGACTGACTAATGCTTGCACAACGCCTAATCCCCATGGTGAATGCCAGCAATCCCACTGAGGAGGGCCCTCAGTGGAATGGGGACAGAGGGAGGGAAATGATGGTACCAATACATGATGTGTCTACACAAAATTTCTAGTTAATAATAAAAAGCATATAAGGATATAAGATAAAATATCAAAAGTTACTACCTCTGAGGAAAGTTCCTTCAGAGTTTTTAATTATCCTTTCTTATACTACTCTCCATTTCTTTACATTTTCCTGACATGTACATAAGATCTATTTGTAATCCTACCAAGGGCTAAATGTTTCGAACAAGTCTACAGAAGACCTCAGCAACATCATAACTCAACAAGACACAGCTTCACATTTATATACACACAAAAACAGAATTTATATATAAATTATACTCCCAAAGAAAAAATTGAGTAGAACTAAAATACCCATCTCTGACCACAATTGAACCAAACCAATAGTAAATGAGCAGAAACATAGCAAGAAAATTCCAAATATTTTAATTAAATGATATAACTTTAAATAAGACAAGTCTAGTTAGAAAGTATCAAAAGAAAAAAATAAAGAGTAAGTGAGATTCAACACATGAGACAGATGTAGAAATACATGTAGCAAAATTATGTGGATAAGGAGTGAATTTAAGCCATCAGGGAAATGCAAATTAAAACTACTTTGAGAGTCCACCTCACTCCTGTCAGAATGGAAGAAAACAAATGACAATAAATGTTGGCAAGGATGCAGAGAAAGGGGAACCCTTCTACACTGTTGGTAGGAATGTAGTCTGGCACAGCCATATAGAAATCAGTGTGCAGGTTCTTGAAACAGCTAAAAATACATTTACCATATGATCCAGCTATAATAGCACTCCTAGGCACATATCCTAATGACTCTTCTCTTTACCTTAGTCATACTTGCACAACCATGTTTATTGCTGCTCTATTCACAATAGCTAGGAAATGGAACCAGCCTAGCTGTCCCTCCACAGATTAATAGATAATAAAGATGTGGTACATTTACACAATGGGGTTCTATTCAGTGGTAAAGAAAAATGAAATTATGAAATTTGCTAGGAAATGGATTGATCTGGAAAGGATTAAACTAAGTGAGGTAACCCAGGCCCAGAAAGCCAAACATGGCATATTATCTCTCATATGTGGATCCTAGCTACAAATGTTTAGATGTGTATGAGCTGGAACCAGAAAATCAGTAGCAGAGGCCAGTAAGCTGGACAATGGCTATAAGGGACAGAGGAGAAGGAAGGACTTTAGGGGATGGGATTGTATACATCTAAGTAGAAGAACAGATTACAGGGAGTGGAATGGCCTAATTGAGACCAGGGGAAGATATTGAGTAAGAGATATGTGGGGGGAAGGTCAATCAAAATTCAAGATATTCTGAATAAGACATATGAAAGCCCATTTCTTTGGATAATGGCAATCCAGAAGCCACAGATTGTTACTAGAAATTTTTCAGTGCCAGGGATAGGATACCTTCCAGTAAGTTGTTGGCCAGGGAGGTCCCTGTTCCCTCCAAAACATTATAGACAGTTGCCAAAGCCCTTGGTTTCCCACAAGTAACAGATGGTAAGACCCTGTTGCTGAAGACTTCACATGTGTAGGCAGCAAGATCACTGAAAAATCAAGCTGGTGCTGAGCTGAAAACCTTCTCCCTCTAGACCAGCCAACTGAAAGCTGGAAAAAGCTGCACTGTATGCAGTCTTATGGGAAATAGAAGTCATCAGCAGTGAAAACAGTGGACACTGGAAACCTCAAGTTTGGCCACACAGGCCAAATGACCGAACAAGTGCAATAGTGGCATGTCTGCTCTGGGGGAAACCAACTGCTCTCATTGGACTGGAGGCTCACTCTATGGGAAGAAATTCATGCCTGGTACTGAAAACCTAATCAAAAGCCTATGGCAGGGGAGATCATGTGCCTTAGGGGTATAAAGCCTGCTCTTGTCTGGCTAAATGCATATATTATTCTCACCAAACTGCCCTGAAAGCACTACACTTAATGTTCATATTCACATATTAATGCTATTCTCACGTTTGGTCCAAGAAGCTTCTCTTTTCAGATGGCAGTGAACACTGGGATGACTCAAAGGCAACATAGTGCTGAGAAGAAGTTACAGAGGCATGCTGAGCCCTGAAACATCTGTGGCACACCCTCCAAGGCTCGGGGTCCATTGCAGAAGAGGTGGCAGAAAGAATGTAAGAGCCAAAGGAAGAGCACCAGTCCTTACAATGCAACTACCCAGACAGAAATTGGCCTCCATATCCATGACCTCACAGTGCCTAGCAATACCTTCACAAGACCCTCATAATAGGAGAAAAAGGTGATGATATAAAAAAAAACAAAGAGACCAATGAAGACAGGGAGGAGATATGATGCAGAGCCCCATTGTGAAGGGGAAAATGGGGAGGGGAGGAAATTATCATAGTTTATTGTCTGTCAGTATAGAAGTTGTCAACAAAAAATTTTAAATAAGGAAAGAAGTGAATTTATAACACTACATGCTCACGTTAGAAAAGAAACTATCAGGGCTAGGAGATTGCTCAGTGGTTAAAGGCGCTTGCTTGCAAAGCCTGTCAGGTAGGGTTCAATTCCCCAGTACCCACGTAGAGCAAGATGCACAAAGCGGTGCACGCGCCTGGCCTTCACGTACAGCAAGAGGCCCTTGTTCACCCCTTATCCCCTCTAACCTCTCTCCTCCTCTCCTTTCTCTCTTTGCTTTTAAATAAAATAACTAAAGTTGGAAAATATTCACTGCATAATAAAGAATATTACTGAAATATTATTGAAAACAAAAAAATCTATCAAAAAATATGCTTCTGAGCTGGGTATGGTGGTGCACCTTTAATCCCAGCACTTGGGAGGCAGAGGTGGGAGGATCTCCGTGGGTTCAAGGCCACCCTGAGACTCCATAGTGAATTCCAGGTCAGCCTGGGCTAGAGAGAGACCCTACCTTGATGTGTGTATGTGTGTGTGTGTGTGTGTGTGTGTGTGTGTGTGTGTGTGCGCGCGCGCTTGGGTGCCCGTACAGCCAATGAAAGCATATTGAGAAGACAAGAAGAAAAACAAAAGTCAGTGGACAAAAAACAGAAGGAAGAAAAGGCCAATGATATAAATAACTCAATCTATGAAGCAATTGTTTAACCAAATTAAAAAATCAGTAAGAATGGCAAAGAAACAGACACCAGGAACCCATAAAGTCATGAGTGAATGTCACAAGGATGACCGTGAACACCACAAAACACGCAGAGACGAAGCTGGCAGATACAAAGAGACAGGTCAGAGAACACAAGCTCTCGCAGCTCACCTGAAACACACCATCTCAATGTCTGTCACTGTTTTCTCCCTGCACCCCAAGGCCATCTCCAAGCTCAGATGGTCTCAAGAGCTCTCCTAAACATTTACAGAGATAAACGTGGGGTGGGGGGTATGCACACACAGAAGAATCAGACCAAAGGCTCTTCCAGAAATACAATCTTTGTTCACAGGAGCAATACCAAATACCAAAACAAGATAAAGTGGAAAAGGGAAAGAAATAAAACACTGCCCAGTATATCTCAGTATACATGGGAAAGTCCTTAACAACGTGTCAGCTGCAGGGCAGGGAGTGTGACCAGTACAGTGCTCTCGAGTGCGCGGCCAGGCCCCAGGGTTGATCCTCAACACTACAGAGTGCGGAGGACGGGGAGGAGGAGGAGGAGGAGGAGGAGGAGGGAGAAGAAAACTCCCATAGCCTCAAGTAATTCTCCTTAATAGGCTTGGTAGGCATAAAAGCTTCTCAGCATTGGCACATCCAGAATATGCCCTTAGCCCTTCACTCTTAACTGTTACTTGGTTAGGAACAAACATCTATCTTGTAATAATTTTGAATTGCAATTTTGAAGACATCATCCCACCATTGTCGCAGCATAAAAGCATGATGGCAGCCCGATTTTCACTCATTAGCTCGTCATGTTTGTCTCTGAAGTCTCCTGGACACTGATCTTACTCCTGGTCGGTTTGAAGTTCATGAGTCCCCAGTGGTAGCTTTCGGTGCACAGTGCTAAACGTCATATGGCTCTTGCAGGTGGGAAACTTGCAGCTGCCTTGGGCCCTGCAAGGTTGTCATCTTACTGAAATGAACATGGCTTGCCATTGGAATCTGAGGGGGTCCTTCCCACGGGACAAGAGTGGCGGGAGAGAGGGGAGTGCAGATGAACCCTGACAAGGTCACACGCCAGGCCGTGCTCCTTCCTAGCTGGGGCACACTTGCTAGGTGCTTCTCCCTCTGTCTGAGAAGCCATGGACTGTGTGGATGTCAGACACCTCTGATGAACTCTAAAATAAGAACAGATAAAGTTAAGCTGGGGGGTGGCGCATGCCTGCCATCCTAGCACTTGGTACGTGGAAACAGGGAGATCTGGAACTTATCCTGAGCCTGGGCTGCACAGCAAAGTTCAAAGAAAGCCTGGTCTACACGACATGAGGGGCAGGAGGGAATGGAGGGAAGGACAGCTGAGTCAGGACAATGGCAAAGTATCACAGTTCACAGTAAGCTCCCTTAGAGCACGGAATTCTGGTTTGGTGTAAATCCCAGGAAGCCCAAGTCACCGAACTGGGAAAGTGAACTCAACGAATTGTCGACTCTCTGTGTAATTTCCTTGTTTAATTTCCTTGTTTATGTTGTTATCTGATTGGTTATTGTACTCCAAACACTGGGTCAATGATTTGTTTACATGTGATTTCCAAGAGTCAGTTACAAGCATTTCCACATACTTTGTCATTATGAAAAGAAAGCATTTTCTTTCAAAACACATTCCCTTAGAAATAACATGCCAAAGCAGTAAGAATAAAGTGAGATTTACAGTGCAGCCAGCCACACTTTAACGCACAACAGGACTTCAGTATTCATGTGACAAAGAAGACTGAGCCATGAGGAGGCTGAGGCCTCGCCCCGGGGTCTGCCCAGGTATGGCCTAGAGTGAGACACACGGGTGGTAAGAGACTCAGCCACTCGGGAAAGGGCCCAACTAGAGTCTGTTAGACCCGCTTCAGCATAGACACGGGCAGCAGAGAGGAAGTGCTGCAGGGGCTCATACATGGCCAGTCAGGCAGCATCTCCGTGAAGAAAGACTTACCTGGGCTAGAGCGGTGGCTTAGTGGTTAAGGCACTCGCCTGCAAAGCCAAAGGACCATTCCAACTCCCCAGGGCCCACGTAAGCCAGATGCACAAGGTGGCGCATGCATCTGGGGAGTTCATTTGCAGTGGCTAGCGGCCCTGGCATGCCTATTCTCTCTATTTCTCTCTCTCTCTCTCTCTCTCTCTCTCTCTCTCTCTCTCCCTCCTTCCCTCTTTCAAATAAATGAAATTATTTTTTAAAAATTTTTAATTAACAAGTTTTGTATAAAAAGAAAGACTTACTTTGGGAAAGAAAGTAAAGCAGAGCTCTCCCAAGTTAGGAGAGTCCGAGAAGGTGTCCGCATGGGGACCCGGACCAGGTCTTCTTCTCACCTCGGGGACGCACGTCAGGCATCGGCTCCGCTGGTTAAGTCTAAATGTGTATAGGGGACCTTGAGTGGTTGTTGGGTTAGGGAGAAGAGCTCAGAGTCCCCTTGTGCAAGGAAGTTGTTTTTTTTTTTTAATACTTATTGATGAGAGAATGGACACATCAGGGTCTCTAGCCACTGCAAACAAACTCCAGATTCATTTACCACCTTGCATATCTGGCTTTACGTGGGTACTAGAGACTCAAACCCAGGTGCTTAGGCTTTGCAGGCAAACACCTTAACCACTGAGCCATCTCTCCAGCCCCAGGAGAATGAATCAGCCTGCAGGAGAAAAGCCTGTGAAAATTTCCTAGAAAAAAAATTAAAGGCCAGGCATTGTGGCACATGCTTTTAATTCCAGCACTTCACTTGAGAGGCAGAGGTAGGAGGATTGACGTGAGTTCAAGGCCACCCTGAGACTACATAGTGAATTCCAGGTCAGCCCGGGCTAAAGTGAGACCCTACCTCAGAAAAAAATAAATGAATAAATAAATCCTAGACGGAGGAAGAACTAGGAAGTAAAATAGAGGGCTGCTCCTTGTTGCCATATTTTTAAAAACATTTAGTTAGTTATTTATTTGAGAGACAGAAGGAGGGGGAGAGAGAGAGACACAGAGAGAGAGAGAGAGAGAGGGAAAATGGAGGTACCAGGACTTCCTGCCACTGCAAACTCCAGACACATGCACCGCTTTATGCATCTGGCTTACGTGGGTCCTGGGGAATCAAACCCAGACCTTCAGGCTTTGCAAGCAAGTGCCTTTAACTGCTGAGCCATCTCCCCAGCCCTTGAGCACCATCTTAATGAGTCAAGTGTAAGTTCAGGCTGGAGTTGCCTTCTAGTCTCACCAGAGCAGGCTAATATCTATGTTGTCTTGGGTCTGTGTTCCTAACTACTTGCAAGAGAAAACCACAAGGTTCCTGATCGCTTTCTTTTTTTTTTTATTTTTTTTTTTAATTTATTTATTTGAGAGCGACAGACACAGAGAGAAAGACAGATAGAGGGAGAGAGAGAGAATGGGCGCACCAGGGCTTCCAGCCTCTGCAAACGAACTCCAGACGCATGCGCCCCCTTGTGCATCTGGCTAACGTGGGACCTGGGGAACCGAGCCTCGAACCGGGGTCCTTAGGCTTCACAGGCAAGCGCTTAACAGCTACGCCATCTCTCCAGCCCCCTGATCGCTTTCTTGATGCTTAACCTTGACCTTTGGACTGCGCGGTAGTCCTGCTTAGAGATGGCAGGCGATCGGAGGCAAGGCTGGAAAGCGCGTGGCCGCTCGCCTCGGAACCACAGCTGTTCCGACAAGCCGGCGACCTTGAGTGAGCCACGCAGCTCAAAGAGGTTTGGGTTTTCTGAAACTAGTTCTCGGGTTTCCCCCAAGATTAAGAGAATTTGTTTTAGATTACAGACATGTGTGTGATATTTTCAGCTCAACTTGATGCAACGGGGAGGACAAGGTCATCCCTCTAATGGAGGAAGTGAGCAGAAACCTCATAGAGCCAGGTGCAGAAGCCTCATGCACAGCATCAGGCTGCCATCGTCCTCCGCTCCCAAAGCTCAATGCAACGTCCTCGGGTCACTGAGACCTAAGCGGACCTCACAGCCCTTTCTGGTGAGGAGACACATCCTTACAGCAGGCTTTGTTCCAGGCAGGGATTAAGAGTTTTCACGGACAATTGCTGCACATACCACCCAGATGTTCTTCCACTGCCAGAGGGAAGCGAGCCAAGCTTCCTCCTTCAGCATCATTTCAACTCCACACCAGACACTCGGCTTTCCATTTCTCATTGCTAACCAGCCACATGTTCACAAAGTATTAGCATTAATTCCTCTCATTTAATTCTACTAACTTAACTATTTTCCATTTGACAGACATGCCTCTTATTTCATGTTCAGTCGATGGGAACTGTGTGTGACTGATGTTGCCTTCCGGTTAGACAGCCCGTACATAATGACCGCAGGACACCACGCGAGGTGTCATTACAGCTGTCAGCGCCACAGCTGGTTTCCTCCTCTTCCTTCTAACTCGAGAAAAACATCACTGAGTAAGCCAGGGGATCCGGACTCTGCCAGGGCCTCTGGGTCAGGAAGTATGAACTTTATGCAAATGAATGGCACATCACAATTTTGTGAAATAAATCCTTGGGAAACTATCACTCAGTTAAGGTCATTTGACCACCCACATGTGAAGAAATGTTTATATTATATAATGTGTAATCCAGAAGTAATTCACACCCACTAGCTCAAGCTTTGAAGAGAAAAGTTAGACGTGATGGCCCATACAGGTAATACCAGCATGCAGGAGGCAGAGGAGAAGGGTCTAGAAGTCATGGTCAGTCTGGGTTAACAGAGGGAGACTCTGTCTCAAAACAATGACATTTTTTTTTTCCTTTTAAATACTGAGAGGATGGCTCAGTAGTTAAAGGTGTTTGATGGCAAAACGTACTGACCCGGGGTTCAATTCCCCAGGACTGTGTAAAACCAGACACAGAAGCAGTGCCTGTGTCTGACGTTGATTCACAATGGCAAGAGGCCCTGGTGCTCAAATTCTCTCTCACCCGTAAATAAATAAATGTTGAAACATTGAAAAGAAGGCCCTTTCAATAATCTCATGTGGAAACTAAAAGATGTCAATCATTTTTAAGACAATATAGATGCCAGATGTGGTGGCACACACCTTTAATCCCAGCAGTTGGGAGACAGAGGTAGGAGGATCATGAGTTCAAGGCCAGTGAATTCCGGGTCAGCCTGGGCTTGAGCAAGACCCTACTTCAAAAAAAAAAAATCAAAAGATAAAAGATAAACACTATATTTTCATTTTTCTTGTAGCAAGGTATTTCTTTAAATAATATATGCTAAAGCTAGTCTTGAGAGTACAAGATTTATAAATGTTCAAGTTACATTTAAGCATTATATTTCTTGAACCACAAAACAACCAGTGAGCAGGGAGTATAAAGCTACTTAGGCAAATGTTAACTACGGCGTGATGTATGCCCATTGTGTAGAGAACAGCACATGAGCAACACGGATTCAGCAGCGCTCCTGGTCCTCCAGACTGTGCGACTTAGGGCAGAACTGGGCTTGAGAGTCAAGTATTCTGGTTCCCAATCTAATATATCTATGCTGTGTTACAGAGATGAAAGTTAAACTCAAAGTGATGGCTCTGCTGGCCATAATAACCTATGTGCCAAAGACATGGGCTGCAGGTCTGAAGAGATGAGACAGCAGCTTTAAAACCGTTATTAAGATGCTGCCTTAGTACAAAAGTCAGTGTGCATGGCTGCAGAGATGGCTCAATGGTTAAGGCGCTTGTCTGCAAAGCCAAAGGACACAGGTTTGATTCCCCAGGACCCACATAAGCCAGATGCACAAGGGAGTGCACACATCTGGTGTTCATTTGCAACAGCTGGAGGCTCTGGTGCACCCATTCTCTCAATCTCTCTCTCTCTCTCTCTCTCTCAAATAAATAAATAAATAAATATTTTAAAAATAAAGTCAGAGTGTGGGGGTGGGGAGGGAGGGAATTACCATGGGATATATTTTGTAATCATGGAAAATGTTAATAAAAATTAAAAAAAAAAGAAATACAAAAAATAAAAAAATAAAAACCTCTAAAAAATAAAAAAATAAAGTCAGCACATAAGAGAGGTATAGATGAAGGCTTCTAGATGTCCAAATTCAAAGTTTCAAAGACCAACATCAGCTGGACGTGGGGGCACACACCTTTAATCCCAGGAGGCAGAGGTTAGAGGATCACCATGAATTTGAGGCCAGGCTGAGAATACAGAGTGAATTCCAGGTCAGTCGGGGGCTAGAGTGAGACCCTACATAAAAAAAAAAAAAAAAAAAAAAAAAAAAAAAAAGACCAACATCAAGCATGGTAGGAATTAAGTAAGGGCTGACTGTGCCCCGACCCGATTTAAGTGCCGCAGCTTTCATGCTTATCTCATCCCAACTAGTCCGCACCATTATTCTCATGGTCCTGTTCTAAAGACGGAGAAGGTAATTTCTAGAAAGCTAAAATAACTTGCCGGGAATTCCTGTCGAGGAAGAAGCTAAGCTGGGATCTGGGCCTGCAGTAACATATGCTCACAGCCTGTGTGCGGAAGCACTCTGCCAGGAGCTGAGATTGGAAGAGCCGCCCGCGTAAGAGTGTCTGTTCAAAGTCCTTTGTTCCGAGGAAGACTTGGAGTTCTTCATTTCTGGCCCGTGGCAGTGATAAGCGCTTGCTGTTGTCTCTTACCTTTATCCCCCACGATGATGACACTCGATCAAAACTGGGATGCAGGGCTCTTTTCTCGCTGTGCAGAGGTGGTGGGAGGAATGAATTCTCAGGCACCGAAACATAGAAAGGTTTGCTGGAGATAGTACAATTACCTCATGTGAAACAAGAAAATCCGTGTGAGCCTCCCCGCTTTACACCCAGTGCCCTTTGCATCAGATGGTCTAAATGCCTCCAGCTGTCCTCGTTCAGTGCACAACTCATTAAACACTGCTTGTCCTGAAAGGAAAATGCATTCCTCAGTTCAAAACAAAGGAGGTTATATGATCCAAGTTTTCCTTCTACCTAATCTACAGTGTGATTGGGGGAGGAGGAGGAATCGTGTATTGCATTTCTTCATTTCTTTTTTTAACATTTTATTTATTTCACAGGAGAGAGAGATTGAGAGAGAGATTGCCAAGGTCTCTAGCCACTGCAAAAAAACCTCCAGTCACATGTGACTCCTTGTCTATCTGGCTTTATGTGGGGGCTGAGGAACCGAACCTGGATCCTTTGGCTTTGCTGGCAAGTGCCGTTACTGCTGAGCCATCTCTCCAGCCCATGTTATTCATTTCTTAAACATAATTCTTTCACTTCTCTTTTTGTGGCCCGATTACATGGATATTTCCTCTCAAAAGACAGTTCCGGGCAGTTTTCAAAATTACTTTCCTTCACTATTTTCTTCTGAAGTCATTACAAGGACCCTAAATTTTGCTAAAACTATAAGTCCCTAAACAAAATACTGAGAATAATGAAAATAGGGCTGTTACTGATCTTAGAACAATAAATGAGCTTTTCTCCATGCAGCTTGTGGACAAAATTTGATAATTTGTCTTATTATATAAAAATTAGTATATTGTTAATTCATTCATGTTTAGAATGTCACTAGTTACAAGTTTTTCCTTCTATTTTCAAGCACATATATATGAACATAGATGTAGTTTTTATTTGTAAATGCCCTGTGCTGCTTCTTACAGCCAAATATCTGTTTGTTTCTGCTTTTATTTTTTATTTTTGTTGGGTTTTGTTTGTTTGGTTGGTTGGTTTGGTAGGGTCTTGATCTAGCCCAGACTGACCTGGAATTCACTATGCAGACTCAGGCTGGCCTCAAACTCACAGTGATTCTCCTACCTCTGCCTCCCAAGTGCTGGTATTAAAGTGTGCGCCACCATGCTGGGCTTGTTTCTGCTTTTTAAAGTGACTGCCCAGTGAATTTTCTCCGTGAATTCAATGCACATGTGCTGCATACGCTCAGCCATCACTGCAGTGGCTGATAAAAGCATCAGGACTGTCTGCCCGTCAATCATGCAGACATAACTGCACTCCTCAGTCTAACACATCACCCATGTCCACAGCTGTATGAGCACCTGCTAAGTGCACAAGGGGTGTTGTGAATATACAAAACAGTAAATACAGAAACTGCAAGAAGTAAATGCTTACACATGTAGAAAATCACTTTTTCATAAATATGAGAATATTTGAAAGGGTTAGAAAATGTCTTATGAAACAATTGTTGAACTCATATTTACTCAAGAAACTTCACTAAAATAGTAAAAATGATGAAAACTCAAAAAATCCACAAGAACCAAGAGAATAGAGGAGGCTATAAGATAAGCAAGGAATAGGCAGACAAATAGAAACTACCTTAATGAACCCAAAAGGAAAAAAATAAATCTAGGGGGCTGGAGAAATGACTTAGTGGTTAAGATGCTTGCCTGCTACAAAGCCAAAGGACCCAAGTTCAATTCCTCAGGACCCATGTAAGCCAGATGTACGAGGTGATGCATGCATCTTGAGTTCATTTGCAGGGGCTGGAGGCCATGGTGTGCCCACTCTCTATCTGCTTTTCTCCCTCTCTTTCTTTCTCTCTCTCTCCCTCTCTCATAAATAAATATTAAAAAGCTGGGTAAGAAAAGCGAGGTAGAACTAAAAACCAAGGAATCTAATTCACTGGATTCCTTTTGTAACTCTTCCACATGAGACTAGAGGATTTTTTTCTTCTGGAGATTTCTGTTGGGCTGAGGGCCATACACACACCCCACACATAGGCATGCAGCTTATTGCTAATGAGGATTATCTACTAGGACAAGAGGTTCCTGAAGTGGCCAGACTAGATCCCCTGACCATGGAACCCAGATCAACCCCTTTCTCCCCATTTTCATCCTTCACAAAATAGCTGGCAGACATGGCCACTGGTCACAGTTCATGAAACATTTAAGGAAGGTCTCTAGTGTGCAAGACAGAAGACCGAAGTAATAATA